>NC_080559.1:4094807-4413269 GCF_030253575.1 Rhododendron vialii
ACAATTACACCGGGCATACCTATATAGGCTATATGCTACGCCTTTTGGTTCCTTTCTGCGGCATCGACGTACTCGTATACGTGCTTATTATTCCATAGACACTTTTCAAACTTTGTCATTAAAACAATTTCTTGCAAAGAGATAAACCCTTCGCGAAAGTCATCTTTAAGCCCTATTTCAACTCTTATTTGAATCTTAGGCGGGTTTAAGCCGATGACATATAGTAGTAAGTCGTGAGTGAAAGAACATGGTATAGTATTTTTTTTCATTTAGTAAAAAGGTTTGTTATTTTTTTTCTTATCGACTTCCCCATTCATTTTTACTATTGACAATGAAGCCAAATTGAGAGTTCAGTGAATTATTTAGATTCCAATTATATAGTATAAGACCTTTGACTGAATCAAGTCTTATTTATGAAAATGTAATTAAGGTGTAGGAGCATTTCACTGTTCAATTTAGGAAAATGTTATACCGATAACGGTAAATATTTTTCTTTAAATTGTCATACCAATATTTAAGATCATGATCAAAATATAACTACCCTATAAACAAAAAATAACAATAATAAACTCGAGAATGTTTCTATCCCCAAAAATCTAAATTTATGACGTGGAGAAATTTAACATGCAACTTAATTTCCTACCGATGCAATGCGACACCGATTCCTAAAATAAGTATCAGCAAAAATTTCTGAAAATATTTCTATAAGAGCAATAAATTTGAAGTTTTTTTTTTCTCGGCAAAAGGAAATTTTATTAAACTCGAAAGGTTACATCGAGAGAAAAAGCTGGGGAGCAAACTAACTCAACTCAACGAAAAGAAAAAACGAAAACAATCTCATCCAACAGGAAATTGGAAGAGAGCACCTCAAGGCTAGGATTACAGTTTCAACAAACGAATACCATCTAAGAATCCTTTGAACTCCTCGATCGAATACACCTTAATCTCAAAATTAACTTTCATCCACATGGCCACTCTGTACTTGATTAAATCCACTACCTCCTCTGAGTTGATTGTCACATTCTAAAATATGAGCTTATTCCGCATAATCTAAATTGACCAGATTGTCGCATAGAAGCAAGCTTCCCAAATGTGTTTTTCTAGATTGCGAAAACTGATATCAAACCATCAACTTGCCATACCAGCTATATAAATTTGAAGTTTCTAAGACAACAAAAGGGATTGTCATTTCCATGCATGAGCCTGGTTTTGATGCTTCATTTCAAGCGATTCTTTTTTATCATTTGAAGAATTAATTAAGCATTGTAATAACCACTTGCACAATCAACCTTAGGTAAAAATTCTTTTCCTTTTTCTCCTTTGTCCTGTCACCATCCATCCACTTTTTAGCTAAAGTTAAGGAAAAGAGGATAATCAATGGTGATACACACAAAAATAAAAAAGTGTAAGAAATTTTAACATTAACATATTTATATATGGTCGGCAAAACTGCCTTTTTATAAAGTTTTGTTGCAGTTATAGGACACAATATAGGCTTTTCAAGTAGTCATTCTTCAATAAAAATGCTTTCTATTCAATTGTTCTTCATAATCACTTCTGAAAACCATATAAGTGTATGGTAGGGGGCTCATATGACAGGTGGATAGCATGTTTGAAGTGATGGAACATTGACAATTTCTTCTCTTCTATTGTTGCTTTTGAGGGTAGAGATTGCTTTTGTGCCAAGGAAGTTTCGTTTTGGTTCAGTTGAGTTGTCGAAAATAATGCGTGAAAGATCGATTCTCAAGAAAAGTGAAGTGAAGTACAAATAATTTATTTTTGTGTGTTCTCTTGATAAGAATGTTGCAGAAAAACTAAAATTCTTTCTTTTCGGCAGAATCTATTTTGCAAGAAAAATGTTTCACGGGTAGAAAATTAAAGTTGTGGGTTCCACAATTTCTTTGGTAACAGAACACACAGAACATTACGAGAAAATTGATTTTCTCATCCTTTTTCCATGCAACTGAAAGGGTGGAAAGAAGATTAAAAACTTATGAATTCTTAAAAAGTCGACAAAGATTTTATTATTAAAACTCAGACAAAAAAATCTTTTGCGTTACAGAAGTATGAGTGTGAGCACTACATGGGCAGAGCCATGATCTCTATTCAAGGGTGGGGCAAAGTAAGAGTAGAAAATTTCTACGAGAATTATATAATTCATTCCATGTATTATATAAAATTCATTCCATGTAGTTAATTAATTAGAACTCTAAAAAATGATTTTTTTGGGTGAATTAACCCTCGATTAAGCAAGCAAAAGCGATGATTTTCACTGAACAAACTTAGTCTCACTGCAGGACCGGCTTTCACTACGTTTCAGGTGGTTCAATTAAGTGAATCTTTTGCATTTAAAATGAATTGAAATCTTATACAGTATATTGTTTCCTATATTTGAATTTCTCTTTAATAGTATTTGGATTATTCAAACGAAGTTAAAGTAATTAAAAACTCACTTAGATTTGTGAGTAATTAAGTAGATGATAGAGCTCAACAAAATAAAAATAAATAAATTTTCAACCAAAATAAATATCTTTTGCATATAGAAGGCTTTTACACACTTTTTTGAAAAGCCCAAGTTTTGGTGTAACACGACGACTGGGCCATTTGCGAGAAATGGGCCTGAGTTTTGAGGCTTTTTTGAAAAGCCCAAACTAGCTGAGGTGATGCTTTATATCTGGGCCCTATTCAATAGGCTAAGGGAACATGACGGCCCAGGATGTTGATAATTAATATCCGCCGAGGACATTTTCAGCATTAACAAATGTTGTCAGCATGTCCTTGGCGGGTATTAATTATCAAAACACGTCATTGGTCGTCATTTTCCCATTTGTTGTTTATTAGACATAGGTTTCAAAAATTACGTTAAACATTAGTATAAATTAAAAAATATAGGTCATTTAGAAGTGGCGCAAGCTCTAAAAAAGATCAAACAAATTTTGGCGGAGGGATATTTGGCCGGACTTGTTCGAGTTTTCGGGGGCAGATCCAGTGTGTTAATGAATAATAAATATGCTACCACTTTTAACAAGTTGAACAATGGTCTAGCGGTAAGGCATTCTTGTAATTGCCAAGAGGTCAGAGGTTCAAAATTTGTTACCTCCATTTCTACTTCTGTTTTGACGTTCGCTTCCTTTTTACTGCTCCAATCATATATACACATTAAAAAAAGCTTTCATTTACTATTTTACTAATTCAATAAGTGATTAAATTTTGAACATCATTAAAAAAAATATATTCAATTTTAAAAGTACTAGTATGGACATTTTTGAAACTCAAATTATGTGCAATTATAAAATGTTTTTTTTTTCCCGCATTCGAAGCAATTTTGTTTTTTGTTATTGTCCACTCCATGATATTAATTCAAAACCAATAAAATTAACAAAGGTTCAACTTTCTTTGAGTGATTTTATCTTTTTCAATTATTTAACAAAAAATTATCGAGGATGTCATATTTAAGGTTCGCTTTGAGCCCTGAAATCTCAGAGCCATTTTTATACTCAAATAGTGACCCATCTTGTACAAACATCCTGAATCCGCCACTGTGTTCTCGTATCCAAATACAGTCTTCCACTCCTGCCCAAGAGAGGATCTTGTAAATCAAAATACTAGGCAGTCATGGATTTGTTCACCTACTCTTTTTGAGGACAATCAACTTTATCCACATTGATGAGGTCGAAGCCGGACCTCATTTGGTGGTCTTAGAGCACTGTCACGTGGTATTCCTAATATTCTTATCTGTCACACCTTTCTGTGGACTCCATTACTTAGTGCATGTCTTATATAGTGTATGAATCTTGTAGAGTGAAAAATCTAGGCCCACCGCACACCGTGTGGGGCTCACTCGGATCCCACAAAAATATTCAAAAATTTTAAAATAATTAATCAGCTCCAACGGATAATAATAATTTTTTATGGGATCCTATAAATAATTATTTTAAAATTTATAAAATATTTTTCTTTATTTTTGCGGAGCCTAAAGTGGACTAGCTCTGTAGTGGACCCCACATGGCGTGTGGTGGTCGTATCACTTGTGCTTATAAAAATGTATATAGTGAATAAAAGTGCCGGGTTGGTTGAGGTTCAAAAAAAATAAAGATGTCCGTCACGTCACCAAATGACGGTGCCCGGGACCGCTAAATAAATTACTCGATTTCGTGACTCTCCCGCCCAACATTCTTAACTAATTTGCAGACGCGTGGCTGGGCGGACTCTCAGCTGTTTCCGCCTAAGCCGGAAATGAATTTATAATCAGCTCTAATTGAGATCGACATCGGCACTAATGACTCAAACCTGATAGAGAGAGAGAAAAAAACATTTGATCAACATCCACTTGTATAGATATTCGTATGGACTTATATGCCCAATCCTATCCTCTTGTACAGATGTCTAATTTTGGTCAACATCTATATGCGTCCGCAATCAACCACTTCCGAATAACATAACGAAACAATAATCCTCGTATGATGTCAAGAGACTCAAACACATGATATTTAGAAGTTTGCTCGATCGTAGGTCTTAGGTTCGAAACTTCTTAAGTGTTATTAACTCGTGTGGATTTTATATATGTGTGTGTGTGTGTGTGTGTGACTTTAAATTATCCCTTGCAAGTCGATTATATATGTGTGACTTTAAATTGTTCCTTGCGAGTCGATTGGTCTTTTGTCATACATGGGATTTTAAATGGTCTCTTGCTCGTCGATTGGTCTTTAGAAATTAATCGAGATATGTGTAAGCTGGCCTGAACACTTGTGTTATAAAAAAAAAAATTAGATCAACCGACTTGGTAACATTGTTCTTAATTCTTACTCCCTCCGTCCCTAAATAAGTGTCCGGCGCGCAAAACTAGGCCTTCAAAAAGATGCATTTGTTTCGTTAAAAAAATTAATTTTTTTTCACAAATCAATAGATAGCAATGAGTTCTATTAGATTGTGAAAAAAAATTAAATTTTTTAATAGAAAATATGCATGTTTTATAAAACCTAATTTTGCGCGCCGAACACTTATTTAGGGGCGGAGGGAGTACTAATTAAAATTTTTTGCCTTTGTGGATAAGGAAAAATAAGGTATGAGAGAATGACTAGCACGTGGCAAACTTATGAAGCCCAAATCTATCTGGGGTCGGTGGATTTGACTCGAACCTCATGACTTGGCAAATACTACTCTTTTTGCTGGCATTCAATCTTTATGTGCTTTTTCCATATCATTTGCTTTAAGCTTGCTTTTCTAGAGTAATGCAAGCGTACAGGTTTAGCCGGTCGGGCCCCGCCCGGATTCTACCAGGATTCTGCCGGGGTAGGGTTTCCCCCAACAGAATTAACATACATACAAATTTTAACAGGGTTGACTACATTTCGACACGATGATAAAATGACACAGAAAATAAATAATATCCCACCGAACTTTTCCAAACGCGTACTCAAGGCTTAACTATGGACAGCGACCCGAATAGAACCCGATATTTTTGAAACCAGGAGAAAGAAAACTTCTAAACCATTTGCATGCCAACGAATAAAAAAGTGCAAGCACCCCTTCCAATCTCATCCTTGCATTGAAATGCTAAAATATACTCAGTAGCTTTAAGTGTATATATACACAGCACCAGATACCCATTATAGCAGTACTTGTACCTTGAGTTTTCACATACATTGCAGTTAGTGTTGCTTCTGCTAGAAAAATGGCCAAGACTGAGAACCAAGAGAACCAACCCCCTCCAGGTCTCTCTCTCTCTCTCTCTCTCTCTCACACACACACACACACATCACAACACAGTTGGAGATGTATGAACAGACCTTTAGTTCATAACAAAAATATATATATATTTGAATCCAGGGTACCCAAGTGAAAATCCTCCAACGGTGAAGAAGAAGTGGTTTCGTGGCACTAAGAAGAGAGGAGAGAAGGGCTGCATTGAGGCTTGGTAAGTATTCACTGTATAAATTTATCATAATCAGATATTTCCCATATGCCAATACTCGATATAGGATCAACAATGTTTTGATTTACTCTTTCTGTTTTGCAGCCTTGCTGCTCTGTGTTGCTGTTTTGTCTGTGAAGAATGCTGCTGAAAGATGACTCTTTTAGGGCAATATTATCTGCATAAGAACGCTATGTCAATCATCATGGCTACGAGCTAGCTTTGTAATATTATTTCCTACATCATGTAACTTGTCGTATAGTTGATGTTTTTTTTTTTTTTTTTGGGTTAGGCGTATAGTTGATGTTACATGTGATATTCAACTAGAGTGCTAATAAAAATTTACGTGTATGCTTTACATTTCTTGAAAATGGTTGATCAATCTCTGAGGACGTCACGTTGACAAAACGTGATAGTTGAAAGAGTGTTCTTGAAAATAACCCATAACCAGAATAATAGGATGGAAATACGGCAATAGTACTCATGCATGTTAGAATTTTCATCTCAGAACTAAATCTTAAATTCACTGTGCGGCTACATAATCCAAAATCGCGATTGGAGAAAAAACATCTGATCAAATATATCCACTTGTATAGATAATTTTTTTGAACCAGACTTGTACATATATTTGTATGACTGTAGGTATACCTAATCCTGGACCCGGAGGTGCTGTAGTGTAACCCCCGCACTAAAACGTGTAGTGCGGTCAATCCGGCCGTTCATCTCGGCAATGAACGACTCGGATTTTCATCTAAACAATGAACAGGTAGGATTTGTAGAAACTCAGATTATATCCAATCATTCATTGTCAAGATCGATGGCCCGTATGCGCCCTATAGGGTGCCGTGCACTACAGGATTTTCCAATCAGTAAATCTACTGGTACAGATTTTCTGTACAAATTTTGAGTACAGATTTTTTGTGGGGCCCACTACGGGTCCCACATAAATGATCCGAGCTGTTCATTAAATGTAAAACAGTTTTTCAAGGGCCCCCGCGAAAAATCAGTTCAATCCAATACTTATAGATGTTCGATCCAATCATATAATGTTTTATTATCCGAGAATCTAAATCAAAAGTTAGTTGATTGGATCGAGCATCTATAAGTATCGGATTGAATTGATTATTCACTGGGGTCCTTGAAAGACTGTTTTACATTTAATGAATAGCTCGGATCATTTGTGTGGGACCCGTAGTGGGCCCCACAAAAAATCTGTACTCAAAATCTGTATAAAAAATCTGTACCAGTAGACTTTACTGTTTCCCAATCCACCTAATCCATCCTCTTGTACAGATGTCAGGATTTCACAATCCACCTAATCCTATACAGATGTCTAATTTTGGTCAACATCCATATGCGTGTGCAATTAACCACTCTTGATTAGCATAATGCAACAATAATCCACGTATGATGTCAATAGACTCAAGACATGATATTTAGAAGTTTGATAGCTCCTAGGTCTAACGTTCGAAACTTTCTAAGCGCTATCAACTCGTGTAGGCCTTTTCTTTGCACTTAAAATTTTCCGGACATTAAATAGTCCCTTGCTAGTTAATTGGTCCTCAAGAATTAATCGAAATGCGTGTAAACTGATCTGGACACTTGTGTTATAAAAAAAAATTTAGATCAACCAACTTGGTAACATTATTCTTAATTCCTACTAATTAAAATTTTTGCCTTTTGTCGACAAGAAAAAACAAGTTATGAGAGTGACTAGCACGTGGCAAACTTATGAAGCCCTGCATCTATCTGGGGTCGGTGGATTCGACTCGAAAAGATTAATGGGCGTACTCAATTATAGGCATAATTATCAGCACAACTCTATCGAGCAAAAATTAGATTTTCTTAGCCGTTTGGCTTCTGTTGCTCCTACTTTCACGTTACGTGGGTAATGCTCGAAAAAAATATCAAAAACGACATGCTATTTTAGCTGGTCTAAGCCAAGACATGGCAAGCCGATTGGTTGTCACCGGGCAAGACAAAACATGTCATGACTATCAAGCAAAATTTAGATTTCCTCTGCCATTTGGCTTCAATTGCTCATGCTTTCACGTCTCGCGGTTAATGCTCGAAAAGTAAACCGAAAACGGCATGCTCTTTTATCTAACCAAAACAATTCCTAGTATAAACGCGTTTTGTCTTTGACAAATCATGGTTTTGGTTTAGCAGCAGAGCATATGTTCTTCCATTAAAGTAGATCACCAAATTACTTTTCCAATTATTCTCCCTTACTCTGACAGTATTTCATGGTATTTTAGAGCCGTAGATTCTCTCCCATCAACCAAGAAAAGAACCCAGTTCAAAAGCAATGTGAAAACTAGGAAATTAAAACCCTCTCCTGTTAGCTTTTCAAGGTAGCTTTTGATTAGGCTTCTGATCACTTTTCAAATCTTTATGATTTGGCAAATACTCTTTTGCTGGCAGTTCAATCGTGCTTTTCCATAATGCTTGCTTTTCTAGAGTAATCGAGGTGGGATACAGGTTTCACGGGTCAGGCTCCACCCGGATTCTACCGGGTTAGGATTTCAAACAATACTGAGAGTCTGGTACTGTCACGCCCCCAACAGAATCAAACCCTTCTTACCAAATTCGAATGCGTCCGCTGCTAGGGTTGTAATGTAAATTCGCAAGCATCAAATTTAACAGGGTTGACTACTTTTCGACACAACAAAATAACACAGAAAATAGACATAGCCCACCAAACCTTACCAAATACCTGCTCAAGGCTTAACCATGGACTACAACCCGAATAGAACCCGATATTTTTCAAACCAGGAGAGAGAACTTTAAACCATCTACCAACCAATAAAAAAGTGCCATCACCCCTTCAAATCTCATCCATGAGTCGAAATAAAATATAGTTTTGAGGGGTATATATATAGACACGGCACCTGACACCCATCATATCACTTGTAAACAGAGTTTCAACAGATACTTAACAAGTCCCTTGCAGTTGGTGTTGTTTCTGCTAGAAAAAAATGGCCAAGACCGAGCAGCAAGAGAACCAACCCCCTCCAGGTCTCTCTCTCTCTCTCTCTCTCTCTCTCTCTCTCTCTCTCTCTCTCACACACACACACACAGAGTTGGAGACTCATGAACTGACCTTTAGTCCATACCAAAAAAAAATTGAATCCAGGGTACCCAAGTGAAAATCCTCCAACGGTGAAGAAGAAGTGGTTTCCTGGCACGAAGAAGAGAGGAGAGAAGGGCTTCATTGAGGGTTGGTAAGTATCCACTGTATCAATTGTCAAAATCAGATATTTCGCATATGAGGATCAACACAATCAATTCTAAGTAGACTCTGTACAATGAAAAATCCAAAGTAGTTGTTCTATATAGGCAAAAATACAAGAACTTCACATGACATAGGAGAGAATTCAAAGAGTTTGAACACACCTCGAATTGATGCTAAAAAACAGCGAAAGAAGCACTACGACCAAAGTCATACGACTGAATTTGGAAAACTGATGTTGTTACTGCCAAAGAACTCTTAAATCGTAAACTTCTGAAGTGATGGTCGGGGTGATCAAATGTTCGGTATTTCACCACCCGTTTTACCTGAACTGAGTTTATGAACCACCACAAAGCTATACGAGATAAATCTCAAAAACGATGTGCTCACATTAACTGCGGACTTACCCATTCCCTTCATATAGAAGGCTGATCAGGTTTTTTTATTTTAAAAAAAATCATCAATGTTTTGATAATTGATTTACTCTTCTGTTTTGCAGCCTTGCTGCTCTGTGTTGCTGTTTTATCTGTGAAGAATGCTGCTGAAAGATGACTCTTTTAGGGCAATATCTGCATAAGAACATTGTGTCAATCATATTTATATCATGGCTATGAGCTTGTAATATTCCTAGATCGTGTAACTTGTCGTATAGTTGATGTTATTTGTGATCAACTAGAGAGCTAATAAAAATTTATGTTTGTGCTTTTCGTTTCTTGAAAATGGTTGATCTTGTCAACAAATCTAATTTGGATGTGCTTCGGCAAACTAAACTGTTCCAAGTATAAGCAGAAATAGGATGAAAATACGGCAGTACTCATGATAGAATTTTCATCTCAAAACTAAATCGTAAATCCATTGTTTGACTGAACAATTTTTTCTACAAACAAGGCTTGCTCGATAGACAAAAACCCAGTAGAGTATGGCTATTCCATAAGTATTGATACCGGAAATCCCTCCTTTTTCCCCTTTCTTCATCCAACTGAGCATTTCACATTATCAGACCTACCTAATAGCAAACCAAACCTTGAGAAGGTTCATTTTAATTATGTTACATGGCTACAATATATATACACACACACACACACAACATAAGCAAATGTTCTTAATACCATACCAACAAGAGGTACCAGTTTTTCTACTAGTATGGTACGTACCGGAACCGGTGAAATCTGGGTTCCATTTCGGATTTATCATTAAATTAAGCATAAAACAAACATCAAATTGATACAAAAACAAAACTTAAAATAATCCTGTGTAGTCCAATACCGACCGGTATTGGCCAGTATCAGCCATAAATACCCAATATCGGCCACTACCGACCGTGATACAAAAACAAAACTTAAAATAATCCTGTGTAGTCCAATACCGACTGGTATTGGCCAGTATCAGCCATAAATACCCAATATCGGCCACTACCGACCGTGATTTGCGTCCAAAATGAATTACAGCTCTAGGATACCGGATTTGAATAAAAAACAGTACGTGAGTAGGCTACGAAATTCAAAACCCAGGTTACACTTCAGAGACGGCCTCAGGTACACCTAAAGTCAAATAAAATATCTACACGGTTAGGTGATATATCTAACATCTTACGACGGATATATAGATACAATATTGCAACTTATCTCTATTTTGTTGACACCTGTTGAAATTTCAAACGTAATTAAGATACAGTCCTAGATCATGCCAGCTAGCTCCAGAAGGATTGATACAAATGCCTCGGTGGGAAACTATAAAATAACGTCCAGATCAGAACCTAACAATTAAACAACACATGAACACAATAAAAGAGATGACTCTCATCACCTAGCTCAGAATTTAATAATCCGTTATTTGTTAAGCAGGACTTTGGGAATTAAAGGCAGCATCCAATTGACGAAATAGGCTTCAATCATGCATAGGCTTTATTCTCCACCAGTTTAATGGCACACCTCGAGTTTAAATCCTATTCCCTCTCAACTTTTATGGTCAATGATCCACTTCAGGAAGCGAAATATAATAACCGAGCAAGATCGTTAAAAGTTTAACCAAATCAAGAATAATATTTCACAAATAAAGTACTAACCAGGCAGCAGTGATTCTCAAATTGTATCCGACTGTGGGAATAGCTTCTCCAGCATGTTATTAGAAAGGATCCGATGGGGGTCCAATTCACTTCGTGCTTTATTGTACGCATCCACTGGAAAACGCTTCCTCAACCTTGCTCGCAAAGTTGCAAGCTCTTCCTTGTCCTTAGGAACCTACACAAAATATCTTACTAAGCAACTATTGCTAGTTTTATCCAGAGATCACCCGCAAGCTACGTTAACAACCAGAACTCAGGACTACAGAGGACAAAGTTTAGAAACTAACCTTTGTTACTTGCCAAGAGATTGAATATTTGGACGCATTGTATAAGGGTTAATTCAGTTTTTGAACTATTGGAATTTTTACATAGTTAGGTCCGTAGGTCGTATACGTAAAATGTGTGGAAAATGGAAATAAACATGAATTAACCCAGAACGTTGTGAACCTTACGACCTCTATACTATTCAAAAGATATATAGTAAAGAAAATATCATCTCAGAAAATTGAAGAAACAATTACAAAAGTTCTTATCTTAAAACTCAGGCTGTGTAACTAGTGTGTGTGCAAATAATGCGAAAGTAATATCTATATGCTGTTTTAGCTTTTTGCCAATAACTATTCGCATAGTTGTCAGAATCGTACGATTCACGATTCGTATCGTACGATTCGATACGATTCGGTGGGTAATCGATACGAATAGGCTGCCGAATCGGAAATAGCTGAGAATCGTAAGTGAATCGGTGATTTACAATTCGTATCGTACGATTCGATACGATTCGGTGGGTAATCGATACGAATAGGCTGCCGAATCGGAAATAGCTGAGAATCGTAAGTGAATCAGTGAATCGTTCGATTCACTTAAAATTTCCGAAATTCATTTTTTACTCTTGTTTTGCTTCTTTTGTTGTTTGAAAAGGGTTCAAATATTTTTTTAAGGTCTAGTATTGTTATATGTCATCTTTTGTCTATGTTATATGGATAGGTAATAAGAAAAAGAAATTTATTACGAGAGTGAATCGAAAATGAGGAAGATAAATGGAATATAACAACCCTATAGACCTTCTAAGGGTTTGTTTTGTACTTATAACTCTTTCGTACAAAAAGAACCGTAAGTATAACTCTTTCGTACAAAAAGAACCATAAGTAGGCTTTACGAATCATCATCTCTTGGTAGTTGCAATAGAAGCAACTTACCTAATATTCCACGCTATTATCAAATCATCATTTAGAAGAAAGTATTTATTGATTTAGGCCTAAATCGTTCATTTGTAGTATATATCGTTGTTACCCTAATCAATAAGCATAGGTTTCTATGCATTATAGAAGTCATGACCGAATCAAAGCGATTCACGATTCGATTCGATTCACAATTCGAAAAATGACCATTTCAATTCTCGATTCGATTCACGATTTGACAACTATGACTATTCGACCGAACCAAGGTGTTGGTCCTTAGAATGTGTAAGAACTATCTTCAGAAAATTCCTACCAGTTTACTGCATCGTCTTGTTCTCTCTGTTTAAAGACTCTTAGAATCCACGTTTGGAAAAAGGACTGCAAAGGAAAAGCATATGTGGGAATTGTCTGCTACCTCAATCTTAGCCCAATGTTCATAAGCAGAATACCGATCCCACAACTGTGTTTGGGCCAAATGCCTGTAGTGGAAAAACTTCTCAGTTATTTCTTTCCTCTGGCGAGCATCCGCTGTAGGAAGGTACATAATTATACCAACCTGAAACAAGGAATTAAAATGATATAAGAATACAAAGTGTCCAATCAAACAATCTACAGCACCAGTGATTGGAGTCGCTGTACACTGAAGCTCCTCCTATAAAGTTCACAAGACACGAAACTAGTACGCAGAAAAATCGAACTCAATTCATACCAAATGTGCACATTTGATTAATATGATATTCTTCATGACCTCATTGTTAGGAGCTTTAATACGTCGAAAAGAGCCAACTGACAAGCCAGACTTGATGAAGCTTGATCATAGTTATGGGTTCTTACTTCTTATAGCTACCCAATTGGCAAGGCTCCATTATTTAAAGTTTTTACATGTTTTATTCAGGCAAGACCAAGAAATCCAAATTCTGCGAAACTTTAACGAGTTAAGAGTTCACCAAACTGTCAAAAGTGTGTGCTTTAAACCTAAATGCTGGGTGGTTAGTCACCAGTTAGTAACCATGGAGACAAACAAATCCAAGAGTTGCTTCTCAGTTCCCACGAAACATAACTTAGAAACGTGCTCAACCACAAGAAGCCAGATCAAATTATGTATCTACTGCCTAAAATGTTCAGTTATCAGCATGGACGCAAGGACACACCAAGTACGCTGTCATGACCCTGTCTGAGACTCTGAATAGACACTCTTCAGACACATGCTGACTTATATTCGACAAGTTCCCAAATGAGTTTCATTCTCTTAATTTTTTTTATCAAACCAAAATGGAAATGCCACTTTGGAATAAACAATAAAGTACAAAGAATAAGAAATGAATAGCCTATGCATTCTCGAAAAACACATGGAATACAAAGAATTGTCCTTCCATCTGGTTTTCCCATGTTGAAGACTACACTTCGAGAACAGTTGATTGTAAGCAACTTCAAAAAGTAAGACAATAAAGTCTACTTGCACTTTTATCCAATAAACCTAGAAACATAACTAACTTGTTAATAGTTTAATAGCAAAAATAAATTGGTCACATAAAAAGAAACAACATACTTTCTCATCATACATGCAAAGATAGATGTTTACTCAACATGTATCCCCAATTCCCCACCATTTTCGCATCTTAATGATTTCAAAACTACCATATCTTTGCGTCATAATTGCATCTCATGTCCATGTACTCGTCCTTCTTAGGTTGCTAGCATTGCATGTGCAACAATTTCGTTCTTAGCTACTGAATACTGATATAGAGGAGTGATCAGGTGTGGGAAGAAATAAGGAAAGATTGATAAATGCACAAGGCTCATATGTGATTTGAGGAAACCTTGAAAATGTATTAGAACGAAAAGGAGAACTTGATTACAGAAAAAGCCTATAACTGAGGACATACACAAAAAAGGATTGAAAAAAATAACTGCTAAACAATACTATTGAGCTTGATCATTGCAAACCACCAGTCTTGACAAGCTAAAGTGAACATCCAAAACAGTCAACAAAGTCATGCCAAAATGTGTAAGCACAAGAACATATGCGATGGCGGCGCTGAAAATGGCTCATGTTAAAAGCTGGAAAATAAAAACTTGAAGGACTACAGGCATATTTAATATTTTGCATGCTAGCAAGGCTCTTCAAATATTGCGACAAAAAGGCTAATTTCAGAATGAATCGAAAGCAATGAAACAACTGCATTGCAATTACCCAAGAGAAAATATCATCCTCTGATTTGCTTGAAGCGGGGCTCATGGGGCTCTTGCTGCGAGCTGTCCACCGCTGTTCTATAGGAGCAGGTGCAGGTATCAGTTCCTTGTTTATAAGTTGCATCAGCTCTTCTATGTATTCAAGATCTTTCATACTGGGCTTTGATAAGGTTCCAGCAGGTAAACATGTCTCCGATACCCACTGTTGGCCACCACAATCAAAGCCAAGAATTTCATCACTCCAGCCTACTCTGTATCCTTCTGACTTCCTCCAAAACTCTGCCTCAGCCTGATTGACCTTTACCACATGGTCTTTGTTGAGAGGATCCAGGGCAAGTAATTTATCTCTTAGCTCAGTAAATGAAAGCTCACTTATGTCTGCTTCACCTTTGTCCGGAGATTTGGCAACATTCCCTTCACCTCTGCAAATAGCTATTTAAAGCAGGTGATGAACCGAAATAAACAGCACTACAAAGCTAGGAACAACATGACTGCCAACAATAGGTAAATTGTCAGAATAATCAGAAAATAAATTGCCAGAACCACTGAGGTTGGTGCTTTTAATCAGGAATGCACCAACGATATCCATTAACAGAAGCTTCAAGAAATGCAGTGGAAATAGCAAAAAAAAAAAAAAAAAGTAGGCAAAGACAATAGGCAAGCAAATTACAATTCACAGAGCAACACAAAAAATTCCGTTTCCTCTTTCTCATGGTGTAATTCTTCTACACTTCATCATGTAAGCTTAACCATTTGTTGACACCTTCACTCACATAAGATTATTGAGAACATGAAAAAGCAAGAAGGAAAGGAAGCACTAGATGAAGGAAGCATGGCATTGGATCAATCTTTGGCATAACCAAGAGAATTATTATTTTCTAACTCAATTCTAGCAAGAGAATAACCGTGACTAGTAAATAGTGAAATGAAGTTGAAGCAAAATCAAGACAATTTTTCACCTGTACTTCTTGAGAGACTCTTGGTAGTAGTCACGAAGAGGCTGTATAGCTTCATCTTGACTATATTTTGGTTTAAACTTGGGAGGACCTTTCCATTTGGAGAAAGGGTTGCACGTCACAACCACAACAGTGTCAGTATATGGAATATAAAGATACTTCACATGCTTGTTCTCCGATAGCAATTTCCTACAAAAAGAAAGGGAGAGGATAAGTGAGAGTCTGGAGAAAGTAAAATATTTCATGTGATATTACACACGAGTGCATGCATCCCGCACAAGGAAAGCTAACACACCGAGAGTTTTTAACAATGAAAAACTAAAAGCTTTGCTTGCATCTAGTATCTAAGCCTCACCCCTGATAGGTTTTAAACAACATAGAAGAAACAAATTACCAACAATAAAAACCACACACAATAACAACCACAGACAAGACCTATCTGCCATATTATCAGGCAAATTTAAAACTCCGCTAAAAAACAGCAATTCTAGATCCATTGCCCATAATTTGTGGTCTATCTCCAGCATTTAACCCAAATTCTGTAGCGTCCAGTAAGAATGGTTAAGTCAGAAGCTAAGACAGTCAAATCAACTCCACTAGTTACATCTCTCTTCCTTTTTTTTCTTCTTTGCGTGAAAATTTCAGGGGAAACATTTTAGATAAAGAGAAAAGCAAAATGATTACTTGTGATTTTTCTTTATTTCTTTCATGTTTGAAACAAAAGTGTGCTCCAGTAGCTCTTGTCTATCAACACACTGAAGAGTTACTTCTGCTACAACGCCAAGGCCCCCTAGTCCGCAGCGAGCAAGATAGAAGAGTTCAGGATCTTTCTCTTTTGAAAGCTCTATCGTCCCTTTGGCAGGAGTAACCAGTTTCATGCTGATGACCTGCTCATCGATAGGAGGCAACCTTGCACCAGTTCCATGTGCGCCAACCTAGAGATGCATAGTGCACAAAATGAGCCAAGTTTTTCGAAAGTTCAAGTTACATTTAAACACTGTAAATTTTTGAAGTAATGTGCACTACAACAGTATCCTGGATGCAATTTGAGGAGGAAAATGTCATTAGGCAGCACACACCAATCAAGTAATAAAATTTACAGTGATCAGATAAAAACATAGACGCAATTATCCGGGTCGATTTTATTACCTGGATTAAACATGGGTTTGGATTAAAATTCCCGCGACATTTCATTCCCGGTTTACGAATGCACAACTGGTAGATGATTTACATAACCATTCAACAACAATCCCACACGTATCATGCGATAAAAAAATGCTAATTAGTGCGGTGTGATTATTCATGTTACGAAACGGGGACAATTGTCATTAGAACAATCAAACAAGAAAATCTATACAATGGCTAAGAACATAAGACACAAACATATAAAAAAACAATTTATTCAATTGTCCCAAAAATCCCAACCTGAACAATACCCCCAATCTGCTGCTCCCGAATCGACGCGAAATTCTGCAACGTAAGCCCATAATCCTTAATCCCATCCACAAGCTGCTGCACCCTAATGCCAGCCTGCACCCTAACCCTCTTCCTCTCCTCATCCACCTCCAAAACCTTATCCATCAGTGCCAAATTCACCATCCCCAGCCTCGTCAACCCGATCCCATTCGGCGACAGGCCCGACCCGACCGGCCGAATCTTCTGCTTCTTCTGATTAGCATCCCTCACAATGGCCTCGAGTTCGGGGAGCGATTCGGGTTGGAGGAAAACCCTAGTTTGGACTTCGTGGGTCCCGCTCCAGTTGGAAACGGTGTGGAGGTCGTCGGGGAGCGGGGCGTAGCGGAAGAGTTGGGCCTTTTTGTGCTTGGCGTTTTCGGGGAAGGGGAAGGAGTAGTAGGTGGCGATGCCGCAGCCGAGGAGGAGGGCGGCGTAGCCGAGGTACTTGCGGAGCTCGGATTCGGAGGAGGAAGAGGGGGGGAGTGGTGGTGGTGTGGAGCAAAATGGCCGGGTGAGTTTGGGGTTTTGGGGAGGAATGGTGGTGGTTAGGATTTTGAGGGGGAGGGAGTGTGGGGTGGTGGTGTTTTGGTGGTGGAGGGATTGGTGGAGGGATCGCCTGAGATGGAGAGCTCGGAACATTTGGGACTACGGTTTAAGGTGAAAGAGTGTTTTTAGAGAGAGAGACTTGAGAAGAGAGGGAGAGAGGTTTTCACTTTTCAGGGTTTATGGAATCCAGGAGAGTGATGATAAATTTCAGGTATGTGGCTGGCTAGTGGCTACATATCCTGATGTCCATACAGGATTCAGGTTTGTTAAGTACAGATTTTATGAACAATAATGCTACTCACACAACAACTTACACAACCTCTCGCATATATGTGGGGCCCACACATACTAGTGTGTGTGGAGTTCACGTGTATGTGAGAGGCTGTGTTTGGTGTTGTGTTTGAATTGTTGTGTGAGTATCATTTTTGTTTTATGAAGATACAGTTTTTAGGGGGGAAATGACCGGGCAAATAGGGTTGCAACAAAAGTCGGTAAAAACGGTTCGAACCAGATCGAACGGTACATCTTGGTTCGGAATCGTAGATCGATGGTCCGGACACAATTTTAAAAATTCAAGAACCGTAGCACATGATTCGGTCCGTGAAATTTTTCTTTGGAGCATGAATTAAACGTAAATTTTAGAGTTCAAACAGAAAATATTAACTTTAACGTTCAAAACTGATATAATCATAAAAAACCATTACTTGAAAAACACGATTATGTTTCAGTAATTTTGTAAAATAACTTTGAGAACCCATTACTCAAAACTTTAATTGAGTTTTGCGTTTTGAGACGGTTTGTTGTGGATTGTAGACATTATCTTTTGCAGAAACTTCGATCTGCACTGATGAGATTTCTCTCACGAAACATTTGGGGCTGCAAGCGCGAAACAAAGCGACTTTGTGGCCTTAGTGCAACGGTTAAGTTAGTTTATCGCAACCCGATTGTCGCAGGTAATACTTGATTCAATGAAGACTGTCGCGGGTAAGGCGGAGTACAAAGGAGGGGAAGTGAGGGACTGAGATTAGAAAAAGGGAGAGGTTTAGTCAGGGCTTGGTTGGAGTATGGAGGTGTGGTGATTAGCAGTATGAAGAGAGATACACTAGCCCATCCAATTCTGCTTAGCAGTTCTACCGACAAATATACCGGAGAACAGACTTTCATCGCCAACAACCAAATGTGTCCACAATGCAGAACACGACGTGTGATGTAACTCAACCACCTTTGGAGAAAGCGATAGAACAAAGAAATCATCGGGAGAAAGCAAATTCTGATGGAAAGAGCATTCCAATATTTCTACCCATTCATATGCGTTTATAAGTCGAAATCATAACAGTTAAGGTACAGTTCATATTCATACACATTGATATAGAGACAAACACCATGTATTCCCGACAAATCTTAAACGTTTGCTGAAATTTAGCATACAGGCTGAAACGTTCAGAGATTCCTAATACAGTTTATCATCAATCAGAGTTTCCCAAT
Organism: Rhododendron vialii; assembly: GCF_030253575.1. NCBI lineage: Eukaryota > Viridiplantae > Streptophyta > Magnoliopsida > Ericales > Ericaceae > Rhododendron > Rhododendron vialii. The sequence continues at coordinate 4,113,832 of NC_080559.1, forward strand.
ACAAGGCACAACATAATTGGTTTCTGTACAAGGCTTGAGCTTGAAATATAAGCCAATACAAAGGCGTACATACTCTAACTTGAGCTCACATAAAAGTCACAAACTAAGACATAAACTCTCGGGTCGCCCACCTCTCATCATACCTCCCAAATGAGTAGGCTGAGGTCGGCATCTCAGTTAAGTGGAAAGGATCAGGTTCAATTCCATAATCCGTCAACGGTCTATCCTCCAGAATATCATCATGATTCTGCACAAACTCCGGGATCTCAATCTCTCCTTTCCTTATGTCTTCCCAAAGGTACTGCAGGCGGCTTACATACTTGATTTTCCAATATAAGCTTTACAACCAAAAAAAGAACGAATTGCGAGCATAAGAACACATTGGTGGAAATTTAGGGTTCTTTTCCCGGAAACCAAAGACAAACATATTCACTTCAAAACTAAAGATTTAAATTGTAAGGAGACAACATAATACAGGGACTCAATGAGCCAAATTCATCATGCAGACAAAACGTAATGCAAAAAGTTCGCAAATAATTGGAAAAAGAAAGGGGCAGGGATAATGCAAGCTAGATAAGTAGCAGCAGCGTCAAAAGGAAGTCCAAAACCTTATGCATTTGGGACACAATCACACAACATGGAAAAGAGAGCACGTTACGCTAAAACATTTAAAAGTTGTGTAACGTATTTAAATCAGTGTCTTGGAGAATTACATCTGATAACAGACAAGCCTACAGTGATTTCAAAATGGCCCTTAAAGCATACAAATTCTCTAGTTCTCATATACAATTCCTCAGCTGATAAAAATTGCATGGGACTAATTACTTTGCTGGAAAAGTATGTGGCATCCCACATATCAAAACACGGGGTATCTGTTTTATTACTCAATAACTGCAAAAGAAAGTTCAGAATTTGTATTGGAAAACTCTGTATATTCTGTTTGTTTGCTCTATAAAGTGGTTAATTTACCCCCAAAAAAAAAACTGCAAAAGAAAGTATCTTCATGGGTATGCAACACTTTCAGGAGATTGTTGGGGCTAAGTTATAGTCCACGTAAAATTAAGCCCCAATTCAAAGCCCCCAGATTCACACCTATGGACCTCAATAGCAAGTTAAAATCTTTCTCAAGAACCACCTAAACTGATGCCAAATCCAGATCTAAACAGCATTGCTAAGATCGCATCATCTTTGACATTAGTTGCCAGAAGAGTTTCGCTATTTAGAGTACACACATATTACTGGCCTCTAGTAGCACTTCAACCAGCCACTATAACTTAGCTCTCCAAAACAAAATATGCATTCCACTTAGGAAAATTGCAGCCACGTTTTGAAAGTTAAGATGATTTTGCAATCTCTGTTTCCGCTGAATAAGAATTACGGGTATCACCAAACAACTTACCCTCCGGTTAAAAAGAGTCGGCCAAGAGTGGCAATGACCAGCCTTGAGCGGAGCCCCGGATGAATGAAGTAAACAGCCTGCAGCCTATCCTTACAATCAGAAGGAAGCTCTTCATAGATCCACCTCAAGATCGTTAAGCCAGGGTTGTTATCTTCCTTCTGCACGGTGCTGTGCATGTAGACGATGCAGAAGGGTCCTTCCGGCATCTCAGTATTGATTTTGTGAAAAACAAACTTTTTCAGCCTTTCCCCAGCTACAACTGGAGCTGGTTACCATAAAAGACCAAATAAACAAGTGAGTCAGATGGGCATCAATTAATGGACAAAAGGAAATGCAAAGAAACTATGATGTAGCCAAGGCAGTTAAGTAGAGAACAGAAAAGTCAAATAAGGAAACCCAACAGAGATTGAACAAATAATTTGAATACTCACTGGCACTTCGAAAGTAATGAATTAAGGCTACATACAACAGAACTCATACTGTCTTATTTTCATTAATGCATAGACACAAACTACACACATGTCAATTCCACTGGAAGACACACATCAAAGTGAATCTCAACCATAGTTGCTCTTTTCGAGGTAAGTTTTCTGTACCTAGCATTACTCACATTCTATTACAAAGCTTTGACATTTCATGGAAAAGCAGCAAGGAAGTGAAAACATCCAGCATACTCGTTAGGACTGGGCATATTGTTACCAAATTGAGTAGTTTCTTTCTACAAAAGTGACAAAGAAAGTTTAAATTTTGGTTAATAAGAAGCAACTAAACACAGCTAACTTGTTCAAAAAGCACAATTTGTGGGGGAAATGCAGCTAAAAACTAACAATCCATTAAATCACATTAGATAGGTAAGACTATAACAAGGGATAAAAATATGGGATGGCCCGTTTGTTTGTTCTGATCAAAGCATGGATTGGAGTCATCGGACTACAGATTAAGGAGGCCCCATATCTTGCGTTGGGTTAGAACTTTTGTAGTCGGGACTCGGGATGAAATGTCCATCGATGTACAATAACCTCGGATACGTGGAACTAATCCCCCACTATAAGTCTTTTGAAATTTCTTGCCTTTTTTATTCCTTCCCTATAATCCAGAACAGCAAATAGGGCATCAAGGTATTGTACATAACATGCTTTAAGGGGATGGTTGTGTATCAGTAACCACCCACTAATAGGTTCAGATACCAAAAATGAGTCCCATGGGACATGTAATAAATCCCAAACTTAATCCAGCTAATCAAGCAGGCCCTTGGTGTAAGCCCACAATACATAGGGATAGAGGGGAATGATATCCACGAACAAGTATTCAAATACTAAAGTTCAATAAATCCTAAAAAATTGCAAAAACAAACAAAACCCAGAGGCCAAAAGAATCCAAAAAGTTCATGGAATCAAACAAAACCAATCCAGATCCTGCAAAAAATTCTAAAGCTCAAACTACGTACACTCAAAACAGCCACAATCAAATATGACACAAAGTCCACGTCCACATATGTAAAGTGCTAATTTACCAGGGAAGTATTGTCGGACCATATGGAAGATACTTAATCCAGCCAATCAAACAGGCTTTAACCGTGCAATACGTAAAGGGAAGTGATATCCATGAACAAGTATAAGTATTCACATATTAAGTCAATAAATCCTCAAATTTTGAAAAATAAAAAGCAGATGCCAAAAGCATCCAAAATGTCGTTGGATTAGAAGAGCTAAAACCTAACACTAAACATAGCCCAAGTCCACATATTTAGGCGGGCAAAACCGCTCATCAAGGCTTGAGCCTTAGGGTTTGCTGTTTGCTCCTCCTAAGAGCTACTCCAATGCAATCCTCCAACACACATTTTTGCCCTCCAAAACACCTTTTCGATAACAATTCCTCCAGTTTGGAGGAAAATAATGCTTCAACCCATACTACATTTGCGAAGGATTGTACTTCCATCCTCTGTTTTTGGAGGATGAAAACAGTTCATACTCCATATTTGGAAGAATAGAGACAAAAAATGTGTTTTGGAGGATGGGTACTGAAGGAATGGAGACAAAAAGGTGCCTTGTTCTAGGGCACAAAGGTGTTTAGGATGATTGGTCGGAGATGCCCTAAGGACTACAAGGACTTTGACCCGGCTTTAATGGGGTCATCTGCTAGTGAACGGTGAAATTGGCCAGCCAAATTAGTCGAAGTTTGCGTAAGCCTGGCCAGGATTCAGGAAAAAATTACTGTATCAAGGTGGGCAATGAGTTTTACCCGGGAAGTATTTTCCGACGATCCGGAAGATGCGATTGCCGTCCTTGTCGGAGCCGTTCTCGAGGCGGAAGAACTGCAAGAATTCGAGGTCGGAGAAGTCCTCGTCGGCGGGGAGGTCAGAGGGACAGTCGTGCCAGTTGTCATCGGTAGGAGCAGGAAGGGATTGATGATGATCTTCTGTTGTTTGCCTGTCGGACGCGGACAAGAAAGGGCGGGCGTCGATGCCAAGATCCGAGGCCAGTACGAACACCGAGAAGTCTTCCGACGTTGAAGAACCCCCCATATCTCTCTCTGCGTAGCGATTGTTCTGAAGGGTTTCGTAAGAGCATCAGTGGATAATAATTTGAGGGGGAGCGGTGGAGCCCATGTTTGGAGTAGTCAAAGCTATCTCCAACATAAAAGAGTGACACAACCGTCAATCGTGGAGATGAACGGTCCGATTGATCTCTCAGTATTCATTTGGCAGGAGGTGCTTGACAGCATTTCCGTTAGTTTATAAGTACATTTGCAAGGTATTTCATATATAATAAAATTAACGAGGAATTTGAAACAGACCAAGTATCACACCAATACTAGTACGTATTGTAACAGTAACTAAAAATGGTATCATTTTCAGTATGGTATTCAAAACCTTGGTATATCCCTACTCTTTTAACTCTTTTTCCTAACCCAAATCCAAATTTTGAGTAAATTTTCCAAACAAAAATTATTCCAGTTCTTTACTCAAATCTATATCAAATTAAGGTTTATACTCAAACTAAAGAAGGAACAAATTTTTATTTAAACTCTGCAAGATTATTTCTCCCCTTCCAAATTTATAACAATGTCATCAATTAAGCTATTATACAAATTTGTGCTTAGATTTGAATTTGTCAGTATCACATACTAAATGAAGTTTTTACTAAAAAATGTGAGTGAGATACTAACACGGTTACATTATGGGTGAATACGAATAAAAATTTGTTTGAAATTGTTGGATACAGTATATCATCTATGCACTAAAATTTGTGCCCCCAGACTTTCTGATCTCAAAAGCAAAAGCTTGAAGGAAAAAAAGAAAACCTCTAACAACAAATGCTGGTAGATACTTGCCCAAAAAAAAAAAAAAAAACAAATGGTGGTAGAGGAATTTTGGTCGGGCTACGATCGAGATACAAGTGCTTAATCTCCATAGGTTTCCTGAAGCAACAACAAATTTAAAAACCAAGAGAAAGCTTTGGCCGACTGTAATGAAAATAGAGGAATTTTGTAATCTAGAAACCTACACTAGAAAATAGAGGAGGAAGTCGAAGAAGAGAGACGTGTCATAGTTGCCACCGGACCCGGCGACTACCAGCGTTTGTTTGGTTTTTTTTTTTCCGACATTCGTTAAACCTAATAAGTGTTCTAGGGGACTTTGGAAGGGAGATGAGTACTTATTGACATTTGGTTGAGAGAGAATAAAGGTAAGTTTTGTGAAAGGGTAATCAAGTCATTGTGCATGGATCTGTTAACGCGATTAACCAACAAACTTGGACCGGTGGTTTAAAGTATTTTTCTATAACTAGAGGAGGAATGTGCGTTTCAAGAAAACTTCAGGGGGTGTTAGTGAAATTTAATTTACCCATTCAATGACAGTGCCATGGAAGCATCTGCGAGCCAGTCAATACTGCCACCAACTTCCACATTTGAAATTTCAAGTCATGCCCATGGGAAAAAAAAAAGACTAGTAAAGCACACACAAGCCTACCGTCAACATAACAGCCTAGCATGTTTCAAAAATGCCCGGCGCTTTCGCTCTCAATCCTCGCATTGTACTCGTGCTCGCAATCCTCACTCTCGCGGATTTTAATAGTTTCGGATCGGTTTCAAAAACGCTTTCATAATCGCGTTCCCTTCCACGCACCCGCACGCGAATTATGTGACTTAGGTTCCACACCCATCTTATATATGGTAGTAAGTAAGATATTCCAATCCCTCCACCAATTGCTGTAAAATTAGCATCCAATGACTCAAACAAATGGAGCTCATTGGGGAAGCAACACCGGCATCAATAACAACCATTATGCAGAGCAAAAAATGGCGATCAAAATCGACGTGGGGAAGGAATCAAATGAAAATGGTATACTTCTCAAGCGTCGAATCAAGAAAGTTCCGCCGGTGTTGCGAAACAATGAAAACAACAAGGGAGAATACGATCCAAAGGTGGTTTCTTTAGGTCCTTACCACCATGGGAAACCCGAGCTTCAGCTGGTGGAGAGCCTCAAGCCAATGGTGGCGAGACTGTTTGTTTCTGACAGCAACAAGGACATGGAAGAGTTCTACGAGAAGGTGCTGTTGATGGTTGATGACATGAGAAGTTGCTACGATGAAGGTTCAACAATTACGTATAGCGATGATGAATTTGCTAAAATGATGCTCTTGGATGGTTGCTTCGTTCTGGGTATGATCGAGAGTTTTGACAGCTCCGATCACAAACCAGACCGGGGAGCAAAATACGATGATGTTATGACTCACTTAGGCGTGTTGGTGTGGTATTCCATAAATTCAGATATGGTTTTCTTGCTTGAGAATCAACTCCCGTTTCAAGTTCTCGAGTTGCTAATGAGTTTAAAATACAAAGATGATGAGGGGATGAAACGAATCAACGCGTTTTTGGAAGTTCAGATTCCTTGGGACCTGCCATTTAAGATCAAGACGGAAACAAAAGGCAGTGGATGTGAAAACCAGCCCCTTCATATTCTTCAGTTGTTCTGGGAAAAATTGCTCTTGGACCAATATGCTGATGAAGTTAACCAACCCCTTCACCATCTCAACTCACTGAGGAGCTCACAAAGAGTGAAACACAAAAATGGTAGGGGCAAAGTTAATGTTAAGGATTATATTCATTCGTTTCGTTCTGTCACCGAGCTCAGAGCGAAGGGGATTCATTTTCGGCCTATCAATTCTAAATCTCGCAAGGCCATCACGTTCGAATCCTTTTGGTTCAGTGGATTGCTCGAACTTCCCCCGTTCCTCGTGACTCCCAAGACCAAAACAATGTTATCCAACATCATTGCTTACGAGATGTGGTCAGACAATACTAACAGCCTTGCGATCACCTCTTACGTCGGTTTCCTGAAGTCACTCATTGATCACCCGGACGATGTGAAAGAGTTGCGATCAAAGCATGTACTGTTCAACAGGCTTGGCAGCGACGAAGAGGTGGCTAATATCTTCAAAGAGATCTCCACTTTTGCAGCGGAGGATTACGGGATATATGGAGATGTTACGCAGAGCATCGAGGAGCATTACAAGAGCATGGTGAAGACATGGATGGCTGAATTCTTTCATAAGCATTTTAGCAGCCCGTGGACTGTTGTTGCTTCGATCGCTGCATCTTTTATGGTTGTCTCGAGTTTTCTTCAGTCCTACTTTACGATGTTCCCTCGATCCACCAACTAGATGTGTTCCATTTTCAACTAAGGCTCCATTCAATGATCCTTGCAATACATGGATGTAAGGAAAGTGAAGATATTTATTTGCCTGCACTGTCATGAAATTATGCTAGATGCAAAATCAGCATAGATGCTAAGCACTTTATATAGAAGACTTCTATGCTATGCTGCAGAAGAAACTTACATCCATCTTTCAATAACTATGACTTCCATTCGTAATAAAGACAACAATGTCATCATTAACTTTCTTTTCGATAGTGCGGTATCCAGTCTAATAGTTTGACGAATCCCATCGTTCACTAGCAGAAAGTCCAATTAAAATCGGGAAAAAGCCATGGATAAACTGCCCAATCACAGAAACTGATAGCATATAGCTGGAAGTACTCCACGCAGACACCCGAGGATTCATCTTTTACTACGACTTTGCAGTCAAGAAATAGAGCAAAACAATTTTAGGATACATTAGCTGCGGCTTTGGGGGCGTGACGGTTTTCTGGAATTTCACCAGTTGGACATTGGACGATAGCTAAACTTGTTGAAGTGTTTGCGTGCAGATAGAATCATCCCAACGACGATAAATTGATTATATGATCTCCATGAAATTTACGTTGGAATCACATCCTTTATTAATTTAGTAAGTTCGTGGACAGAGAATAGAGCTTAAATCACTAAACCAATTAAAAATAAACCTAGTAATCTCTCCAACATAGATACCTAATAGACCTGAAATCCAATCTCTAAAAAGAAACTGCAATATCATCCTAAAACCTCCTAATACTACGACTCACTGAAAACAATTGATCTTGCATGTCTGCCATCAATTTGACCGCATCACCTCTTCAAATTGCATATGGATTGATTAAGTTGGCTTACCAGCAAAATTAGCCTCTGAAGCAGAGTCGAAAACTATCTCTTGGAAAATTCTTGGCTACGTTTGGTGGCAGCAACAACAGCATTCATTAAGATCCCACGAAACCCACCCTTCTCCAACTCATGAATACCAGCAATGGTGGTCCCACCAGGTGATGCAACATCATCTTTAAGCTGACCTGGATGCTTCCCTCCTTTGCTAACCATAGACGCTGCTCCTAGTACCTGCAAACAAAGCATTTTTAGTTATTATCCCAAAAAGAGAAAGAAGAAAGCAATCCAGTTGCTCCAGTAGCATGGAATTTAACAAAAATGAATATTAGTAAAGGAAAACAAGGGAAACGCAGAGTATGTGGCATTGAAAATGCAGCCAGCAAGTCTGTGTAATTAGTCAACCAACTGTGATGATAACATGAGAAGCAAAATTTGAAAGGAAATACCATCGAAATAGCTCTAATTTTGAATGAATCAGATTTCAGTATAGACTCTGTATACATTATATTTGCATGTTTTGCCATCGCAGGTGTTGGAAAATCTCAAATTGGAGCACAGAGTCTCTACCTGCTTGTTATTTAACTTGCTTGCGAGAACATTTGCTTGAGGTGAGAAACTTTGTTTCAAAAACTTGAAAATTTTAAAGCTTCTGAAATTAAACAAAAGAGGTAACAAATTCTTGACAGAAAATAGAGCTCAAGTAACTAAAGCCAATAAAAATAAACCTAGTAATCTCTACATCTGACGTAGACTCTGTATACATTATATTTATGCATTATTGCTCGAATGAGCAACGTGGTTTTCCAGTTTATTGACTCGATAGAGGGTTCTCGACTTCTCGTAATAAATCTTCACTAAGCCTGCTGATTACTTTCTGCTGCGTGTCTTTCAGTTTCAGCCTATCTTTACTATTATCTGGGGCTTGAGTTTTTCCTCTGGCTAAATGAAAACCGTCACCACTTGTACTGTTCTACATATAGTTAAATCGCGATAACAACTGGTCAGTCATTAACTGGATCATTCCATCACCTTTTCCCGGAAAGCAAATAATACATAGTAACATGGTTGCATTTTCCATAATTCAGCTTTAAGGTGCAATAATACATAGTAACATGGTTGCATTTTCCATAATTCAGCTTTAAGGTGCATTACATACAGATATGGTTCTTAGGACAGAAGTAATAATTTTCCCAAGTCCACCACACCTTGGCGCTCTACTCCATATAGCATAACCCTCTGATTACCTAAATTCCAATCTTAAGTGATGAGAAAACCTTGCCTGAGTCAAACCATAAGACGTAAACTCATTGCCCCATTGGACTTTCAGGACTGTCGCAAGAACTAGACTTTCGTATATATTTAAATGAAAGCTCCATACATGCGAGACCAGCTAGGGTGTACCGACTATTGTGGTGGCAGACCAAGCATAAAAGAAGCTATACTCATCAACCTGGTCCTAATGCAAAATCAATCAGACCCGGTAGCTACACTCGTCAACTATGTATTGGCTAGTGATTGCATTGTCCAAAAGCGTGAACGCTGCTCTTCCCCCTAACGAAGAAGCATGGCTCAATCCAACAGCCTCATGAATCTGTGCAACACATGTTGGACATAGACAAGTTTGGACGTGTCCACCCAGACACATGTTGGACATGCCAAAACATGCCTGATTATATTATCAATTTTGTTTCATGGCCACACTAGGGAAACAGCGGTATGCGACACATTAGGAGTTCAAAACAATAGTAGAAAAAGTTGGGGACTCGTCAAATTTATCATGATTCATGCATGCTTAGTTGTTAGTTTTTCTTTCAACAAGGATGCTTATTTCATTCAAGCGTGTTTTGTGATGTTATATATTTACAATTTTTGTTCTTCTGTGTCTTTTTTTATCTTTCATATGTTAGAAGCAATGTTCAGGATCTGTTTATGAGTTTATAATACTTCTAGTTTTTGTATCCCACATGTTTGTTTCCTAATTATTGAGAAAACGACATGCCTGAAAAAGAAGAAGCAACTGCGAAAATTCTGTAATCCTTGGAATGAATATAACCCTGTTAAGCTCAACAGAAATATAATCACGTCGCATGACTGCTCATCAGGAATTGAAAATAGGTTAAAATAAGAGACAGGTAACTCACAGTTTGAGAAGCTAGACCCAACGCAAGTTCCCTTGGTAAACCTGCCGCCACCCCTCCATCAGCCAAAGCCTCTATTGCCAAGTAAATATATGCTGGGCCGCTGCCACTGAATATGTTGAGCAAAAAGAGAAATCTCTTGTTATAACAAATTGCAACTTCATTCCTTTTTATCCACCCAAGTGTTTGTCTATCTATCAGTGAATGGGAAAAATGGAAAACCTCTATCATGAACCCCCAGATATAAAGCACCCAATAGTAGTGCTTAGACCTGTGGTACCAGAAAATGCCAACTCCGTCTTGGAACCACGATCCAAAATAAAGCAAACCAAGACTAAAAACAGTGTATTTACCGATGCATAGCCATCCCATAGTTTTCCCTAAGAATTATTTTGTTTAAAATAAACCTTAGGCTAGAAATGAACTAAAAATCGAATGAGAGTGAAGCTTTCGTATCACGAGTGTAATTCTTTTGGTTCAAAATTCTTCTTAGAATGTGTTTGACATCAATAACTAGAGACATGATAATCTATTAATTGGACGTTTATCTCCATGCAAAAATAGGAGCATACCCTTCTATAAATCAGTTTAGGGCATCTGATGTACCGTTTTATTGTTTCCGTTTCTCGTACCAAACGATTAGCATTCCAGCAATGTAGTAAGACACAATAGGCAAGATAATACTTTTTAGGGGTGAAAAGTACAAGGGATATTCGTAAATCATGAGAAATCACATACCTCAGCCCAGTTATCGCATCGAATAGTTTCTCATCAGCTTTCCATATCTTCCCAATTGCCCCAAACAGCCTAGCTATCAATTCGCCGTCATCCTCTGTGGCAGCTGCTCCCAAGCTCATAACTATGTGAATGCAGCCAAATTACAAGCAATAACGTCATTTGGACATTAACAAACCAACTCATAGCAGAAAATGCAACCATGAGATCAACGGGGAAAATTTGCTAATTTGATTTAACTCAAAATGCAAGTGGGATATGTAATCAGGTGAAGGTTTCAAGGCATCAATGTGTATTTTTCTTAGCTACAATATTTTTGGAAGAAAAAAAGCTTCCCAAAAAGTACTATCACTGCTAAAGATGATTTCGCAACGACTAACAATCCAATAACATCAATCGAAGCAGTTAAATATGTTAATAGACTGAACAATCTCATACTCGAAAGGAGAAATTTTCCTTGCAATTTGCATCTCTCTTCCAATGTGTTAGCTTGGACATTGATTTATAAAAGAGGAGTCTTATTTTCAAAGTGGGATGCATTACTAGTACAGATTGAATTCAGCACTTTCAGCATGCCTATCATACGGTGGAAGTTGACCATAACAAGCAAAGGATGAATTCACAAAATAATAATAGACTGACATCTAATCCAGGAAACAGAAGACATCACAAGAAAGAGGGCAACAGTTGATACCAGATGCTGCCTCCCCTACAGCAGCAGGAGTATTTGGAATCACCCTAATAAATCGACTGTGACCAGCCCAGTCCTGCAACACAATAGTAGGTCCAAAGCGTGTAAAGATCATGAATTTTAAACTGAAGTGTGTTTAGATGCAGTATGTAAACTGAAAAAAGTCTCTGTAAGATAATTCCGCACACAAAGAGGATGTCAGGTTTGAATAATAGAGACAGAGAACAGAATTCATTAAACTCATGAAAGAGCACATATACCCAGGAAAAGAAAAAGAAAGCAGTCGAAACTGAAGCATCTCCGTCTGAGTGGCTGAAACATGAAACTCCTTGAATGTTAATAAAAGATCTAGTGGCTCAAACATGAAACTCCTTGAAGGAACTCCTAGCAAACCGCTCAGTATGTACACAAACCAAGACATAGTCATGGGGTTCCAAATTACCCTATCGGCCAGTGAAACGATTGCTTTGGCAAATATAGCCAATAGTATTCTCAATGAGGGTGATAGTCTTATATCCACCTGTGCAAAACCTCCTGCATGCAATTCCAAACTGAGAGAGTCCTAACTCCGAAGGAAAGCACAAGGAGTACAAAGCTTATACCCTCTGTAGACCGGTAACCATCTCGAAGCTAAAAATCCACATAACCATGAAGAGTACCATTCTTAACCTCCTCAAAAATGATGCTGTCATCGAGAGAAGTGATGTGCTAGTCATCAGCCAATCAAAACCGCACATGTGAGCACTCCTAGAGGGCAAAACATGCCGTAAAGTAGGCACTACATTCAAGAGCTCAAGCCTAATTGACTTCACCTGGTGGTGAGCATCCATAAGGACCATAACTATCTCTGGATATTGAAACTTGGAGTACCAAGTCGTAGTTCCTCATAAAGCAGGTCAGAATAGCAAGCCGTAGAGTAGGCACAGGTTCTTGAACAGGTTTGAAATTATCACCAAGAGCACTCAAGCACATAATCAAACAATGCTGAGTTGAAGGCTGAAGCCTATAAATAGTGAAATTATCTGCAGGTCATAAGCAGCAAGACTTCATTTTGTTTCCCCCCCTCCTCTTGTTAAGAACAAAAGCAAACATCCGCAACAATCTAGGCACACAAACTTAAACTGAACAGTGAACAATTAAACAAAAAATAAACCTCAGTCAAACGTGCATGGACAAACATCACAAACCTAACCGAAAAAAGGTGATGGTGTAGGTCATTCAAACTAAGATAGTGCTACTCTTGTGAGGGGCATTATTTTTTTTTATTTTTTTGCCAAGTGGCATACACCAGCAAGGGTTAGGGGGGTAGTTAGTAAGTTAATCCACAAGGGGTCCAAAGGCTGTCTATAGCCTTGAACCACAAAGGGCCCTAGTGGGGCTCGAACCCTGGCCTTCCACATGTTAAGGACCAGGAAATACCATTGAGTTACAAGCGCATTGTTGTGAGGGGCATTAGGTACGTACATTATGTGTAGAAAGGACTAAAGCCACAAGCCTTAATATTCACATTCGCCCAATATTAGGTACCATAAGCAACAGACTGATCTGTTTTACAAACCTGAAGGTCTATTAATTTAACTCCTGCAGCAACAGAAACTAGAAGCTTCTCTGAAAGTAGTGGCTTCAACTGCAAGACCACTTCCTTAACTGCAAAGCCATGAAACAACATAATTGCTAGGAGCCTAGGGCGAATAAGAGTATATAATACGTACGAAAAAAATAGTATATAAAGAGTTTCTACAGGTAAACGTCAAGCATAGAATCTACTAGACACTGGAACAGGCTATCACGAAGGGAATGTAAATAATAATATCTGTACCGTATGACACAGGAGAAGCAATCCCATATAAAGAGCTCCTGCATATGGTTCAGAACTTTTCACCATGTAGCAACTGCAACAGAACACAACAATGCAAGTATGCACATGCACTTGGTTCCAATGAAGGCTCAAATTTTGCAATATTGCAATATTTCTTTACGGCTCTCAAATAAATATAGCAGCCTCCTTAGCAAGGTGGCAGTGACACGGTTTTAGGTGTAACGGCCGTAGCAGCAACCGAAGTCATCATTCTTTTAATTCCGCACAATTTAGTGAAAACCAACTCAACTTATGTTTTTTTTCTACATCATATTTGTGGGGACTTAAAATGATCCTTCATGATTTTCCTTGTAACTGAATATGATCCAATGTATCCGCTAACTTTGTAATAGTTTTAAGCTGCTATTAAAAGAGTTTCATAAGGATTTATGCGCCCAAAATTCATAGTGCTGCACACCACTTTAATGTAGAGCTATAAAAAAAAAAAAAAAAAACCCAAGAGTCTATAGAGATTACAGGTTGTGGAGGATGCAGAATACAAATTCCAAACGATAAAAATAAATTCCCATGTTCAAGAATCTCTCCAAACAGCACACTATGTTAACAGATAACTACATAATATCAAATTCACTACATAATTGATGCTGCTAGTGCCTGCTACTACTACATTCACTCATATAGTTATGTAGCAGTGTTACCAAAAGGTTGAGGCCTATTTTTAGAGACATGCTTTTCTCCCAAGGGATTAAAGCAGAACCCTGGTGGTTGGCTTGGTGCCTTGGTCAGTACGGGAAATAGGCCGAGGCCATATGAATTCAGACTGAGCCTCCATAGGCCCAGACCCACAGAGGTGGTTGAGGATGCAATGAATGAAGATATGTAGAAAATGGTCATAAGATGCAATGCAAGGCCTAGGAAATCCAAGCCGTCATCATGAGGAGAGAACATGCCACATGGACTAACTAACTTACTCTGGAAGGTTCTGATGACAGAATGGAGGTCCCCAAGTTGGAGGATCCCAACTTCGCACAGAAAGATCATGTGAGGATGTAACTAGAGTGATGGCAGACTAGGTAGAAAGAAACAACTTTACACAAGAAGGGCACTACTCGAACCCTACAGGTAGGACCCGTAGGCCTATTCTACCTCTCAAACTTGGTAAGTGTACTTTTGCCCAAGTTATCTTCACGTACTCTATCAAACTGCTTTCCGGCCAACCACTGGCCAGGTAGCGGCAACGCGAACATGTTTTTCTTTGTTGCAGTCTAACAAGGTTCCCAGAGGACCAATCAAGGCCTGAAGGATTCAAATTCATTGTGCCGATTTCTAGCCTCCGTACATCTATCAAATGCCTCACCGGAAGTCACATACCGGTGTTTGATACCATCACACCCTAAAGAATCTCCAAACACGTGTCCGACACTCACATCATGATTGTCCTAATCGTTGTCAATTTTGCTCACTTGGAAACTCCAGGGACACTATAAAACTGGCTTGATCCATGCTAGGACACTCATGGACCATGTCATGGGGGTGAAATGAAATATAGTGGGCTCTAGTTAGAGCTTAGGACACTTGTATTTTTTGTGGTTAGTGACATGTGAATGCTAAAGTGCATTTTTTTCCTATGTACGGTTTGGAAAAATTGTAAAGACATGTGATGTGAATAAAGGCATGTATTTGTTCTACCATAATTAGGCATGTATGTGTTCTACCATAATTAGAGCCTTATGGTCATATTTTGCATTGCTTCTGTTTAAACATGTTGTACATAACATGGATGTATTTTTCAACGGGTCGTGTCCTCCATTTTCATGAGCTAATTTAGAATAGTTTTTTTCTCTTCTCCGTTTCATTAAACAAGCTAGCTATATATTTTGCTTCCTCGAATTCCCCTTTTTTGTCTTCAATTATTGAGCAAGAAACCATAATAGCCGCAGCTTTTCTCTTTCACTATACAATACTAGTAACTTTCAGAAAAAAATCGAGCTGCCACTAGAACAACATGCTCCTACAGAAAAATCTGATAAAGTGTTATATCCATGGCTCTATTGCATTTCCTTCACCATAGAATACAGGATTCATCTACCCTTTCCCATAACAAATTCACAAAAAAAAGAAGAAGAAGAAGAAGTGTGGGACAGATGAAGTATCAAAAGCAATGAATAAACCAAGACCACTGACCAATGAACCAACATGTTTTGTACACACTTAGTCCATTAGTAGCAGGCACAGAATTAGGTAAGAGAACTAAAAGAAAACATCAAGTGGCAAAGTACAGGCACATTTCATACCAATCTGAGGCTTGACAGAGAAGATGATTACATCACAGTCTTCGATTACCTGGACATGATATAGGAAAACATATGCAACCTTAATATCGACATATGGGCATACTTAGATATAGAGAAAGATAGATGCAACAGGAAAATAACAACTAGATCTTGAGTAAGACAAAACAGATCGAACAATGATAACTTGAGCTACAACTGAATCCGTTGATAACAGCAAACCAAAGTATGAAAAGAACTGTTGCGAGAAAAAAGAAGTAATTTCGTTTATGTGTTAGCATTGTGCCGGACCTGACAAAAGAATACCCAGGTGGCACGTGGAGGTTTACTGGTTTAGATAACAGAGAGGCCATCAAAAAGTGCTATATCATGGCCCAGCTTCTTCACTTGCCAAATTCGCTGGGGGACAAAAAGAGAGTACCTTATATGTTGCTGAACAAAATATAGCCCCTTATAACATATTTCCGAAGAAGTAAATATTTACCACCAATCATTTATTTTTCAGAACGGGCAGCTATATATCATCGATACTTATGAAAATATTCTCACAACGCAGACATCTTTGCGATTCCATTAACCTTATTTTATACTCGAATTACATTTTACAAGACACTGAATCAATCACGACCATCCAATGCAGCAGTGACAAACTTTGGTAAAACCTATAGTAGCATAAGCATTCTCTTTTAGACTTCGCAAGAAACAGAAGTAATAAAAGCAAGAATCATTACAGAAGTCTACGCGACTATTCATCACGGAAATATAGAATATACGTAACATACACAAACTATCCTCACTCATAACTGGACTGTCTAGTTTCCAGTCCAAAATTAAAACAGGTGAGGATCCATTTCCTTTTAGAAAACCCTGAAAATGAGGGAAGCGTGAGAGAGAGAGAGAGCTCCATTCCATCACCAAACCGCCAAGATGGTGAACCAACCCGACACAATTTTGATTTCCATACATAGAGACCCTCTCAAGAAATGGGAATAGGTATCCAGTTGTATCAACATATATAACTTGTGAAACATAACTGATATATACATACAAGTAGTACTGTTGAAAAGGGATTGTAAACTCCTCTAAAATGAGACTAATGATTACTACAAGTAAAAAATAATTTCCAGAAGGGATGATAAGTTTTGGAGAGAAATTAGGATAAAAAATAGAAAATTATGTTTGAATTGTGTGTATAGTAATATACTCTAAATGCACTTCTTAATAAAAATCGATTCTTGAGTCTCCAAAAGGGAGATTTGGGTTACTTAAAAGAAAGATCTTCAAATTGCAGTAAGACAGTGCAAATGAAGCTACCCTTGTGTCACATGCTTCAAGTCTTATCTGTCACACAACCAGTCCCGAGCCCGTGTGGAGGACAATGGTTGTGCCTTAGGTAACTGACAAGTGATAACCAACGCGGGAAAAAAAATTCGTGAGAACCTCATGACATGAATCCGATGCAGAGACAACAGAGTTATGTAACCGACCCTAAGTGATTGGAACTACGCAGGGGCGGTCCCAAGGGGTGCAAGGAGGACCCGGCCCCAGCACTACTCCAAATATTCTCGCCTATTATACTAATTTCCAGGTGAATTAAGAAAAATTCTACGGAATTGGCTCCTGCAAGTACATTGAGTGAAAAACAAAATTCTTAAAATTCCCATATGATCGGGGTAAAAATCACTAAAATTTCAAGTCATCAATCATTTTTTTAGGTCAAATGACATCTACGCACATACACACAATATCATATCTCCTTCGGATCAATATATACTTTAAAATATATATATTATTAAATATGAAAATACACGTGATGGGGCCCGGCCCCTGCTAGTCGCAAATTCTGCGTCCCGGAACTAGAGGGCTCGGATTGGTTTGGTACAGTGCAAGTGAGAAGTACTGCATTCGAATCCGAATTGGGAATTGTGTATCCTATCGGTTTGGAATATAAGCAATGCGTGTTGCGGTACAGTCGGCAAATATCTCACACTCTAGAGAGTGGGTGAGAGAGAAACTAAGGTAGTTACCTCGACATTGCGATCGAAGACTTTGACGCCGAAGGACTCGAAAGCGGCCCTGCGGGCGGATCCGAGGTGAGCGGTTCGGATCCTGGAGGCGGGTAACACGCCCGACTTGACGACGCCCCTGGCGATGCTCTCCGCCATTTTGCCGGCGCCGATGAACCCTAGATTGTACGTGTCGTTTGGAATCGGAACGGAAACAACCCCCGCCGCCATGGCCGCTGCTAGTGCTCTCTCTCTCTCTCTCTCTCTCTCTCTCTCTCTGCGCCAATTTCTCCGTGACTGTTTCGTATGGGAGTTGGAGGCGGGTCGGTCTTTTGGAGGGAAACGAATTCTCAGTTCACCCAGTCTCCTCCGGTTTTTATAGTGGTAGCTAGTGGTTCAAACCAGCTGAGCCTAGCTGAGCCGAGCCCAGCTTAACTTTATTGGGTTGATACAACGAGCTGAGCCCTTGAGGACCGACAAGTTTCTATAAACGAATCGAGCTTATGAAACGAGACGAGCCGAGCTTTTGAGTGTTGTGCTTGGTTCATTCAGTAAATGAGTCCAAAACTCAAGTTCAAGCTCATCTCAATTATTAAATAAATCAAGCCGAGGCCTTCAGGAGTCGAGCCACGAATTACTAGCGAGCATTTCGGCTTATTTGCAGCTCTAGTGGTAGCGTACAAATATTAAATACTCATACTTTTTTTACCAGTCTTACGTTCTTTTTAAAAAAATAATAATGATGATAATGTAGGTGTGTATAGTATAAATACATAATTTGAATATCCAGAGATGATATAGACACATATATAAAATCTGTACAGCGCGTACAAACGTCTTTTTGGGTCTATTTTGGGTCATAAAAAAATGATCGGAGTCGCTCATTTTGTTTGAAATACCTTTTTTTATGGTCCTTGCAGAAAATAAACTTAATCCGATATTAGTAAGGGCGTTTACAAAACATTTAACTTTGCTTTAAAATTTAGGCCTGAATTCTGTGACAAAGTTGGATGTTTTATAAATGCTCTTACTGATACCGAATTGAGCTTATTTTTTGCAAGGACCATAAATAAAGTACTTTAAATAAAATGAGCGGCTCCGGTCATTTTTTTAAGAACTAAAACAGACCAAAATAAGCATTTGTATGCGCTGGTATCTGTACCGGTAGCACCACTCATGAATATCTATTCAGCAATTAGATATTTAGGTTTAGATTAATTTTAGAGTATTTTAATGAGGAGTGATTTATCTCTCTCATTTTCGCTAACGGCATTCTTCTTTGTGTTTATGTCATGTTTATGTCAAGGAATGGAGATAAAAGAAAAAGATGATGCCATTAAAAAAAGAGTGGCAAAATCACTTTCCTATTTTAATAGATGGGATAACATTGGGCACAAATTTCTACCATCTGGTAGTTCAACTTGCCTCTGGGGAAACTGTCCTTTTTCACCTTTTTCATCTACAACATTTTCATCCCTTCTTTTCAAAAATTGAATGTTTTCTCTCTCCCTCATGTATCTACACTTAAAAAATCCACTGCAGTTATTGGTGTCGGCGATAATTGCAAGAGAATATGGTTATGGTGGTCGCCCGACATCGTGGAGGTCTCAACATCAAGTCCCATCGGGCAACTTGAGAAGCTGCGTGAAAGGGAGGAAACTGTACTCATGTTTCTATTTTGGGTTCCCATGATCCTTTTTTTTGGGGTAAATACAATTCTAGATCTGATGGCAACGGACTTACGTGAATGCTTTTGTTTAGTTGCTTAACAGATTAAATAAAATAACAAAACATATTGGGCTTGTTCAATTCGTTTTAGGTTTTGAAGAAAATTTGAGTGCAGAGAGATAGAAAAAATGTATTGAAAATTGTGCGCATGGATTTTAAAGCTGCCAAACAAACAAACCCATTAGTATTTGAACCTTGAATTATACTTAAGCCAAGTTTTAGTGATCAACGAAGCAATACGAAACTAAAGCAGGAATTGTATACCTATCTGTGAGGACTTACTTTTATAATGGCATAAACAATTTTGTTGTATTCTTGCAGGGAACGAATGACAAATAATTGTCCCTTCTCCTTCTTCCTTGCAACTGAATTTTTTTTTCTTGTTGCCTTTATTTTGTATTCATTGCTTTGGCAAGGCAATCTCATCCTCAAGTCAATTTTTATATATCGTTGAATTTGAAGAAAGTGAAAATGCTTGTAGGTCGGTCATGCACATGATAAGTCTTGTCGGAAGACTTCAAGTTGTCGTTTCTCCTCCATCTTAAAGGAATTGGGATGGTGCCAGTTTCTTAGCTTAGGAAACTTATATGATCCTGCTTTTGAGTTTATCGATAGTGATACCGTTTGGTTGACCGCAAACGTTATGCTTTTGGAGGAGTCTTTTTTGAGAGACAATTCGGATTTTATAAATACTGATTTTTCAAGGCATGTGTTAGGGGAGGGCAATAGTTTGTATTGGAGGATGCAAAACTTTAGATCATTCATGGTTGTTTTAAAAAGAATCAGAAATTACTAGCCTTGCATTTCAAGTTGGAGGACATGGCTTTTACATATGTAAGTTAATGTCGATAGTTGGCCATGAAATTTGTTTTAGATGAGAAAACCACAAAAAAAAAGTTTTTTGAGAAAACCATAAACAAATTCCATGACCTACTAACTTAAATATGTAAAATTCACATCCTCCAACTTGAAACGTAGAGTTAGTAATTCCTAGTCTTTCTAAAACATCCATGAATGATCCAAAGTTTTGCATCCTCCAATACAAACTATCGCCCTCACGTAGCAACATATGCCTTGAAAAATCAGCATCTATAAAATCCAAATTATCTCTCAAAAAAGTTTCCTCCAAAATCACAACGCTTGCAGTCAACCAAATGGTATCACTATCGATAAATCCAAAAGGAGGATCATATAAGTTTCCTAAGCTAAGAAACTCACACCATCCCAATTTCATTTAGAGTGGAGGAGAAATGACCGCTTGAAGTCTTCCGACAAGACTTATCAGCATTTTTCGTGTGTATGACCTGCAGTTGATATGAGAAAAAATAGTTGCAAGCATTTTCAGTTTCCCCAAATTCAACGAAATACGAAAAGTGACTTGAGGATTGAGATTGCCCTGCCAAAGCAATGAATACAAAGTAAAGTCAACAAGAAAAAAAATTCAGTTGCAAGGAAGAAGGAGAAGGGAAGATTATTTGTTATTCGTTCTCTTGCAACAAAACTATTTATGAAGCCATTATAAAAGTAAGCCCTCACAGATAACTGTAAGCATAAAACTACTGCTTCAGTTTTGTATTACTTGATTCCATCTGCTAAGAAACAAAACAAAAGCACAGGTAAGACTCACATAAATTAGATCAAGTAATTGGCACTGTAAACCAAAAAGTCCTAAACTGTGGCACCCCATAGCCAGATTGAGGCCGGGTTTTGGAGGAGAGTCCCGGTAAATATCTGGATGAGTGGTCATGGGTCTCACATCATTTTATGAATGCTAAGTTCAGTGCTATATACAATAGATC
This sequence comes from Rhododendron vialii, assembly GCF_030253575.1. Classification (NCBI taxonomy): domain Eukaryota; kingdom Viridiplantae; phylum Streptophyta; class Magnoliopsida; order Ericales; family Ericaceae; genus Rhododendron; species Rhododendron vialii. The sequence continues at coordinate 4,134,959 of NC_080559.1, forward strand.
ATACCCCTATCTTGTATAAAACATTTTAAAGCTGTGAGGACGTCAACGTTAATTCGAACTTCACAGTTAAATGTGTTTGTCCTGCAGCAATGTTGGGATGGGTGACCTACTGGAAAGTCCAAAGAGCTTGGGCGACCTACTAGATGACAAATGGATCATATTTTATCATGCATTTGTGACACAATGACACATCACATGGTATACAAAAATGCGGTAACCAAGAGTGGTCACCAACATATCAGGGAAAATGATTTTCACACTCTCTTTTTGTCCACCGACACTTCCTTTTTGTCATTTATTCAGGTGAAATTATTGAAATACCATTGCCTCTTGAGTCACCTTTTTCATATGAAGGGTAATTTGATACTTCCACATGAATAAAAATACAAAAAATTAATAAAAGGGAAGTGTTAAAATTATTTTCCAAATGGTGAGAATATATGCCAGCAATTCATCATTGGAGACTTATGTACCATCAAGAACGTGCGCTCGCACATAAGTGCCACACTATATTGCAAATTGCAGGAACAAAGGATGCCCTTTGTAAAATTCTCTCATCCTCAAGCATCTCCAATCAAGGATGTCAAATTTAACATGGTATGTCAAGTAGATGAATTGGCATTTTAGCCAAATTCCAATCAAAATGTCAATTGTCTAGGTGTCATTTGATATCTCCCCTCTCATATCAAATGTTATTCCCTTCGACGTCTCTTTTTAAGTGTCCCATTTCGTAACTCTAACTTATTAAAAAAACATTTTTCATTAATTTTTACCTCCACTTTCTCTCTTTACCCTCTATGGAGACATTATTATTGCATTTTTACTCACTAACATTTCAAAATGAAATCTATTTATAGGAGCAAAATGAAAAATTCACAAACTTTTATCCACTAACTTTACAAAATGGACATTTATTAAGGGACAACCCAAAATGAAATACTGGACTCTAAAAAATGGACGGAGGAAGTATCTTTGATTAGGGTTTAGGTAACATACTTAAATAATAAATTTGGCTTATATATTGGTTGGAGTAGGTATTTAAAAATGCCGAACTTTAACATGTCAAATTGTTACATAGGCCTTCAAAAAAATTCACCATCCCCAATACATTTGAAGCTAAGAGCATCTCCACGGGAAGAAGCAAAATTTTACCTCAAATATGTACTTTGGTTACTTGTGTGGCAAGTTGAAGAGATATGTAGTCCAAGAGCCTCTTCAAATTTTAAGTTTTGTATCTCTTTGGTTTGGTTTGGTTTGGTATCCTTTTGTCCAAGATATTAACATTCACCAATAGTAAACACTAAATTTGATGAGGTGACAATGGAATAGTATTTTCTCTCTCTTCAAAATTGGAGAGAGAGAGAGAGCGCTACACCAAACTAATATAGCAAGGTTGCTATCACCTTTTGATAGTATTTTGCTTATGTATCTCTTCAAATGTAATTTGAATTTCATCTTGCTAACCTCCCTTCTTGTAGTTTGGTTGGAGATGCCATGCCATTTTCGATTTGATGATTTTCATTTTGCTTATCTAAGTTGTCTATACAGAGAGTAGTAACTTGAAAGTTATTGCAAATTGACAAGATTCCCATGAGATCGAATGTGATCTTGGTACCTCTTTTTAATAAGGAGCATATCTTTGTCTATTTTTTAAAGAGAGAAATGGTCATCAATTTCGTTGCTCTTTTTCGAAGTATGGGTCGGACTCAAGTCCTGTCCAGTTTAATTGCATCCAGTCCTGTTCAGTTTTGGATTTTTGTGGACCGTTTCAGATTCATAATAATGATCGAAATCATTCATTTTATAGAGCTCGTAATTTGAATCTGAACCGTTCATTCTTTTTTCCTATACACTTTTATTGTTGGGTTTCATGTACCCTACCTTTTTCTCTTTTTTGCTTCCTATTATAATTGTGCAGCAAAGGAATGCTAGGTACAAAGAAAATTTACCCCGAAAGTACCCCGAAAACAGCAATTAATGGTTGAGAATCACTTTGATGATTGTGTCACACACATCAAAGTGAATCTCAAACACTAGTTGATCTTTTCGGGGTAGTTTCGAAATAAATTTTCTTTGTCCCTAACATTTCTATTGTGCAGCACGAAGGGAATTCGGTTTTTGCTTTGAACCATTTATTTGGACTTTCTGTACAACCCATACGCACGTGACTATCCAACCCATAGCGTGCCTTACCAAATTTCTTCTTTCTGTCCTCGTCATCGATGACCATGACCCACACAGCTCTCACACTTGTATGCAAATGATCGTAACTAGTGTGTGCCAGTAGATTATAACGACATAGTGACCGGAGTTTGAGAGAGAGAGAGAGAGATGGCTGCAGATCTGTTCAAGAAACAGGGAGAGGAGTACTGGAAGGGTAGACCCAGTTACCCAGAAGAGCTGTTCCGGTTCATTGCATCCAACACACCTTCCCATGACCTTGCTTGGGATGTTGGCACCGGTAGCGGCCAGGCCGCCGCATCTGTGAGTCCTCCTCCTCCTCCTTCCTCTCTCTCTCTCTCTCTCTCTCTCTCTCTCTGTAATTCTTTATACGTTCTTTCAGCCTTCCTCTAATGTTTGATTTTTGGCCGTAATGGATCTTTAGAGAATGATCTCTATTCTGATACAAGCTCGTTTTCAGCTAGCTCAAATCTACAAGAATGTCATAGCCACGGACACGAGCCAAGGCCAATTGGATTTTGCACCGAAGATTCCCAACGTGCGATTTCAATGTACCCCACCCGACATGTCCCTATCCGAACTCAGTAATATGGTATCAGAGCAGGGAAGCGTCGATCTTGTGATGGTGGCTCAAGCCCTGCATTGGTTCGATCTCCCAACGTTCTACAAACAAGTCAACTGGGTACTCAAAAGGCCCCACGGAGTCATCGCCGCGTGGTGCTACACCGTCCCGGAAGTCAGCGATCGCGTCAACTCGATTTTCAAACGGATCTACTATGTCGATTCGAGAGCGTATTGGAGTTCGGGCCGGAACTTGATTGTGGACCAGTACAGGAGCATCGATTTCCCGTTCGAGCCCGTGGACGGAGCCGATCACACTGGCCCCTTCGAGTTCAAAACCGAGCGAGTGATGGATTTGGAAGAGTACCTCGCGTACACCATATCAGGGTCAGCGTACCAGACGGCGCGCGACAAGGGTGTGGAGCTCTTGAGTGATGATGTGATTGAGGAATTTAAGGAAGCTTGGAATGAAGATGGGAATGACAAGAAGGTTGTTAAGTTTCCTACTTACCTAAGGATGGGAAAAGTTGGGGAGTCTAAATTGTATGACTAATTATTCTCATTTAGATGAGTGTTGTTTTAACTTGAGTTCATTTTGCTTGTCATTGCGTTGGATGTGGAGTTATATTGGAACAAGTTTACCATGAATAAACTTTAGAATTTTAGTCGATTTTCGCCTTTCCTACCGCCAAAAAAAAAGTATGTACACTTAGGGGGTATTTGGGAGGCAACTTTTTGGCTTTTCATTTTTCACTTTTTGCCTTTTTGACTTTTGGAATTATGATCAGAATATATTTTGTATTTGGTAGAGTGTTTGGATGATATTTGCAAAATGCATTTTGCAGTAGGAGTAGTGTTTGGAAGATATGGAATAAAAATGAATTATGGATTGATTTTTTACTATGTTGCCTCCGGTTATTAATAATGGTGTATAATGTATATAAATAATGTTTTAATTAATTTTTTTTAAATGTACTTCCGAATTGGACTAGTGCATGAACTGAAATCACTGGTGTATAAAGTACATTTTTTAATTTTTTTTAAATGTACTTCCGAAATTGGACAGATAACGTTGATATTTTCAAGGGCAAAGTGGAGATTATTCCAAAAGGGAGAGGATAGGGTGGTCTTTTTGGCATGCCAGAATTCCAAAATGGGAAAATGACAATTCAAAAAGCTCCTTTTCCCTCATTCTTGGTTTTATTTTAGAAACATCAAAACCCAAAACTCATTTTCCTCAAAAACCATTTTCCCTCTTCTTGCCAAACACCCAAAACCCAAAAATTAGAATTAGAAAATGTAAAAATGGCCCATCCAAACACCCCCTTAGCACGTCGGTATATTAGTCATTGCACGCAGGATTCTCTGGTACCCGGACTAATAGCAAATGTAAGAATTTTGCTAAGGGAGGGCATTTTAAGAAATTTATTTGGATTTTTGGTGGTGATGATAAAATTCTGCCGCTGGCGTTGGACTTGGGTGAGAGATGCTCTAAAGAAAGAATTCCAAATTGCAGCAAGACAGAGCAAATGAGAAGCACGATTCGAACAAAAATCGCGTACCGTATGCCATACATTCGCCAATCAGAACATATGTGTAACGGACTCCATAGAGTGGAACTGTGGATGAGAGAAGGTAAGTTACCTCGACATTGTGATTGAAGACTTTGACTCCCAAGGACTCGAAAGCGGATTTGCGGGAGGATCCGAGGTGAGCGGTTCAGATCCTAGAGGCGCTTAAGGCGTCCAACTTGATGAAGCCTCCGGCAATGCTCTTCGCGATTCTACCGGCGCCAATGAACCCTAACTTGTACGTGTCGATCGGTATTGGAATCGGAACGGAAACAACCCCTGCCGCCATGGCCGCTGCTCTTTCTCTCACTATGTAAATTTCTTGGTGTCTCTTTCGAATGGGAATGAATTTGCAGGCTGGTCGGTCTTTTGGAGAGAAACGAACTCTCAAGTTCACCTAAATTCCTTTGGCTTTTAGTGTCGTATCGTTACATTTTTTTTCAAATGTCAAATACTCATACAGTTTTTAAATTTTAACTACCACTGGGCACGTGTGGTGCATGTGGTAAGTCACAGTAGTACATATACGCTTGATGTGTACCTTCATTCATCTATTCTAGTTTATCTATTAATTCTAGTCTATTTTATCAGTAGTATATAAAGGGAGATGAGCTTTTGATGTGATCTGTTTTATCCCTCCGTCCAAGATATTAACATTCACCAATAATAAACACCAAATTTGATGAGAGGAGAAAGAGACTAGTATAGCAAGGTTGCTATATCCTTTTCTTTTTTTTGAACGGCGAAAAAAGATTTATTAATAAAAAAAAATTTTCTTTATTTTTTTTTTTTGCTATCTCCTTTTGATAGTAGTAATTTGATTTTTCATCTTGCTACCTCCCTTGTTTGTAGTTTGGTTGGAGATGCATTAAGTAGTAATTGAATTTAGACTTTACAATTGCCATGTTCCTTTCCCTTATTTATTTATTTATTTAATTTTTTCTTGTTTGAATTAGAAGTAGCAAGCTGGCGTATTTAGAGATTACTTTGGGATTGTCGAAGTTGAATTTTTCGTGCCGGCTTTTCTTTTCCTTATGTAAAGCTTAACGAAACGTCACCTAACTAGCTAGTAGTACTATTCTTTACAATTAAACAGTTGAAAACATAACCACAAGTTCTCAGCAGAAGTTAATGAGGTGTTAAGGTTAGCACAGAGCGATTCTGAGATTATCCATAATCCTAACTCCAATATTCTGTCTCTCGTAAAATTCGAACCTTGATCACCACCGGATGAAAGAGATGAATTACCAAATTCTTTCTCTAGTGGAAGTAGCCAATTTAATCAACCCATCTTTGGTCAAAGAACGACGGCCACACTTACGCAATCCATGACGTATAGTACTGTAACAACGAAAGTTCAGTGTAACCAGCTAGCACACCCAGTCATCTATCTGACGTGGCAAAACTATTTTTTTAATAATTCAGATGTTCAGTCCAGTTTGCACGCACTTTCACTAATGTTGAAAATCAATTAGTTTCATCACCCACTTACGGACTTCTAATTAAATTCAAAGCAAAGCTCCATATGCGCAATTGATCTGAAGGAGTTTATATCATTTGAAAGTTTGAAACATACAACAACCAATTTCTCATCCTATGAAATAAAATTGGGTATAACTAAGATATTTCAATATGTACCAACAATTAATCTTGTGGAAATACGACAGTACAATGGAGGCTTGTTTTTTCAGAATGCTATTTCATCGCCTCAAAACAAAATCTCAAAAACTACTGCTAATTTATCTTATTGTTAACTTTAGAGTCATAGGATTGTCGAAGTGTACAAAAATTACTAGGACTCAGCATACTAACTTAATTATTAAAAACTATGGATTTGAAAAACTTAGAACGGTATCATTATATCGATCATGACAGAACACAATAGTTGTTCCTATGCCATATGCAAGTAGTGTGTAGAATAATTATTGGGTACTTCCGAACTATCTTGTGACGTCGCTTACGAGATATACTTTCAACGCATAACTTACAACGAAATAAACAATGTGGGTTACACATTAGTCTTCCACTAATCTAACCAAAGATGTGGGTCACATTAGTCTTCCAATAATCTAAGGGAAAATGACGGTCAATGACGTATTTTGATAATTAATACCGGACACAGAGGCTAGGAGCCTTTAGTCTTGGAAGAAGACGTATACCAATTGCTTTCGTACCCGTGCAGTGGAGACCAGAAAGAATGGCTGTTACTCTTGCTGGCTGTGGTCTTAAAATGTGGTTGCGTTCTATATAAATGGAATTCGGACCAACCATTGACCCAGATATTGAGAGAGAGAGAGAGAGAGAGAGAGAGAGAGACATGGCGGATTTGTTCCACAGGCAGGCAAAGGATTACGCAGAGTCTCGGCCGAGTTACCCAGAAGAGCTGTTTGAATTCATTGCCTCAAAGACTCCAAATCACGACCTTGTTTGGGATGCCGGCACCGGCAGTGGCCAAGCCGCTAAATCTGTAAGCCTCTCTCTCTCTCTCTCTCATTGTTTAGAATGATGGATTGTCCGTTTGTTTGAAGATGCTACTAGTGTGAAGAAATATATAATCTAAGATCACTGAACACATATAATTTTGTTGGACTAATAGTTCATTATAGTGGCAAGAGCAGAAGGCAGTGGCATTCGAAGCGTTCGGCTCAATCCTCCAATTCCGTCCAGTTTTCAGCATCTTCGAGTTCATCCAGGGCCCAGATAATTGGCCGGAACATTGATCGGGCTTCGATAGCTACATGAACAAATCATTCGTGCAAAAAAAATAAATGAACCATGGCAGTCCATTTTTTCCTGCACTAGTGCTGTAATTTGTCCATATAGCTATTGACGGACGATAAAAACAGATTTTTGGCATGAAGATTCTTCTTTTTGAGTTCTACAAGATAAACGATCCAGATCACCCTTGCAGGTATAAGAGGGCCGGGCAACAAATGCCGAAAACTGGATGGGAATTGAGGATTAAAGACAACGGGAGCCCAATGCAGTTTCTTTTGTCCAATGGTTTTTACTTGTGTTTGCAAACAATCTACTTCATATTTCAGTTACTTTCTATAGAATTTTAATCCGAAAGAGTCGAGAATTTTTTTTGAAAAAGGCCACCAGCCTGCGAAAAAAAAGAGGAAAAAAAGAAAATGTGATGTCATAGAAAACAGCCTCGTATTGTTGTACCAAAATAAATGTGATATATTATGTGAAAATCACCTGTCTCATAAAGTAAAAAATAAGTACTTAAAAAATAAAAATCTTATTGGAACAGGGCCTAACAATATTGCAAAAAAAAAGATTAGGGGAACAGGACCTAACAATATTGCAAAAACATAAATTTGCAGCTAGCAAAGCTGTACAAGAATGTGGTAGGCACAGACACGAGCCAGGAGCAACTTGACTACGCACCCAAGCTCCCCAACGTGCGATACCAATGCACCCCTCCAAACATCCCCATGTCTGAGCTCGAATCCAGCGTGGCACCCCCGGGAACCGTTGATCTTGTCACCATAGCCACAGCCCTCCACTGGTTTGACCTCCCCACCTTCTACCAGCAAGTCAAACAGGTTCTCAAAAAACCCCATGGCGTCATCGCTGCCTGGACCTACACCGTCCCTGAGGCCAACAATAGCATTCCTTTGGTCAATGAGAAATTCGACGCTATTTTCCGACAGTTTTGCGCTGACTTGCAGCCTTACTTTGACCCTGCAATTAAGGTAGTGGAGGATAAGTACAAAGGGATCGATTTCCCGTTCGAGCCGGTAGGTTATGGGGCCAACCACACGGGGCCGTTTGAGTTCATGACAGAAAGGGTGATGGATCTGGAGGACTTTCTCTTGTTCATAAGGTCGTGGTCAGCTTATCAGACGGCGAAGGAGAAAGGAGTTGAGCTGTTGAGAGATGACGTGGTTGAGAGTTTCAAGAGAGCTTGGAGTGAAGATGGTGGTGATCGAAAGGTTGTGAAGTCCCCTATTTATCTGAGAATTGGGAAAGTTGGAAAATAGGAGTGAGAGGAGACTCATGTGTGTATTTCTGTAGACCCCACAATAACGTGTGGTACTACGTAACGGTACTCCCGGACTATTGTATGATTTCACGTACTAGAATGCAATATATTTTCGCATGACTTTTCATATATGAAAACAAGTTCTCCATATCATCGATCACCTTGTTCTTGATACAACTTTCATGAGTGAATTCTGTTAATTAAAAGATAAGCTCAACTTTGACTGCAAAGTATCGCCTTGTACGTACTAGCTAGACAATTTGGGATCAATAGTATCATTAGAATGTATCCGAATCTCTATCAGACGATGGCATGTACTTAAAAAACCCCAAATTTCGCTTCATTTAGTATCATTAAAATTCGAGATGAGCATAAATCAGCTCACACTCCTCTGTACGTCACTAACCGAAAATTAGACGATGGCTTGTAATGGTCCGGTTATGTCAAAATTACAGTGTCCAAATAGAGGTAGACAACATAGCATCATTCGTTAGTTTATGTTAGCTTTTTGGATAATGCTATGGTATCTACTCTTACGGTGTCTCCGTTATGCCTCTTGTGATTTTCGGTTATGCCTTTTGTGATTTCGATTATGCCTCTTGTGATTTTCGGTTATGTCACGTGTGGTTTCATATTATACAACACACATACTCACACATGACATAACGTAGAACCATACATGGCATAACCAAAAATCACAAAAGGCATAATCGAAAACTACAAGAGGCATAATGAATGCATCATAAGGGTAGACATCATAGAATTATCCCAGTTTTTTTAATACAATATTCCACTCTAAGGTAGCGTTTCACTAAGCATTTTTTTATTTGTCTTTATTTAAAAAAAATTCGCCATTATTTAGTTTTGCGCGTCACTTTATTTTTGTTTTCCTATTCATCTCGTCAAGACAAAACGGAAAAGTTAAAAATTACTGTATGACTTTTACCCAAATATTTTTGGAAATAAAAAGCTCAACCCCCCCCCCCCCAAAAAAAAAAAAAACCCGGCTTTATATATCTTGAATATTTTAAAAAATATTTGGGTAAAAGTGATAATTTTATACTTTTAATTGAAAAATCAAAAAAAGTGAGGCGCAAAATTAACAAACACGAATATTTTTTAAATAAGGACAAAACAAGAAACAACTCAAAAAACTTAGCAAATGCCACCTAATTATTACTCCCTCCGTCCCTTTTTTAGAGTCCAGTATTCCATTTTGGGCTGTCCCTTAATAAGTGTCCATTTTGTAAAGTTAGTGGGTAAAAGTTGATGTATTGTCTATTTTATCCCTAAAAGTAGATTTCTTTTTAAAAAGTAAGTGAATAAAAATGTAATGATGATGGGTAAGTAGAAAAAGTGGAGAAAAAAGTTGATGTGAAAGGTATAATGATGATATCTTTTTAATAAGTTGAAATTACGAAGCAGAACACTTAAAAAAGGACGGAGGGAGTACTACTATACTTTACAGTTAAACAGTTGAAAACATAACCCCAAGTTCTCAACACTTTTTTTAAGCAAGTAACCAATTTGATCAACTCACCTTTGGTCAAAGAACGACGGCCCCACTCCCGCAATCCATGCATACTATATCAAAAATGCTAGAGGCACATCGGGTGTGGCACACCTCAGCCATACCCCTCTCATATACAGGTGGGGTTCACTGAAACAGACCCCACCTGTATGTGAGAGGGCTGTGACTGAGGTGTGCCACACCCGATGTGTCCCTAGCACCTCTCATCAAGAATTGCTCATATGGAGCTTTGCTCTGAATATGATTAGGGACTCCACAAGTGGGTGGTGTGATTGTTCCCCAACACTAGTTAAAGTATGCGTAAGCTTGTCTGGATACTTGAGTTATTAAAAAAAAATGGTTTCACCATGACAGATAGATGACTTGTGCTGACGAAAGTTCAGTGCACCCAGCACAAGTCATCTATCTATCATGGTGAAACCATTTTTTTTTTTAATAACTCAAGTATCCAGACAAGCTTACGCATACTTTAACTAGTGTTGGGGAACAATCACACCACCCACTTGTGGAGTCCCTAATCAAATTCAGAGCAAAGCTCCATATGAGCAATTCATGACCTCAAGGAGTATAGCACCCAAGACATGTCAATTGAGCCATTATTCAGTAGTCTCGGAGTACATAATATACAGTGTCTGTACTCCTTCTCACATAACATGTGAGACCAACAAGGTGAATTCATAAATAACACGTGGTTCCGGCATTTTATGTGAGAGGGAGCACGGACACTATTCTAAACTCCGGAACTGCTTAATAATTTTCGTACTTTTATAGCCTCAAAAACAAAATGTCAAAAACTACTGCTAATTAATCTTATCGTTAACTTTAGAGTCCTAGGGTTCTCGAAGTGTACAAAAATTACTAGGGGTATACCAACTTAATTATATATTAAAAACTATAGATTAAAAGAACTTAGAACGGTATCATTATACCGATTGTGAAAGAACACAGTAATTGTTCCTATGTCATATTCAAATAGCGTGTAGAGTAAATATTGGGTACTACTGTACCAAAGTATCGTGTAACGTTGCTTACAAGATATATTCTGAGTGCATAAATTACAGCGAAATAAACAATGTGGGTCACATTAGTCTTTCAATAATCTAACAAAAGGGTAGTTGTTTAACAAGCAGAATTAATCATTACGTGATTCATCGGACACAGAGGAGCCTTCTTGGAAGAAGACGTATACCAATTGGCAATTGCTTTCATACCACGTGCAGTGGAGGAGAACATTTTCAGTGCAGAGCGGGTACTACGTGGTGCCCATTTGGTGAATTCGGACTGTCCATTCGGTTTTGGACATCTCGGATTTGGAGAGAGAAATCAGAGAGAGAGTGTTGGGATGAGAGGAGAGAGAATGGTTCAATTTGGACCGTTCAATACACTTTTAGACGGTTCGGATGTGTTGCTCGGGCACCACGTCAGCCAGGTGACGTGGTACCCACCCGGCACCCAAAAATTAGACCAGAAAGAAAGGCTGTTATCGATCATTGATGGCTGTGATCTTGTGATGGTGGCTCAAGCCATGCATTGGTTCGATCTCCCAACGTTCTACAAACAAGTCAACTGGGTACTCAAAAGGCCCCACGGAGTCATCGCCGCGTGGTGCTACATCATCCCGTAAGTCAACGATCGCGTCGACTCGATTTTCAAACAAATCTACTTTGTCGATTTGAGAGCGTATTGGAGTTCGGGCCGGAACTTGATTGTGAACCAGTACAGGAGCATCGATTTCCCATTCGAGCCTGTGGACGGAGCCGATCACACGGGCCCTTTCGAGTTCAAAACCGAGCGACTGATGGACTTGGAAGAGTACCTCGCGTACACCATATCGGGGTCAGCGTACCAGACGGCGCGCGACAAGGGTGTGGAGCTCTTGAGTGATGATGTCATTGAGGAATTTAAGGAAGCTTGGAATGTAGATGGGAATGACAAGAAGGTTGTTAAGTTTCCTACTTATCTAAGGATGGGAAAAGTTGGGGAGTCTAAATTGTATGACTAATTATTCTTATTTAGATGAGTGTTGTTTTAACTTTGAGTTCATTTTGCTTGTCATTGCGTTGAATGTGGAGTTATTGGAACAACTTTACAATGAATAAACTTCAGAATTTTCGTCAATTTTCGCTTTTCCTACGGAAAAAAAAGTACGTACACTTAGCACGTCGGTATATTAGTCATTGCACGCAAGATTGCCTGGTACCCGGACAAATGGCAAATGTAAGAATTTTGCTAAGGGAGGGCATTTTAAGAAATTTATTTGGATTTTTGGTGGTGATGATAAATTCAGCCGCTGACCTTGGACTTGGGTGAGAGATGCTCTAAAAGAAGAATTCCAAATTGCAGTAAGACAGAGCAAATGAGAAGCACGATTCGAACAAAAATTGCGTACCGTATGCCATACCTCCATAGAGTGGAACTGTGGATGAGAAGAGAAGGTAAGGTACCTCGACATTGCGATCGAAGACTTTGACTCCCAAGGACTCGAAAGCGGATTTGCGGGAGGATCCGAGGTGAGCGGTTCGGATCCTGGAGGCACTTAAGGCACCCGACTTGACGACGCCCCCAGCGATATGCTCTCCGCGATTCTACCGGCGCCGATGAACCCTAACTTGTATGTGTCGATTGGTATCAGAATCGGAACGGAAACAACCCCCGCCGCCATGGCCGCTGCTCTCTCTCGCTATGTAAATTTCTTGGTGTCTCTTTTGAATGGGAATGAATTTGCAGGCGGGTCGGTCTTTTGGAGGGAAACAAACTCTCAAATTCACCTAATCTCCTCTGGCTTTTAGGGTCGTATCATTACTTTTTTTTTTTCAAATGTCAAATACTCGTACAGTTTTTTAAATTCTAGCTACCACTGGGCATGTGTGGTGCATGTGCTAAGTCGCAATAGTACATAAACGCTTGATGTGTACCTTCATTCATCTATTAATTCTAGTCTATTTTATTACTCATATATAAAGGGAGATGAGCTTTTCGTGTGATCTATTTTATCCCTTCGTCCAAGATATTAACATTCACCAATAATAAATACCAAATTTGATGAGGGGAGAGAGAGAGAGACTAGTATAGCAAGGTTGCTATCTCCTTTTTTTTTTGCTATCTCCTTTTGATAGTAGTAATTTGATTTTTCATCTTGCTACCTCCTTTGTTTGTAGTTTGGTTGGAGATGCATGAAGTAGTAAGTTGAATTTAGACTTTACAATTGTCATGTTCCTTTCCCTTTTATTTTTCCTTATTTAATTTAGAAGTAGCAAGCTGAATTCCGTTTGACAAAAAAAAAGTAGCAGCGGATCAAAAAAAAAAAGTAGCAGCAAGCTGGCGTATTAGAGATTACTTTGGGATTGCCGAAGTTGAATTTTTCGTGCCGGCTTTTCTTTTCCTAATGTAAAGCTTAGCAAAACGCCATCTAACTAGTATTACCTGGTTGTGTTTGGTTGAGAGTTTAGTTTAGTTTTGATAGTGGATGGAGAGAGAAATAGAGTAATGATTGAAGATAGGGGTAATAATTGGAGAGAGATAGAGAGAGATGGGAAAGTAATAATTGAAAAAATAGAGTAATAATTTGAGGAAGAAATAGAATAATGATTGAAAACAAAACTAAAACTAAAACTAAACCACGAACCGAACAAAGCCTAATTAACAGTTGAAAACATAACCACAAGTTCTCAAAACTATTTTTAGTGCAAATAACCATTTTTTTTGTTAGGCGATATACATCAGTAGAGGTTAGTTGGGTGTTAGAGTTAACACAGAGAGATCCTGAGGCTATTCATAATCCTAGCTCTCAAAATCTTGCTCCTCGTGAGATTCGAACGTTGGTCGCCACCTTCGAAGATTCGAACCTTGGTCGCCACCGAAGGTGGGAGATGAATTATCAACTGCTTTCTCTAGTGCAAGCAGCCAATTTGATCAACTCACCTTTGGTCAAAGAACGACGGCCACACTTACGCAATCCATGACGTATAGTACCGTAACAACGAAAGTTCAGTGCAACCAGCTACCACACCCCAGTCATCTATTTGACGTGGCAAAACAATTTTTTTTTTTATAATTCATATGTCCCATCCAATATGCACGCATCTCAATTAATATTAAAAATTAATTAATTTTACCACCCACTTATGAAGTCCTAATTAAATTCAAAGCAAAACTCCATTTGAGCAATTGATCTGAAGGAATTTATAGAACTTGAAACATACTGCAACCAATTTGTCATCCTATGAAATAAAATTGGGTATAACTAAGATATTTCAAAAAAGTACCAACAATTAATCTTGTGGAAATATGACAGTACAATGGAGGCTTGTTTTTCAGAATGACATTTCATAGCCTCAAAAACAAAATCTCAAAAACTAATGCTAATTTATCTTAGGAAATTGATTTTCGCACTCCATTTTTTATTTATGGCGCTCCAATTTTAACGTGAAGTTATAACTTCATGAATAAAGTAGAGCACCATCAATAAAAAGTGGAACGCGAATATCGATTTCCTTTATCTTCCTAGGATTATCGAAGTGTACAAAAATTACTAGGGGTACGTACCAACATATTAAAAACTATAGATTAAAAGAACTTAGAGCCCATTCCAGAATACCTCCTTAAAAAATAAGTATTTATTTCACATTTCAAACTAAAAAATAATGTAAATGAAAAATAATTTTTTGATTTTTTTTGCACTGTATTAAAGATCTCAATGAGATCTTTCAAATAAGATTCATATTGCATATTTTTAAATTTCAGTAAGCCCATCATTTTTGAGCTTGAAATTACATTTTTTAAAAATAAGTACTTATTTCATGTTCCGGAACGGGGTCTTAGAAACCAACATATTATCATTATATCGATCGTGAAAGAACACACAGTCGTTGTTCTTATGCCATATGCAAGTAGCATGTAGAGTAGTTATTGGGTACTCCCGAAGTATCGTGTGACGTTGCTTACTAGATACTCTCAGTGCATAAATTATACCGAAATAAACAATGTGGGCCACATTAGTCTTTCAATATAATCTATCCAATGAGAGATGTCAAACATGACGTGGACAGTGCAATAACTACTTTTGGTATCAACTCACCTTCTAACCCATCTATCTTCACTGAGTGCAATTTTGTTCACCCTCTTAGGGTGAACATTACCATCTCTATCATTGGTTGAAATGGTGTGAGCCCCACCACAAAGTAATGTCATACTTACTATGCAATACACTTATTGGTTATCATGATATCACTTTGTGGTGGGGTCTACATCATTTCAATCAATAGTAAGGAGGATAATGTTCACCCGGGAGGGTGAACAAAACTCAACTCATCTTCACTCATGTCAAAGTTGACGTGGATTATCCATCATGGATGGGTTCATCCAATGGCAATTTTTCTGTAGTTGCCGCTTACAACATTGTTAATCCTGATGTTGGTTCTCCTGTTAACTGGAATTGGATCTGGAAGTTGAAAGTTCCATCAAAACTGAAGTTTTTCTTGTGGATTTTGCTTCATAATAGTCTCCCTACTAATGCCTTAAGAGCCCGAAGGGGCATAATTCCCATTGACTACTGCCCTAGATGTGATGAGAATCTCGAAGATATTAATCATCTCTTTCGCGCTTGTCCTAAAGCTAAAGAGTTTTGGAGTTGTATTCGTAGTAATCATTGGTTAAGTGGGAGCTTGAATTCACCAATCCTTAACTAGATCATCTTAAACTCTAAAATTAAAACTCCTTATGTCTTAGATATAAACATACCTTGGAACGTGGTTTTTATTGTTTCACTTTGGCAATTGTGGAAAGCTCGTAACAGGAAGAGCTTTGACAATGTTGAAACAATCTCAACCGTGTGTCTAAGGAATGTCAACATCTACGCAAAGGAAATTTTTTTAGCTTTCAAGGCCCCACAAACCAATGATACGCGACATGGAGTTCTGATTTGTTGGATTTTACCATCTCCAGGAAAGCGCAAGCTGAACACCGATGGTTACTTCTATGAATCCACCAATAAGGCTGGATATGGAGGAGTTCTTATAGACAACTTGGGAAAATGGGTGCTCGGCTATTATGGGAAAGCTACAAGCACTAGCAGCTTGGAAGTTGAAATATGGGCTATCTATAGAGGTCTCACTGTCATCTTCGAGAAAGGAATATCAAGTGTCATCCTCGAGTCCGATTCAAGTGTGGCAGTTAACTTCTACAATGAGAGACCTCCGTCTGATCACCCACAACGCCACATTATTGAGGAAGTGAGAAGACTTGCTGATGGAACAAATTCAATTATAACCCACATCTACCGACAAGCAAATCAGGCTGCAGACTATCTTGCAAGACTTGGCTTGCAACAAGAAGATGATTTGATTGTAACTAGCTCCATTCCTTTTGCAGCTAGGGAATTCGCCCTGGCAGATGCCATGGGTGTTGGCTATCTCAGGACTTAGGTCTACGGCTTTGTAGCCTTTTTGTCGCCTTATGATCTTTGTATGCTGAACTTCCGGCTGATGACATTTATGTTCGCTTTTTTTTAATGCATGAAATTCCGTTTGACCAAAAAAAAAAAAAAAACAAAGTTGACGTGGCTTTGGCATTCAATCAATAGTAAGGAGAATAATGTTCATCCTGAATGGTAAACAAAACTTAACTCATCTTCACTCATGTCAAAGTTGACGTGGTTTTGGCATAAACCTTCAGCTTACCAATTTTGACAGCTACGTATCCTCTCCCATGCCAAATTTCAAAAAGTAACCGTTGAAGGTAAAAAGCAACTGTTAGTAAGTTCAAAACCTTTTTGTACTACTTGTTTGAGTATTTTTTTCTTTTAAATAAATAGAATTCGGCACAAAGATTGGAAAAAATGTTTTGATGTCATATTGAAGATGCCACATAAACTTTCAAAAAAAATTGACATCTCTAATTTGAAGTCTGAGTGTTGGAGATCTTCTACAAAAAGATGTTTCACAAGCAAAATTTATCATCCCAAGTAAGGCATTGGACACAGAGGAACCTTTAGTCTTGGAAGAAGAGCCAGAAGACGTATACCAATTGCTTTCATACCCGTGCAGTGGAGATCGACCAGAAAGAATGGCTGTTATCGTTGCTGGCTGTGGTCTTAAAATATGGTTGCGTTCTATAAAAATGGAATTGGGACCAACCATTGATCCGCAGAGAGAGAGAGAGAGATGGCGGATTTGTTCCACAGGCAGGCAAAGAATTACGCAGAGTCTCGGCCGAGTTACCCAGAAGAGCTGTTTGAATTCATTGCCTCAAAGACTCCAAATCACGACCTTGTTTGGGATGCCGGCACCGGCAGTGGCCAAGCCGCTAAATCTGTAAGCCTCTCTCTCTCTCTCACACACACATTTTAGAATGATGGATTGTCCGTTTGTTTGAAGATGCTACTAGTGTGAAAAAATATACTCCCTCAGTCTCAAATTTTTTATCCAGTCCGCAAAACGGAGTGTTAAAAATAACAGTAATGCTACACGCACAGTAAATGTGCACAAATTTTGTGCACAGATTTTTTGTGGGGTCCACTTCGGGTCCCACACAAATAATCCGAGCCGTTCATTAAATGTAAAACATTTTTTCAAGACTCATCGCAAAAAATCAGCTTAATTCGATATCTATAAGTGTTTGATTCAATCATTTAACTTTTCATTATCCTGAGATTCGAATAAAAAGTTAAATGATTGAATTAAGCATCTGTGAGTATCGGATTGAGCTGATTTTTTGCGGGGGCTCTTGAAAAAATGTTTTACATTTAATGAACGACTTGGATTATTTGTATAAGACCCGTAGTGGGCCCCACACAAAATCTGTGCACATTTGCTGTGCCTGTGCGTGTAGCATTACTGTAAAAATAATGCAATTTTTTTAATAAAAAATTTAAATTTTTTTCATAAATTAAAAATACTCATTGATATCTAGTAAGTTGTTGAAAAACTTTTAATTTTTTCTTGCAAAAAATTATATTATTTTTAATACTCTGTTTTGCGGATCGGACAAAGAATTTGGAATGGAGAGAATATAATCTAAGATCACTGAACATACGTAATTCTGTTGGACTAATAGTTCATCATAGTGCAAGAACAGAAGGCAGTGGCATTCGAAGCGTTCGGCTCAATCCTCCAATTCCGAACAGTTTTCAGCATCTTCGAGTTCATCCAGTGCCCAGATAATTGGCCGGCTCATTGATCGGGCTTCGAAAGCTACATGAACAAATCATACATGCAAAAATAAATAAATGAACCGTGGCAGTCCATTTTTTCCTGCTCTAGTGTAATTTGTTCATGTAGTTATTGACGGACGAACGGGAGCCCAATGCAGCTTCTTTTGTCCAATGATTTTTACTCGTGTCAAGACAATGTTTTTGAAAAAGGTCACCAGCCTGAAAAAAAAGAATAAAAGGAAAAAAGAAAACGTGATGTCATAGAAAACAGTCTCGTATTGTTATACTAAGGGTGTGTTCCATTAACTAAAATAAATGTGATGTATTATGAGAGAATAATCTATCTTAAAGAAATATCAAAAACTCTGTAAATCTATGAAACGAACTTCAAGAACTAGAGAGAGAAAGCTATGGTGAAGAGAGAGAAAAGAGACTTTCATTCCTGTATGTTTTTGTTCGATGATTACAAAGCAGGGGAAAACCCCCTTTTATATGCTCCTGATTACAAGCTACCAGTCTTAGCCTTACTAACCTCAACTAATTAACAAACTAACCATACACCACTTAATGCTGACGTGGCAAAAGCTTTTTATTCTGTAGCTGACTTAGAAGAAGAATGAGCCATGCTTGAGTTCAACTTCTTTACATATCTCGTAAAATAGAAAATAAGTATTTAAGAAATAAGAATTTTAATGAAACGAACCTAATAATATTGCAAAAACAAAAATTTGCAGCTAGCAAAGCTGTACAAGAATGTGGTAGGCACAGACACGAGCCAGGAGCAACTTGACTACGCACCCAAGCTCCCCAACGTGCGATACCAATGCACCCCTTCGAACATACCCATGTCCGAGCTCGAATCCAGTGTGGCACGCTCGGGAACGGTCGATCTTGTCACCATAGCCGCAGCCCTCCACTGGTTTGACCTCCCCACCTTCTACCAGCAAGTCAAACAGGTTCTCAAAAAACCCCACGGCGTCATTGCTGCCTGGTGCTACAGCGTTGCCAACGACAATATTCCCTTGGTCAATGAGAAATTCGGCGCTGCTTTCCGACAGTTTTATGCTGACTCCCAGCCTTACTGGGACCTAGCGCGTAAGGTTATGGACGACAAGTACAGAGGGATCGATTTCCCATTTGAGCCGGTAGGCGATGGGGCGAACCACACGGGGCCATTCGAGTTCACGACTGAAAGGGTGATTGATTTGGAAGGCTTTCTCACGTTCATAAGGTCGTGGTCAGCTTATCAGACGGCAAAGGAGAAAGGAGTTGAGCTTTTGAGAGATGATGTGGTTGAGAGTTTCAAGAGAGCTTGGAGTGAAGATGGTGGTGATCGAAAGGTCGTGAAGTCCACTATTTATCTAAGGATTGGAAAAGTCGGAAACTTAGAGTGAGAGGAGACTCATGTGTGCATTTCTGTAGATCCCACAGAAATGTGTAGTATCACGTAACGGTACTCTCGAAATGTTGTATAATTTCACGTACTAGAATAACATGGTTGCAATATATTTTGGCACGACTTTTTCATATATGAAAACAAGTTCTACATATCATCGATCACCTTGTTCTTGATACAACTATCATGAGTGAATTCTGCTAGAAGATAAGCTGAACTTTGACTGCTAAGTATTGCCAGTACTTAAAAATACCCAAATTCCTCTTCATTTAGTATCATTAAAATTCGAGATGAGCATAGCTCAGCTCGCACTCCTCTGTACGTCACTAACCGAAAATCAGATGATGGCTTGTAATGGTCCGGTTATGCCAAAATTACGGTGTCCCCAAATGGAGGTAGACACCATAGCATCATTTGCTAGTTTATGTCAGCTTTTTGGATAATGCTATGGTATCTACTCTTACGGTGTCTCCGTTATGCTACTTGTGATTTTCGGTTATGCCTTTTGTGATTTTCGGTTAGGGCAAAGTTCACTTTGACTTCTTGTGATTATCGTCATGTGCGGATACCCTCCTTGTGATTCAAAAGTGAGCACGTAACCTACCTGTGCTTTCAAAAAATGAGCACATATACCCTTTTCCGTCCATTTAGACGCCAAGTGTGAAAACACGGGTTTATTGACATTTTTGGTCCCCAAAATATTTTCCATGTTCCGTTTTAGTCCCCAACCTACCAATTGCTCGAAATTGGTCCCCAATATTTCAATTTTGTGTTTCAAAGGTCCCCACCGTTAACTCCGTACCCTATTTTCGTCAAAATGATCGGGAAAATTATAAATATCACCCTTAAGATTTATAACTGCATATCAGTTAAGTCCCTACCCTATTTCTATAAACTTTATTCAAATCTTTTTCACATTCGTTTATTTTGCATCATTTTTTTTGTATTATTGATTCATCTCTACGAGAGGAATCCAAAAACTAAAAATTATTATCGAATATAAATTTTTTTGAATAAATTATGACAATAATCCAAAAAATTATTTGTTCCAGCCACCACCACTCGTAAGTCACTTACCACCGCAATCACCCATTGCCTTTGTCTCTTCCACCCACCATAGCCACCCATTCAAGTCACCACCTCATAGAACCCACATATATAAACGCTTGTTTGTGAGAAATCGAAAAGCTGGATTACTTTTTGGTCTTTATTCAAAAAATAATAATTTTTAATTTTGCATCCATTTTTTTTGTGGATTATTGGTTTGTCTCGACAAAAGAAATCTAAAATGTAAAAAATTAAGATAATTTTCTTTAAAAAGTTCATTAAAAATTACCAATAATAAGTTTTTAAGATTGGTTAATAAGTTTTTAAACCCAAAACCCTTAAACTCTACCCTAGGGTTTAGGATGTAGGGTTTGGGTTTAGGGGTTAGGGTTATTAACCAAACTATTTTTTTTGAAATAAAGACTAAAAAAATATATCATAATTTTTTGTGGATTATTGGTTGTTTTTTATGAACTTTTTAAAGAAATTTATCTTAATTTTTTACTTTTTAAATTCCTCTTGTCGATATAAATAAATAATCCACGAAAATGGATGCAAAACTAAAAATGAAAAAAAATTGAATAAAAAAAAAAAGTAATCCAGCTTTTTGATTTCTCGAAAACAGGCCTTAATATATATACGTTCTTTTTTTATCCTCGTATGTATGTTTATTTACTTTCTAATTCCTTTTATATATCTACGTATATACCACCGGAAAAATAAGGTGAATGACCAATATATGCATAAAGATAGAGCAATGAATGAGGGAGAGGGGGCCGGAACGTAAGCGATAATGGGGGAGTCAAATTTTGACGGTTATGGATTCTATGAGGTGGTGACTTGAATGGGTGGTGATGGTACAGGTTGAAGTGGCAAAGGCGGTGGATGATTTGCGGCGGTAAGTGATTTATGAGCGGTGGAGGTAAGTGGTGGCTGGAACAGACAATTTTTTTTTAGATTATTGTCATAATTTATTCAAAAAAATTACTTTCCATAACAATTTTTAGTTTTTGGGTTCCTCTGGTCGAGATGAATTAATAATAAACAAAAGGACTCAAAACAAACAAATAGGAAAAAAAATTGAATAAACTTTATAGAAATAGGTTAGGGGCTTAACTAATATGTAGTTATAAATCTTAAGGGTGATATTTGTAATTTTTTCAATCATTTTGACGGAAAGATGCTAACATTTAACGGTGGGGACCTTTTAAACACAAAATTGAAACATTGAGTACCAATTTCACGTAATTGGTAGGTTGGGGACTAAAACGAGTGAGTAATACTTTGGGGACGAAAACTGTCAATAAGCCGTGAAACACGCGACTGATGAGCGTGTGAGGCACATATTTATGTCCATTTTACCCTCAAATGTCTAACAAAACCCACACTCTCTCTTCTCCACCTACAGACCCAGTTCTATCCTCTCTCTCTCTCTCTCTCTCTCTCTCTCTCTCTGTTTTTGACCATGTCAAGTACTAGTAATTGACAGTGTAGCAAATCCTTGATAGCATATTAACTATTACAAACTAGAATCCAGAAGCAGGTGCTAATTCTAGAAATTAATAGCAGGTAACGTGGGTTGAACATACAAAATATGATGAGAGTGTAGTCCACCATCAGTGCCGGGCACTACTCAGCTGTGGCATGGGCTTTGGTGCACAAAGATGGCTCGCCACCCTACAGAGGCAGTGCGAGTGCTTGGCTATCCTCTCTTCCATCTCTTCCACCGAAGATCATTTAGGTTCCACCACGTTCCAATCACCCTTGTTTTCTCTCTTATAAAATTGTAATTCGACTCTACTAAAATCCCACTCACAGTAAAAGGGGGCCAAACGAAACGTGATCGAATACTGGAAGATCGAGATGGAGGAAACCCTAGCCTTCACCTTTCTAGCGTAGCGAAGTAAATTGCTTTTCCCACCTCTGACACCACACCCAACCCTTTCTGTTCCGCCCTTTTAATTTCTTTCTTTATTTAATTTCTTTTATTTAATTTATTTACTAATTTCTAACCCTTTCTATATTAACTAATTTTTAATTCAATTAAATCGGAACGAAGATCATATTTTTTTTATCATTTTATTCTAAATGGTCATAATGAATTTTTTGCTCTAAGGCCTTTCAACGATCACCCTAAAATTCATTATTTAGTTTCAAGACTCTTTTAGGGTGTTTATTGAAAGGTCTTGGAGCCAAAAATTTATTACGACCATTTATGATGAAATGATTAAAAAAATAACATATTTGCACCAGTTCAAACGGATTGAAAATTGAAACACTTATTTTTTTAATTATTTTTTTGTAATATATATAGGGAAAAAAAGAAAAAAAAAGACAGTCGGATTCATTAGAAAAATAATTGTATTCATTAAACAGTCGGATTCAAATGGATTAATTTTTAACTATATATTTTAATATATAAACGGTGTAAAAAATTAAGTATTTCAATTTTTAATCCGTTTGAACCGGTATAAAGATGTTATTTTTCTGATCATTTCATCATAAATGGTCATAGTAAATTTTTGGCTTTAAGGCCTTTCAACGAGCACCCTAAGGCCTTTCAATGGGCACCCTAAGAGAGCTCTAAAAATAACTCTTAGGGTGCCCATTGAAAGACCTTAGAGTCAAAAATTTACTACAACCATTTACAATAAAATAATCAGAAAAATAACATTTTTGCACCGGTTCAAACGGATTGAAAATTGGAACACTTATTTTTTTAACTATATGTATCGAATAAGTGTTTCAATAAGTGCTTCAAATTTTGTTTAAAATGGGATAACGGGAAAGGAAACAAATTTTGTTTAAATTTATTAAGTATAATAAGTGTTTCACATTTGAATCCGTTTGAACCAGTACAAAGATGTTGTTTTTCTGACCATTTCATCCTAAATGGTCGTAGTAAATTTTTGGCTCTAAGGCTTTTCAACGAGCACCTATGATTCCTCATTTAGTTTTAGAGTTCTCTTAGGGTGCCCATTGAAAGACCTTAGAACGAAAAATTTATTACGACCATTTAGGATGAAATGATCAGAAAAATAACATCTTTGCACCAATTCAAACGGATTGAAAATTGGAACACTTATTTTTGTAACTATATTTTTTAATCTATAAAGGACAAAAAAAGGGAAAAAAAATAGTCGGATAAACATGATCAATTGAAACATTTTTTTTCCCTCTCAGTTACTTTACAAAGCCTAGAAATAGATTTGAACCTATTAATTATCTTACAATTAGTCTTTCCTAGATTTTCTAGGTATACATGCATACTAGCCTACATAAAATGGGTATAAGCGCGCCGGGAGCAACATTTGGAGGAAATATTGATTAGAATTTGTGTTTTTATGTATTTTCATATTTTGATAATATGTACTCAATTATAATAAAATAAAATTTCGTTTAAATTTATTATTGTTCATTAGAAGTTATTTTTATTATTTATTGTTAAGACAAATTAATTAATTAATTAAAATAATATAAACTTATTACGTATAAAGTCAAGTTTAATTGAAAATAGAATTTGAGTGAACCAAAAAAAGAAGAAGAGAGGTAAATGGAAAAAAAAACAAATAAAGAAAATAATTGAAAATTAAAAAACGAAAAAAAGAGATCCAAACCGGAAAGAAATAAAAGGAAATAAAGAGAAAAAAAAAAGGAAAGAAAATTCAAACTTGAAAGAAAGAAAAGGAAATAAAGAGGAAGAAATAAAAGACGCATACTGAAAAGAAAGAAGGGAGAGGGAGGGGCATTAGTGAAAATGGGGGGGGGGGGGGGGGGGGGAGGGGAAGCATCTTTCCGCAGTGAAGCATAAATCTCGATTCTCGTCGTCGCCGCCTTTGTTGATCGACAGATGGAGGAGGGGAAGCCCTAAGTCACCCCTTTCCCCCACCCCCCCCCCCCCCCGCTCTCTCTGTATCAGTCATTCAATTTTTACGTAGTGTGTATAGCTATATGTACAAGGGCATTTTAGACATTTCATTGTTTTTGTTAACGTTGTTAGCGTTGAACCCTTTTTGAAAGCACAGGTAGGTATTCGCACATAGCGATAACCACATCCACGGGGGGTCAAAATGAACTTTGCCCTTTCAGTTATGCCATGCGTGGTTTCATATTATACAACACATAGACTCACACATGACATAACATGGAACCACACATGGCATAATCGAAAATCACAAAAGGCGTAATCGAAACCACAAAAGACATAATGAAGACACCGTAAGGATAGACACTATAGCATTATCCCGATTTTTTTAATACAATATTACACTCTAAGGTAAATTCGCATTTTTTAGTTTTGTGTCTCATTTTTTTTTCCTATTCATCTAAGCAAGACAAAGTGGAAAAGTTAAAAATTATGATTTTTACCCAAATATTTTTGAAAATAAAAAGCTCAGAAACCTCCAAAAGCCGGCTTTATATATCTTGGATATTTCAAAAAATATTTGGGTAAAAGTAATAATTTTTTACTTTTTCAATTCGGTTTGACAAAAAACATGGAAAAATCAAAAAAAAAATGAGGCGCAAAATTAACTAACGCTAATATTTTTTGAAAAAAACCAAACAAGAAACAACTCAAAAAACTTTAGCAAAACGTCACCTAACTAGTAGCTAGTAGCCTAGTAGTACTATTCTTTACAATTTTAAACAATTGAAAACATAACCACAAGTTCTCAAAAACATTTTTTAAGCAAGTAACCAATTTGATCAACTCGCCTTTGGTCAAAGAACGACGGCCAAACTTCCGCAATCCATGACATGGTACTATATTGTACCAACAACGTAAGTTCAGTGCACCCAGCACACGTCATCTATCTGACATGGTGAAACCATTTTTTTTTTTAATAACTCAGGTATTCAGGCCATTTTACGCGCAACTCAACTACTATTGGGGACCAATCACACCACGCACTTGCGGAGTCCTAATCAAATTCAGAACAAAGCTCCTTATGAGCAATTCATGATCTCAAGGAGTTTATAGCACCTAAGACTTGTCAATTGAGTCATTATTCAGTAGTCTCGGAATACGGAATATATAGTGTCTGTACTTCCTTTCACATAACATGTGGAGCCAACAAGGTGAATTCACAAATAACATGTGGATCCAGCATTTTATGTGATAGAGAGCACAGACACTATTCTATACTCCGGGACTACTTAATAATTTTCGTACTTTCATAGCCTAAAAATAAAATGTCAAAAACTACTGCTAATTAATCTTATCATTAACTTTAGAGTCCTAGGGTTGTCGAAGTGTACAAAAATTACTAGGGGAATACCAACTTAATTATATATTAAAAACTATAGATTAAAAGAGCTTAGAATGGTATCATTATACCGATCGTGATAGAACACAGTAATTGTTCCTATGTCATATGCAAGTAGCGTGTAGAGTAATTATTGAATACTACCGAAGAATCGTGTGATGTTGTTTACGAGATATATAATCTCAGTGCATAAATTAAAGCAAAATAAACAATGTGGGTGGTCACATTAGAGCATCTCCAACATGAGGTGTCAAATTAGTGTTGTCAAATTTTTTTTGAAGGCTTATGTGGCATTTTGACATCTCAAATTTGACATTAAAACCTACTCTCTAATCCTTATGCCAAATTATATTTATTTAAAAAGAAAAAAAAACTCAAACAAGCAGTACAGAGAAGTTTTCAACTTTCTAACAATAGTTTTTTACCTTCTAACGGTTACTTTTTGAAATTTGGTATGGGAGATGGTAGTTGTCAAAATTGGCTTGCAGGAAGTTTATGCCAAAGCCACATCAGCTTTGACATGAGTGAAGACGGATGGGTTGGAAGGTGAGTTGATGCCAAAAATAACTATTGCACCGTCCACGTCATGTTTGACATTTTCCATTGGAGATGCTCTTCAATAAACTAACAAAAGGGTAGTTGTTTCACAAGCAGAATTAATCATTACGTGATTCATAGGACACAGAGGAACCTTCTTGGATGAAGACGTATATCAATTGACTAGATAAGAACTAATTTACGCAACGTATCTAGTTGTTTCACATTAGTCTTCCATTAATCTAACAAAAGGGTAGTTGTTTCACAAGCAGAATTAATCATTACGTGAGTCATGGGACACAAAGGAACCTTCTTGGATGAAGACGTATACCAATTGACGTATTCCCTAGGCATTCTGTTTGTCTATTTTACTGATAGTCGACTAATCGACTAGAGATTGCTAAGTGTGCTGGAAATGTGGGTGTTTGTGGTGGTGGAGTTTGGTTCCTTGCCGTATTTCAGGACTTCTCTGGAAGCAAACTTAATGAAGTGAATGGAGATGGAAGAAGAACAACAAAATGGACTTTATTATCCCTCGGTGTAGAAGTCAAATCGACTATGAGAACACAATCGAACAGACGGTTAAATTACAAGCTACTCCTAGAGCAAGAAATGTAAAGTACAGATAAAAGTAGAAGCCTTTGGGCGATTGATTGGGGGCTCTAAATATCTTCCTTTCTTGTATTTATAGGCTGTTGTCGACTTGAAATTCAAATCATACGGACTTCCCTCCTTCGATTTGAATTAGTTGGCTCCATGCTCCCTATTCTTGCTCCACTATCTGCATGAGGCGGTTACTTCTCCATGATCTCACATGTTTCCAACGTTGTAATTATTTCAACTGCCTGCTTGCATTAACCGTCTGACTCACGATCCGCATGTGATACAAAATTCTGACACGTGTCCAGTCGAATATCAACCGTTTGATCAGTCCATTTTCCTTAACAGGCTTCATATTGCATTTGCATTATATCAATCGGTCTAAAATGCGTTGACACGTGTAACATTCTGACCCAATCGATTATAATATACTAAATACTAAATTATGGTGTAAACAATGCCCCCCTATTTACCTGAGTTAAATATTAACTTTGGTAAATATTTCGCTTAGCAAATCACCACCTATATAAGGCAGAGTACTTCAAATTTAGGGCACGAATCGTGCTTTTTCTCACAGAACGTTGAAACAGCTCTCGAACCCTAGAACAGCTTCCGAACCCAAATGGCACCGAAATCCAAACTACAGATCGTCAGCGACCCAGTTGAAGATCCGGCCACCGAGTCAGTGACGGAGGATTCCTTCCGATTCCCTGAATCGTACCGAAACGGGATTGGCCAAAACCAGAAGACTCAAGTTCTGATTCCTGACGATAATGTCAGTTCTCACTGCATATTGGGTCCAATTTTTTCATCAGTTCTCCCGGATGGCTTTCCAGAAGTCTACCCAGTGGGGGAACGTGATCCACTTCTCCTTCAGCTTCCGTCGCTGGAATGGTTAGGCTGGGGTAAGAACACCTGCCTTCGTTCTTGGCCTTACACCGTTGAAATGGGATGGGTAGATTGGGTAAGGCGCATGATGAAGTTCCTTTTCGAGGATTGGAAAACAATGGGAATCCGTGAGACAATTGAGCTCTCACAATATCCCTTGGACATGAATTCTGAACTCTTGGCTGCTGCAGCGTGTTTTTGGTCCAAATCATCCAATACCCTAATTCTTCATTGTGGCTTGCTATCTCCGACAGTCCTGGATATCTCTCATTTAACTGGCCTTCCTTCGTTAGGCCGTGAGGTAAATGCTCTGCTTTCTCCTGATCCATATGATCCCCCATTTGTTGTTCCATCGTCTGGGGTTAGCTATTCGAAATGGCTTAAGACTCACTTTAAAGCCAAAGCTTCAGCGCCTTGCTTTCATGAGAAGGTTGCATTTTACCTTTTCTGGATTTGTCGATTTCTTATGGCAGTCCCTGGGCTTAGGGTTACCAAAGAATACCTTAACCTAGCCGTTTGTATGGCCCAAGTAAAGAGGTTGGCCCTTGCCCCTTTTGTTTTAGGATCTCTGTATAAAGGCCTTTTTACCTTTGTTGATAAAAAGATAGCGGACTCTTGTGGTGGTCCTTTCTGGATCTTTCAAGCTTGGTTATATGCATACTTCCCTCAAATAAAACCTAAACTGGAGAACCCCCTTCGGTCAGATGAGGCATTGCAAACATGCCGTAGTTATGCTGAATATTTGTTAGTATTCTACTTTCATCGAGTTGAAAAGAAAATTGAAACATTTCTCCTTTTGGAGATGTCAGAACAACACCTGCCCCAACTCCATTATCTGTTTTTGAACCATCAAAAGACAGTTGCCAAGGTTTAAGCTCCAAAAGATGTACCTCAAAAGTATCCTCTTCCAAAGGTAGATTTGGATGCTCAGCTAAGAAATCTGCCAAAGCTTGTCCTTTTACTGCCTTTTGAGGCACATATTCAAAGTCATACTCTACTAGCGCTAAAATCCATTTCCCCTGTCTCCCTCTCAAAATGGGTCTAGACAGGATATATTTTATTATATCTGTTTGGGAAATGATCATTACTCTAGCTGGCAAAAGGTAATGCCTTAATTTAATTGCTGAAAAATATAATGCCAAACAAATCTTTTCCACACATGAATACCTACTTTCACAATCATTTAACCTTCTACTTAGGTAGTAAATTGATTGCTCTCGGCCTTGTTCATTATCCTGAGCTAACAGACTTGCAATCGAATGGTGCGTTGCTGATATGTACAACTTCAATGGTTTTCCATTTATTGGAGGCATCAGAACAGGAGGTGTCACCAAAGATTGCTTTAAAGTATCAAAAGCTTTCTGATGCTCTTGTTCCCATCTGAAATCTTTTTCTGACTTCAATTTTAATAATGGGGAGAATGCCATTGTCTTTCCAGATAGATTGGCAATAAATCTTCGAAGGAAATTAATCTTTCCCAAGAACTGCTGAAGTTCTTCTTTATTGGTTGGTGCCTGTGCTTTCAAAATAGCATCAGCTTTAGTTTTATCAATCTCAATCCCTTTTTGATGCACCAAGAATCCTAAAAAGTTTCCTGCGGTGACACCAAATGCACATTTCAAAGGATTCATTTTCAGATTGTAACGCCTCATCCTTTCCAGAGTCTGTTCAAGATGATGTAGGTGCTCGTCAACTGAATTTGATTTTACAACTACATCGTCTATATAAACTTCCAAGAATTTATGCAAAAAATCATGGAAAATTAAATTCATAACTCTTTGATAAGTTGCACCTGCATTTTTCAATCCGAAAGCCATGACCACCCATTCAAACGTCCCTATGTATCCAGGACATCTAAACGCTGTTTTATGCGTATCTTCTTCAGCTATATATATTTGATTATAACCAGCATTACCATCCATGAAGGACAGCATTTGGTACCCTACTGTTGCATCGACTAGCAAATCAGCAACAGGCATTGGATATTGATCCTTTGGTGATGCGGTATTAAGATCTCTAAAATCAACGCATACTCTAACTTTCCCATTTTTCTTTAATACTGGGACAACATTTGAGACCCATTCAACATACTTGACCGGTCGAATAAACTTTGCCTCAAATAAACGTTCCATTTCTTTTTTGACTTGAGGTAAGACATCATCCTTCATTCTCCTTGGTGCCTGTTTAAAAGGTACGTAGTTCTCCTTTATAGGTATTTTGTGTTCAACTAAAGACCTATCTAAACCTGGCATTTCATCATAACTCCAAGCAAAACAATCTTTAAATTTACGCAACAAGTACTTAAACTTTTCCTTTATTTCAATAGGCAAAGCAGCATTTACATATGTGATCTTAGGATCTTCTGGAGTTCCCAAGTTGACTTCTTCTGTGGGATCCTTTACTTGGGCCCCGTCATCATCTAGCTTAGCTGGTGCTGGTTTCAGGTCTGCTAATCCTAACTCTTTCATGTTTAGAGGGCTATCATCAAAAACACACTCAGCCCAATTACAAGAAATAGGCTCATCTGCCTGCAATTTTCTGTCAACAAGAAAAGAAAACAACCTTTTAAAAGTGGCTTTCACAGTAGCCAAATCTTCACACCCTGTGTTCAATAGGTTTCTAAACATTAAAAACTTGTTGATCAATCTTGGCAGGCCTTGAAATAATGTTAGGCCTGATAAAATCTTTGCTCAGCTCCTGGAACCCTTCCTTGATGTATTTGAGGAATTGGCTCTCAGTTACTCCAACTTGATTAGATCTGACTTCTGAGTCTTCTATTCTTGTTGGCCACAAATGTTCGTTGTAGAGATCTGCTTCTACGTTGTTAGTCTCTGCTTTGAATGGATGTCGGTCTGCCCAAAAGACCTCCATTCCCGCTGCTTCTTCTTGCTTTAGAAAGATCAAGGCCTGATGCAAAGAAGACGGCACACAACTATTTATATGGATCCAATCTCTGCCTAGTAAGGCATTGTAATTAGATGAAGAATCGATTACGAAAAACGTTGCATTCATCTTCCTATTTCCAATCTGTAGTTGTAAGGATATGACCCCCTTAGCAGGAGAACACCCTCCAGCGAAATTGCCAACTGTAACCTCTGTTGGGATCAGGTCATCATTGGTTTTGTTCAAAACTTTGAGCATTCGAGCAGGTAAAATATTAACTACTGCCCCATTGTCGACCAACACTTTCGAGATAGGTTGGCCATTCATATGCAGTTTAATATACAGTGGTCTTAAATGCCTTATTGAGGCATCATCAGGTGTTCTAAGAACTACAACACTGTTTCCATGTTTATCCGTCTCAACATTAATGGGCTGTGACTGAGGATGCTTCTCTTTGTCCATTATTTTTACAATCGATTGGGTATTATCCTCAACATCGCCTGCCAAATTCATTGGCTGATTTGGTTTTGCCTTAAACTGCTTAGGCAGAACTAAAATCATATTACACTGGTAGTTTATAGGTACTGACCCGAATTGGATTGCGGCCAGGCTTTCTCCAAATGTTGCAGATCTCTGTGGAGACGGTGACGCATCTTTGATCAGGTCTTCCTGTTCTGACCCTTCGTCAAAGAGATCATCATCATCATCTGCCTCCATGAGCTTCTGGAATTCCTCCATTTTCTTCTTTAAGCTCTGCTTCAATTCTTTTTTACCCTTCAGTTGGGCAGTCGACTGGGGAGGATCTGTAGCACTACTCTCTTGCCCCCCATGCTTTTGAATTATCTGCTTTGGGCCACTAGTTTCTCCTTGATCCCGGGTCCATACCATGTTTGGAACCTTTGATGGTTCCAATCTCTCTCTTGGTTCGAACACATGGTCCCATGGGTCACCATAAGCCCTGGCTGCAAACTTCCTTTGAAGCCTTCTTTTCTGTGAACTGGATACCTTAGTGTACCAACCCTCTGCTGGGAACTTTGGATGGCTAAGCGTGCTCCATTCCTCGTGATCATTATTGGGTGGCATTACCATCCTAGGTTGGTGCCATCCACGTCCATAAGGTCCTCTACCTCGTGGTCCAGTATCTCTTCTGAAACCAACACCCCTTTGACTAGGGTATCTCCTCTGATTAGGAAATTGGTACCCCGCCGCCTCAAGATCTTGGCAAGAAGGCACCCCAGGCCTTGCAGGCACGACTGGATGTCCCCTGAATAAAAATGGTCCATCATCTGGCCCATAGCAATGCTCTGACTCTATTCTGTTAAAGAGCCCCGGATCTATACCTTCATAAATCAGTTTGGCTCCCACATAAATTTGAAGGTCATTTCCTCCCATTGTGTTGAACCTCAGTCCGGACTTGGAGAATGCACTTCTCTGATCTTTTTCTGCTATAATTGCTTCCCCATACTGGACTTCATGCCCACACCTAATGCAGAGGTAGTCGTTTGGGAATCTAGAGGTATGAGACTTTGCTGACTCTTCTTCAGTCTGCATGTGATCCTCCTCCCCCTGCTTTTGTTTCGTCACATTGGAACCTAGCCTTTTGGCTAGGCCGGCCGTCACCATGTTCACTTCAATCTTGGGAAAAGGATTGGATTCAATTCCCATGGGATCCTTGTCGCCTTTAGCATACTGCAACAGTCCCTTCTGGATCAAGTCCTGCACACAATTTCGGAATGTAACACAGTTGTTAGTATTATGCCTAAATGAATTGTGCCATTTACAATATTCTTTTCCTTTTCTATCCTTATCAGAAGGAATAATATGCCCAGGACTCAAAGTAACAAATTTTTGTTTCAACAATTCATCAAATATTTGGTCAGCTTGTGCCAAATCAAACGAATATTGTCTATAATTTGCTTGCCCCCCACGCCTATTGGGTTGAGATGAAGGCATATTCATTGGTTTTTCTGTTTTAACCAAAGTGTCACAAATTATAGGGGTCTTTCCAATGACTTGCGCTACATCAATCTCAATATCACCTTCCACATCTTGGTAATATGTTCCTAGAGACGTGTTCCTCAAAAGCTCTTCTTCTTGTAAAATAGCTTCAAACTGAGATGCCCTCATGGAGAGCTCAAACAGATCTTTGAAATTAGATCCATTGAACTGCTTTTTAAAATTAAACTCGAGACCATCTTGAGCTATTCGAACTATCTCGGTCTCTGGCACATTACAATGACATTGGTTTCTTAATCTCTTAAATCTAGTTAAAAACTGTTCTGCCGTTTCATTTGGCTTCTGCTTTAACTTAGCCAAGTCGGCAATTGAGACCTCTGGTTCATGTCTAAAATATTGAGCATGAAATTGTTCTTCCATATCTTGCCACGTATGGATAGAATTTGCAGGCAGGCTTATGAACCATGTGAATGCTGTTTTAGTTAATGAATGTGGGAATAATTTTAACTTAAAAACATCATCAGAGCCAAGTTCTCCTAACTGTAGACAAAACCGTCCTACATGTTCAATTGTCGACTGATTTTCTGTACCACTAAAAAGTGAAAGCTCAGGCAATTTATACCCTCTTGGCAAAGGAACATTGTCAACCCAATGTGGGTAAGGCTTTCTAAACATGGGTTTTTCCACCCTGCGTAGCCCTGGTCCGTACACATCTTGGATGACTTCTAATATTTGTGCTCTATTAATATTCATGGGATCTGGGGCTCTAAGGACATTTGGTACATAAGGTTGTGCAAGAGGGCCATTCTGACCGTTCCCATTGCCAATGTTTGGCACATTGTGAACGTACTGACCACTATTTCCATTATTCGGTCCTACTGGCATAGTATGATAAGTATAACTGCCATGATTTGGCAGAGTTTGTGCGGCATTGTATATGTGTTGACCATTATTCATGACATGGACTCCTGTGAAACCAGCCTGAGGACTTTGACTAGAATTTAAACCATGATTCTGACCATTTCCACTACTGTTACCAACTTCATATATAGATGGGACACTCTGGTAAAAACTAGTTGGCTTGATTGTGGACCGTAGAGCAGTTGCTTCAACAAACGGTCGACTGTGCACATTCATATTTGAATCGAATGCTGGATTTGTATATACCTGTTGAGGTGACTGTCTAGGCAGATCTCCAGTTTGCAGTTGCTCATGTACTACACCATGTGCATCCACATCTATGACAGATGGGGGCGTAATTACCCTTCTCAATAGGGTAATCAATTCCTGTGCCGCTTCGTCTTCTGGGTTAGACAAAACTTGTGCCAACTGCCTGGAAAGGCCCTGTATATTTGTTGGTGCGCTCAAGCCATTTCCTTGGCTATTTTCTGGCACCCTTTGTTCAGGATGCGCCACGTCAGTTTGGCTTTCTAGGCCTTCATTCTGAGGCTCTGCAGGTCGGTCGCCTTGTTTCCTTGTCGCTGGTGCCATTACTTCCAAATTAGTAATGATGCCCTCCTTCTAGCGCCAAAATTGTTTACCAATTTTTCCCTCAATCGAAATCGATAGAAATTTCGGGAAACAAAGCCAACAACAAAAATAAGGGCGAATGCGGCCATGTCTCCACAAACGGATTTGAGGTTCCTTGCCGTATTTCAGGACTTCACCGGAAAAGAAATGGCGAATGAATCAAATGCTATTTTTTGGTGATGATGAATTGACTCGTAAAAGAAGACCGTCACCCGCCAATCTTCAAGAACGGAATCGACCCATCGATTGGGCGGAGTGGATTGATGGTTTAGTGAAGTGGGGTGGAACGGAAGAAAAATAACAAATGGACTTTGTTATTTTTCCAAGGTAGATTTACAATCAAAAAGGACGGATCCCCATCGAAAGTAAGAAAATTAAGTTAATTCTACTCCTACTCCTAGTTATAACCCGAATGGGTTAGTAGTGCCAAAAATTAAGACAAATAAAGATAGACTTTGATTTGTTGGAGAGGAATTACAATGAAGTCTTAAAAGACTATTTATAGAAAACAACAAACGTAGGAAATAACTTCCTAACTTCTCCACTAGTCTTCATTCAATCTTTTGCTTTCACTTGTCAAAATAACTTCCCACTTCCCTTCAAATGTGTAGGAGCATGACAAGTGTCCTTTTAACTTCCACATGTGTAGGAGCAAGCCAAGTGTCCTGCATGCAAATAATAATAAAAGGAATACTAATATTAGTTCTAATATTAATACGAATACTTAATAATAATAAAATAGGAAGCATTCTCATAATTGCCACCTTTCGGTCGATCATCGACAGGCGGTGAAATATGGTGTAAACAATGCCCCCCTTATTCATTTGGGTGAAGAGCTAACGTAACCCAAGTGAATAATTTCACTAGTTTTAAATCACCCCTCTGTCGATATCGACGGGTAATAACTCTTTATGGTGTAAACATTTATGCCCTCCAACTCAATTGGGCAATCAATTGATACCAGAAACAGATCATGTTGGACATACGTGGCCTATCGAATAAAGGCCTATATATCAAAACTCTACGAATGGCATATCGATAAAAGGATTTATGCCATGAGCCTTAATCAAGTACAAGCATTTGTTTACTTAATTTCTCCCCCAACATTTGATAAAGAAAAGGCCAAAACACGCGCGTAGCAAACGACAAACATTCCCCTTGATCAAATTATGGGAGTTGAGATTCTTTCAATAAAGAAAAGGCCAAAACACGCGCGTAGCAAACGACAAACGTTCCCTCTATTGAATTCATCCGAGATTTCGGAAAACAAAGTTGAAACAAGAGTAAGGGCCAAAAGCAAGTAATAACCTTTTATAGTGAAAACATTTATGCCCCGCCAACTTTCGAAGAGTTTGAGATAAATTTTTACACAACATTTTCACTTTTCAACTAGTACAATAAAGCCTTCAAGGCTTAATAACCACCGTCGAATGGTGGCATGCCTCAGTCGATTAGTTTCCCTTAGGCTTTGATTCCTACAGGAAGGAAACCGGGAACGTCAAAACATGGTTAGTCGATCAGAGCACTACGCATATGCCATGAGCCTTGCCTAATCCCCACAATAATGAACTTTAAAGTCACAAACAACAGCCAATTAATAGGCATCATTTGGCTTCACACGTTGGCTACTATATATATGCATTAATACCAAATACCAACATCTATTAGCCAACTCCATCAAAAACTAATTTTCCGTGTCCTCCAAAAATGTATATTGATCGACAGAAATCAATACGCAGAGTATTTATAGCCATGTTTGGCTGAAAACATTCTCCATGGTTAAATTTTCACCATTACTCTTCTTAACCAGTACGGAGGAATGGGAGGATCATTTTCTACGTCGACCATCTATGGTCTAAATTGAAAAACTCTAGTCGAATGACTATTTTCATGATTCGACTTGCTTGAGTTTCAAATTTTCGAGCCCCTAATTGGCTCTTCTAAAGATGAGTTTGCCCCCCTTGCAAACTCGATATCAAAAGAGGGCTAATTCTCATTTCAATCATCCATTTCAATCATCCTTACTAAAATCTGGATGAAGGAGACATAGATGCCAGCAAGACCTTTGAAAATTTTCCAGTCGCCAACGATGAACCATGGCCTCTTTTTAAAACAGTTGAAAATCATAAACTATGAAGGCCTTTAGGAACACAGGTGGCGCCCAAAATTACAAGTCTCTACATGTCCATTATCGACTGCAAAGTGTTCAAAGTCGACTAGACCAAGCAACCAAACCAATTGTTGCCATATATCCAAAGTTGAATTTCTGCCCTCCAAATTCATCATCGAAAAGAGGGACAAATTTTGCCCCCCAAGACTCATGGGTATAGCCTTTCAATGATGCCAAGAATTCACAGATTGTCCCACTTAATAAGGTTAATCTTCCTATTGGATGACATTCTTTAAACACATAAATTAGTGTAGCCTCTGTATTAGGCTAGAATTTTTCATCTCTTACATTTGTTTATAATGAACCCTCTAATTTGGGTTCATATTCGAAACAAACAAAGCCATGTAGCCTGTCGAGGAGCAATTGCAACACAGCCAATCACAGTGGCTTTATGCATACCTGAATGAGGTCTTCACTCCATTTAATGTTTGAATTAAAAAGGCTAACACTAATCCAAAATTGGATTAACGTATTAAGCCATATGATAGTCTCCTGCACTATTTCTTACCAACGAGACTTTCTGTGCACATTAATGGCCAAATTAACAGTTACATTTGTTCCAATTTAGGGACAAATTTCACTAATGGCCTTTTTTACAAAAGATTATCGAAGCCTCCATGTTTATGGCAAGCAAAGACAAATTCTTTACGAGGCAAATCAATGCCTCTTTTGAACCTTTTTGTCAAAGGCAGAGACATGGTTCAAATCCCTCAAACAGTTGGCCAACAATTGGCCGGCTTCTTTTGAACAATAAATTGCTTTCAAGCCCATCATGCAAAGCTTGAAAATTATTATTTTTACATTTGATCCGGAACCTGACTGTTCCAATTGGCCAACAAATGGCCGTTTATCTATTACGTAAAATGTCAAAAACCTTTAAGGTTTTCTTTTCACATATGATTTCACCATTACTTCCGATTTAGTAATGATGCCCTCCCTCTAGCGCCAAAATTGTTTGTCTATTTTACTGATAGTCGACTAATCGACTAGAGATTGCTAAGTGTGCTGGAAATGTGGGTGTTTGTGGTGGTGGAGTTTGGTTCCTTGCCGTATTTCAGGACTTCTCTGGAAGCAAACTTAATGAAGTGAATGGAGATGGAAGAAGAACAACAAAATGGACTTTATTATCCCTCGGTGTAGAAGTCAAATCGACTATGAGAACACAATCGAACAGACGGTTAAATTACAAGCTACTCCTAGAGCAAGAAATGTAAAGTACAGATAAAAGTAGAAGCCTTTGGGCGATTGATTGGGGGCTCTAAATATCTTCCTTTCTTGTATTTATAGGCTGTTGTCGACTTGAAATTCAAATCATACGGACTTCCCTCCTTCGATTTGAATTAGTTGGCTCCATGCTCCCTATTCTTGCTCCACTATCTGCATGAGGCGGTTACTTCTCCATGATCTCACATGTTTCCAACGTTGTAATTATTTCAACTGCCTGCTTGCATTAACCGTCTGACTCACGATCCGCATGTGATACAAAATTCTGACACGTGTCCAGTCGAATATCAACCGTTTGATCAGTCCATTTTCCTTAACAGGCTTCATATTGCATTTGCATTATATCAATCGGTCTAAAATGCGTTGACACGTGTAACATTCTGACCCAATCGATTATAATATACTAAATACTAAATTATGGTGTAAACACATTCCCTAGCCGTGCCTTCAGTGTCGGGCAGCTACCACATGGTATCCATTTGATAAATTCAGATCGTTCATTTCGGTTTTGGACAGTTCAAAGTTGGAGGGAGAAACACGAGAGAGAGAGTTGGGATGAAATGAGAGAGAGTGGTTTAATCTAGGCCGTCCAAACATTTTTGAACCATTCGGATGTGTTGTTCGAATACCACGTCAGCCGGGTGACGTGGTACCCACCCGGCTGTTTACACCATATTTCACCGCCTGTCGATGATCGACCGAAAGGTGGCAATTATGAGAATGCTTCCTATTTTATTATTATTAAGTATTCGTATTAATATTAGAACTAATATTAGTATTCCTTTTATTATTATTTGCATGCAGGACACTTGGCTTGCTCCTACACATGTGGAAGTTAAAAGGACACTTGTCATGCTCCTACACATTTGAAGGGAAGTGGGAAGTTATTTTGACAAGTGAAAGCAAAAGATTGAATGAAGACTAGTGGAGAAGTTAGGAAGTTATTTCCTACGTTTGTTGTTTTCTATAAATAGTCTTTTAAGACTTCATTGTAATTCTTCTCCAACAAATCAAAGTCTATCTTTATTTGTCTTAATTTTTGGCACTACTAACCCATTCGGGTTATAACTAGGAGTAGGAGTAGAATTAACTTAATTTTCTTACTTTCGATGGGGATCCGTCCTTTTTGATTGTAAATCTACCTTGGAAAAATAACAAAGTCCATTTGTTATTTTTCTTCCGTTCCACCCCACTTCACTAAACCATCAATCCACTCCGCCCAATCGATGGGTCGATTCCGTTCTTGAAGATTGGCGGGTGACGGTCTTCTTTTACGAGTCAATTCATCATCACCAAAAAATAGCATTTGATTCATTCGCCATTTCTTTTCCGGTGAAGTCCTGAAATACGGCAAGGAACCTCAAATCCGTTTGTGGAGACATGGCCGCATTCGCCCTTATTTTTGTTGTTGGCTTTGTTTCCCGAAATTTCTATCGATTTCGATTGAGGGAAAAATTGGTAAACACCGGCACCCCAAAAATTAGACCAGAACACCCGGCACCCAAAAATTAGACCAAAAAGAGTGGCTGTTATCGATCCTTGATGGCTGTGGTCTTATTTTTCAAACTAGGGCACAAAGCAATACCCAATACGTTTTAAGCACAAATTTTTATTTTTATCGTAAAAAGTGTTTTTATTTTCGATCCCTTATCGCTATTTTCAATTTTATAATATGAAAAATAACATATAATCCGTGTATACGATATTATCAATGATCATCCAAATACCATAAAAGGAAACAAATATTGAATTGAAGG
This sequence comes from Rhododendron vialii, assembly GCF_030253575.1. Taxonomy (NCBI): domain Eukaryota; kingdom Viridiplantae; phylum Streptophyta; class Magnoliopsida; order Ericales; family Ericaceae; genus Rhododendron; species Rhododendron vialii. Next base: position 4,174,201 of record NC_080559.1, read on the forward strand.
TAAGGAAATCAACTTTAGATAAAAATCAATTATTGAGTTGATTTAAATTGAAAAAGATAATCAAGTTATTTAAAGAAACAACCTAAAAGCAATCAATTGAAAAAATTTACGAGTCATAAAGTTAGGATGTTTATATTAGGAAGTATGCTCTCAATTGAACGGATATGATCTATTGAAAGGTTGTAGAGGGTGTTGGGTTTGTATATGTAGACAAAAACTGCTATATTTTATTAGATAGATATAGTTATATAAAATATTCAAAAAATGAAGTGTTCTAATTTTCAATCCATTTGAATCCATACGAAAATCTTATTTTTCTGATCATTTTATCCTAAAAGTTCATAATTAATTTTTGACTCTAAAATTTTCAACGAGAGCCCTAAAAATTGCGTTCACACTTGTCTCTCTAAGAACTAACTAACGAGAGCCATAAAGTCAAAAACAATTACGTTCCTTTAGGATCAAATGATAAAAAAAAATAAGACATCCGCAACGATTCAAACACTTTGAAAATCGGAACACTTATTTTTTAACCACATTTTATTGTATATATAAACAGTAGGAGGGAGAGGAGAAGATGCGAGAGAAAAGTGGGGGACCGACGTGGTAGGTGGGCATTGGTCATCCGGACAATGGGGTGTCCCGGTTAGTCCGGATAGAATTTATTTTCTCCTTAAAGAGAATTTATTCTCCTTAAAGATGTGGTTGCGTTCTATAAAATTGGAATTGGGACCAACCATTGATCCAGATATTGAGAGAGAGAGAGAGAGAGAGAGAGAGAGGGCTAAAGAGAGAGAGATGGCGGATTTGTTCCACAGGCAGGCAAAGAATTACGCAGAGTCTCGGCCGAGTTACCCAGAAGAGCTGTTTGAATTCATTGCCTCAAAGACTCCAAATCACGACCTTGTTTGGGATGCCGGCACCGGCAGTGGCCAAGCCGCTAAATCTGTAAGCCTCTCTCTCTCTCTCTCTCTCTCTCTCTCTCTCTGTGTGTTTAGAATGACGGATTGTCCGTTTGTTTGGGGATGCTCCTAGTGGGAAGAAATATAGGAGTATAATCTAAGAGCAGGAGGCAGTGGCATTCGAAGCGTTCGGCTCAATCCTCTAATTCCGTCCAGTTTTCAGCATTTTTTGAGTTCATCCAGGGCCCAGATAATTGACCAGATCATTGATCGGGCTTCGATAGCTACATGAACAAATCATACGTGCAAAAAAAAAAAGGAACCGTGGCAGTCCATTTTTTTCCTGCACTAGTATAATTTGTCCATATAGCTATTAATGGACGATTAAAACAGATTTTTGGCATGAAGATTCTTCTTTTCCAGTTTTATAAAATAAACGATCCAGATCCCCCTTGCGGGTATGAGAGGGGCAACAAATGCCGAAAACTGGATGGGGACTGAGGATTATAGACAACGGGAGCCCAATGCAGCTAATTCTTTTGTCCAATGGTTACTCGTGTTTTCAAACAATCTACTCCATATTTCAGTTACTTTGTATAGAATTTCATTAATGGTAGTTACAAAGAAAACGTAATGTCATAGAAAATAGCCTCGTATTGTTGTACTAATGTGATGTGTTATGATAGAATAACCTGTCTCGTTAAGGAGAAAATGAGTACTTGAAAAATAAGAATCTTAACAGAACGGGGCTTAATAATATTGCAAAAACAAAAATTTGCAGCTAGCAAAGTTGTACAAGAATGTGGTAGGCACAGACACAAGCCAGGAGCAACTTGACTTCGCACCCAAGCTCCCCAACGTGCGATACCAATGCACCCCTCCAAGCATACCTATGTCCGAGCTCGAATCCAGTGTGGCACCCTCGGGAACGGTCGATCTTGTCACCATAGCCGCAGCCCTCCACTGGTTTGACCTCCCCACCTTCTACCAGCAAGTCAAACAGGTTCTCAAAAAACCCCATGGCGTCATCGCTGCCTGGACCTACACCATCCCTGAGGCCAACAAAAAATTTCCCTTGGCCAATGAGAAATTCGACGCTCTTTTCCGACAGTTTTACGCTGACTCCCAGCCTTACTGGAACCCTGCCCGTAAGTTAACGGACGACAAGTACAGAGGGATTGATTTCCCGTTCGAGCCGGTAGGTGATGGGGCCAACCACACGGGGCCATTTGAGTTCACGACGGATTGGGTGATGGATTTGGAGAGCTTTCTCACGTTCATAAGGTCGTGGTCGGCTTATCAGACGGCAAAGGAGAAAGGAGTTGAGCTATTGAGAGATGACGTGGTTGAGAGTTTCAAGAGTGCTTGGAGTGAAGATGGTGTTGATCAAAGGGTTGTGAAGACCCCTATTTATCTGAGAATTGGGAAAGTTGGAAACTTGGAGTAAGAGGAGAGTGGAGACTCATGTGTGCATTTTGTTTTTCGTTGAATCTGAACTTTGTTGTCAAAAAGTGCACCATCAATTTACAATGTACTAGAATAACATGGTTGCAATATCATCACCTTGTTGTTGATGCAACTTTAATCGAATTCTGCTAGAAGGTTCAAAACTAGCCAATTGGGATCAATAATATCATTAGAATGTGTCCGAATCTCTATGAGACGATGACATGTACTGAAAAAACCCCGAATTCCTCTTCATTTTTGTGTGTGGAGACGACAACAGCTACATTCAGGTAAGTCGTCATTTTACCAACAAAAAGAAAGGAAGCAGTAATATGATGCACCACCATCACCACGATTTCTAGTAATATCAGTGCACGACATAAAGCCTATACTTGGGAAAATCTTACATGTCACAAATACAGGGTTCTCACTCAGTAACGGCGAGAGCTGACTGTAATACATCTTCAAGGTACTTCTCAGCAAATACTTGTGTCGGCTGCTGCTTGATATGCGATTTGGCTAGCGGTTTATTATTCTCCAGGAATATGCTTGTGTCGAAAGTGTTTGTTTTGTTTTGAGGGTGTTGTGCGGATTGGCGTACTTTAGTGCTGGCTGTGGTTCAGCGTTTTGTTGTTTCCGTTGTCGGTCTGTTGTAGGTGGACTGGAGTTGCGGGTGGGTATGGGGTTTTCGTTGTTGTTTCTACGTAGAGCTCTGTTTCAATTTTTTGGATGGGATGAGTGGAGCTTGTGTTTAATTACTAGTATTATTTGTCTCTTAGTAGTGTAATTTCAATAACCACTCTGACGTCTGTTCTGCATTTGTTCTACTGCTATTTCTGCGTTGTAGTTAGTTTCTATGATCCGGCTCAGATCACCATCTAGTTTGCAACTTTGCCTGATGTGTTTTCCATGCACGCGACATTCTCTACCTGGGGTGTTCCACACCTGGTTTGCCAGTTAGTGGGCAAGCTTGTCGTTAGTGGAACTAGGGCTAGTACCTGGGGTGTACAAGTTCTGTACATGTTGACATTCTCCGAGGTTGATACAACGATTTACCTAGCGGGGCAGGGTGGTGGTTGCTTCTCGGTCGTTCGGAGGTTTACGCTGTATAGGCGGGTCCAATTAGTGGCCCTCCTATGGGGCGATCCTTCGTCACCAAAATAAAAAATAAAAACTCAATTTCAATAAGCTGAAAAAACTTATAATGTAACTCCGTTTTGTATGCATTTGGCTTTCTGTTTTAGCAGAATTCAGTTCTATTAAATCTAAGAGTTTTCATCAAATTCAATATGACATGTACAAAATTTGTTTTAATATATGATATGATATGAAAAAGTGATGCCAAAATATACTGCAACAATGTTATTCTACTAGTACATTGTAAATTGATGGTGTACATTTGATGCAACGAAAAACAAAATGCACACGAGTTACTCCGAATTTCCGACTTTCCCAATCCTCAGATAAACAGGGGCCTTGACAACCTTTTGATCAACACCATCTTCACCCCAAGCTCTCTTGAAACTCTCAACCGCATCATCACTCAATAGCTCAACTCCCTTGTCCTTCGCTGTCTGATAAGCCGACCACGACCTTATGTACGTGAGAAAGCCCTCCAAATACATCACCCTTTCTGTCGTGAACTCAAACGGCCCAGTGTGGTTAGCCCCATCGCCCACTGGCTCGAACGGGAAATCGATCCCCTTGTACTTGCCTTCCACTAGCTTACGTGCTGGGTCCCAATAAGGCTGGGAGTCGGCGTAAAACTGTCGGAAGACAACGTCGAATTTGTCATTGACCACCGGAATGTTGTCTTTGGCCTCAGGGACGGTGTAGCACCACGCGGCGATGACGCCTTGGGATTTTTTGAGTACCGATTTGACTCGATGGTAGAAGGTGGGTAGGTTAAACCAGTGGAGGGCTTGGGCTACGGTGACAAGGTCGACAGTTCCCGGGGGTGCCACGCTAGATTTGAGCTCGGACAGGGGGATGTTTGGAACTTTGGAGGGGTGCATTGGTATCGCACGTTGGGGAGCTTGGGTGCATAGTCAAGTTGGTTCTGGCTCGTGTCTGTGGCTACCACATTCTTGTACAGCTTAGCTAGCTGCAAATTTTTGGTTTGAGCAAAACATTATTAGTCCATACAATATATGCAAGGCTATTTTCTATGATATCAAGTTTTCAATTAACTTTTTTCTTTTATTATATTTCCGGTTGTCTTTAGTGGGTCTTTCTGACTACGCAAACAATACAAATTTAAAAACACACTTCCAGGCACAACTGCATTCAGAGCCGTTTGATGCATGTGAGACGACGATTCTAAACATAGTTGTGCCGAAGTTGGGGACTGATTAACCATGAATTGAATATAAAATTTCACGAAGTAGGTCCTACATTATAATACCATGACGTGTGGTATATATTGCCAACTCTGTCAACGGCTATTATCTTCACAATTTGGTTCTCAATCGATTAGTTTTAACCCTGAAAAATGGGGAGAGAGAAGGAGATGCGGGCTCACGGATTTAGAGGCTTGGCCATTGCCGGTGCCAACATCCCAAACAAGGTCGTGATTTGGAGTCTCTGAGGCAATGAATTCAAACAGCTCTTCTGGGTAACCCGGCCGAGTCCCCGCGTAATTCTTTGCCTGCTTGTGGAACAAATTCGCCATCTCTCTCTCTTGATCTCTCTATAAATAAATATATCTAGATCAATTTGGTCCCATTTCCATTCTATAGAACTCAGAGCGGAAACATCCTTTGCTACGCAACCGTACTTCTACAATCAGAGCCATCGACGATAACAACCATCTTTCCGGTCTCCATTGCACGTTATATGAAAGCATTAGGTATACGTCTCTTCTTTCGACTAAATAGGATTAAAATATACAGTGGAACTATACACCCGCAATTAATTATTCAACGTCTCTCTTGGATAATTTATTTTTACATCAATTAATTTTAAGACTTTGAAATTAATGATCAGATAAATTACCAGTAGTTTCAAGATTTTGCCATTTACTGAACTTTTGTTGTTACAATATACGTCATGGATTGCGCAAGTGTGGGCGTCGTTATTTGGCCAAAGAGGTGAGTTGATCAAATTGGTCACTGGCACCGAATTAAAATAGATTTGACTACCTACTTTTTGAAAAAAAATTCAATGCTGGGTGGGTATCACGTGATGTCCTCTCGGCGCATTCAAGCCATCCATTACGTTTTTGAATGGCTCGGATTTAAAGAGAGAAATTGTTGAGGTGAGATGAAAGAGAGCGTTTCAATTCGAATCGTCCAAAAGTGTATTAGATGGCCTGAATGTGCCGAGCAGATATCACGTGAAATACACCCACCTGGCACCGAAAAATTTCTCCTAGTTTTCATTAAGAATTTGAGGCTTATGTTTTCAACTGTTTTTGTTTTTTCTACGGCAAACAAAATTCATTAATCTTAAAAATGTAACAAGACTAATAAAAGCAAAGAAATAAAGGAAAATGACAGGTCGGTCCTGTTTTACTGAGGGGTTTCATGCGAACTCTCTTTTGTGAGGTCTATCTCTTCTGTGCCCTTTTTAAAGATGCATTGACAATTTTGCTCATTTGTATAATATTTATTTTGTATTTTTCTAGAGAGGTGTGAATTCTTGGAGGATTGAATTGTTGGGGTGAATTTTGGGTAAATTCTTTGTGTGAATTCTGGATGAATTGTAAGTGTGAATTCTGTGGGGGTGTGAATTCTTGGTGTGAATTTTTTGGTTTGTGAATTCACACTTCCCGAATTCATACCCATTGAAAAATTCACACCCATAAAAATTTATACCCCAAGAATTCACACTACCCAAAAAACAAAAGCAGTGAATTCTTTTTCCGAACACCTTTCATCCGGCCTTCCGCTGGAACAAATTTCAACCAGATTCCAAATTTCCCAATTTCTCACCAAACAAACAAAGCCGCAACCCATTCAACAAGGTCCCGAGCTCTTTTTCCCTCAACTATTCAGCAATGGAAGCTAGGGTTTCCAGGGCTCAATTGCGCCTTATGCTCCTCCCTCGTCGATAACAACAACGATGTCGACGACATCATCGACAGAGGGCTGCTGAACTTGGACGAGGTCCAGAAGGTTCTCACCGATGTCAAGGCGAACAACATCAGCGTTGTTCCCGTCAGAGAAGATGCTGCGTCGGAGAAGATTGGGGCAGGAAGGTTGAAGGCGGAAGATGACGGGGGTATTTTCGGTAGTTTACTTGAAACGGGGCTTTTGCGGAACAGGCTTGACGTGGGGTGGGGCAGGACGGAAACATGGAGACAAAACGGGGCCAGCCGGTGAGCGCCCCAAGAAATAACATCATGCTCAAAGAATAAGGAGAAAAATGACAGCAGATGACATGTTTTGATAATTATATCCGCCAAGGGCATTCTAAAAATATTTGTTAATATTGAAATGTCCTTAACGGATATTAATTATTAAAACACATCATGGACCGTCATTTTCCCAGAGAATAATGGGAAAATGACGGCCAAGGACGTGTTTGATAATTAATACCCTTCAAGGACATTTTCAGCATTAACAAATGTACTCAAATGTTCTCAGCATGTCCTTGGCGGGTATTAATTATCAAAACACGTCCTGGGCCGTCATTTTCCCGAGAATAATTATCTGTCCAATTCGAGACCCAAATCTACAATTGGCAAGAAGCCCATCAAAAACACCCTTTTAGAAGCCCACCTAAAGTTGAAGCCCAAACACCTCAATGGGTCTAAAAAAACTCAAATATCATTTCCCTAAACTTTGTAAATCTGTGACACAAAGTGGTTCAGATTGCAAAATGATAATATACTAGTAGTAGAGATAGGGAAAGAGGAACCTTCAGTCTTGAAAGAAGACGTACACTAATTGCTCTCATGCCACGTGCAATGGATACCGGAATGAATGGCTGTTATCGTTGATGGCTCTGGCTCTGGCTCTGGTATTAAAATATGGGTGCGTAGCAAAGGATGTTTTGCACTCTTGAGTTCTATAAAATGGAAATGAGACCAAATATTGATCCGGATATTTAGAGAGAGAGAGAGAGAGAGAGAGAGAGAGAGAGATGGCGGATTTGTTCCACAAGCAGGCAAAGAATTACGCGGAGACTCGGCCGAGTTACCCAGAAGAGCTGTTTGATTTCATTGCCTCAAAGACTCCAAATCACGACCTCGTTTGGGATGTCGGCACCGGCAGTGGCCAAGCCGCCAAATCTGTAAGCATCTCTCTCTCTCTCTCTCTCCAACCAATTTCTGTGTTTAGATTTATGGAGTATAATACTAGTTCATCTTCATCATAGTAGCATTCGAAGCGTTAGGCTCTCTTAAGTCTATAATCCTCTGGTTCCGTCCAGTTTTCAGCATTTGTGAGTCCATCCATGGCCCCATAAATAGACCCGATCATCGATCGGGCTTCGATAGCTACATGAACAAATCACACGGTGCAAAAGAAATAAAACAAAAGAAATGAACCGTGCCGGTCCATTATTTCTTGCTATAAATACGGACAGACGATTAAACTGATTATTGGCTTGAAAGTTCTTCTTTCCGAGTTCTCCAAGATGAACAATTCAGATTAACAAATGTAGAAAACCGGATGGGATCATTGAAGACTAATGACAACGGGAGCCCAATGCAGCTTCTTTTGTCTAATGGTCTTTACTCGTGTTTTCAAAAAATCTACTCATATTTCAGTTACTTTTTCTAGAATTTTAATCTAAAAGTGTAAAATATTTGCAGCTAGCAAAGCTGTACAAGAATGTGGTAGGCACAGACACCAGCCAGGAGCAACTCGACTACGCACCCAAGCTCCCCAACGTGCGATACCAATGCACCCCTCCAAACATCCCCCTGTCCGAGGTTGAATTCAGCGTGTCACCCCCGGGAACCGTTGATCTTGTCACCGTAGCCCAAGCCCTCCACTGGTTTGACCTACCCACCTTCTACCAGCAAGTCAAATTGGTACTCAAAAAACCCCACGGCATCATTGCTGCCTGGTGCTACACCGTCCCTGAGGCCAAAGACAACATTCCGGTGGTCAATGACAAATTTGACGCTGTCTTCCGACAGTTTTATGCCGACTCCCAGCCTTACTGGGACCTAGCGCGTAAGCTAGTGGACGGCAAGTACAAGGGGATCGATTTCCCGTTTGAGCCTGTGGGTGATGGAGCTAACCACACTGGTCCGTTTGAGTTCACGACGGAAAGGGTGATGGATTTGGAGGGCTTTCTCACGTACATAAGGTCGTGGTCAGCTTATCAGACGGCGAAGGACAAGGGAGTTGAGCTATTGAGTGATGATGTGGTTGAGAGTTTCAAGAGAGCTTGGGGTGAAGATGGTGTTGATCAAAAGGTTGTCAAGGCCCCTGTTTATCTGAGGATTGGGAAAGTTGGAAATTCGGAGTAAGAGGAGACTCGTGTGCATTTTGTTTTTCGTTGCTCTTGAATTTTGTTGTCAAATGTACACCATCAGTTTACAATGTACTAGAATAACATGGTTGCAATATATTTTGCCATCACTTTTTCATATTCGAGGTGATAACTAGCAAAGCGAGAGCGATAATATCGTTATAACATATCTGAATCTGTATAAGAGATGAGATGAACTCAAGAAAAATCCAGAAATTCATCTTCATTTTTCTGTGGGGAAACAACAACTACATTCGGGTAAATCGTTGTTTCATAAGCAAAGTAGAAAGCAAGCAGTAACATTATACACCGCCATCACAGTTTCTAGTTATACTTGATCAGAACACAACATAAAGCTGATACTTGAGCAAATTTTATAAATCACAAATACAGGGCTCTCACTCGGTAACGTCTAGAGCTGACTGCAATACATCTTCAAGGTACTTCTCAGCAGCAGCAAACTGCCTCTTCTTGTCCTCAATTGCAAGTGCAGCCAAAGCTTTATCCTGCACAAGTTTTAAAAAGAAACATTACTAAATCTGTGTTTCTCTGATTAGAGGAACTAAAGACCATGGATTTAAGGAGGTATTTTAGGAGGGGGGAAAAGAGAGGAGATTCATAAAGTTGAATAATTGTTTCTCTTTCGGTTTGCTTCTCTTATCCCTCCACAAATCCAAGATCCAAACGCAGCCTAATTGTGTACTTGAATATGCAATTTACAGGAGGTAAGTCTTGGTAGCTTCTCAAAGTATCGAGGATTGGCTTTGTTTTCTTCTCCAGTTCCTTCCTATGCTCTGCCATTTCAACCAGCACGCCATGGCTAATATCTGGGGTGTAGCCCACGCGATTCAGTATTGCCTGTCCCAATGAATTTTTTCTGTGTAAGCAGTTAACCAAAAATAAAGCACACAAATGTAAATGTAAGTTCACAATGGTCACCAAAGTAAAAAGTGAAGCTCAAAATCAACCACTCGATTAAACGTCTGATATCTCATTCCAAAAATTGGTCTTCGAAGTCTTACAGTTTATTTCACTGTTGTTGCTTATATAGCAACATGTTATCTCAAATAGACAATATAAGATTACGACCACAGAACCATAGAAGCATGGTATTTGGTACTCTAGCTCTTGATTCTACCATCACACAGAAAACATGAGTAATTTTTGGTCAAGAATTTCACGCTTACATCACCCTAAGTCCACTTGAATCAGATTCTTAATCAAATAATATTTTTCTAAATTGTTCTAAAAAATTGATGCTGAAACACCACATAACAAGGCCTCGTCGTCCCAGGGATGTAATGGCAATCTAATTGATCGGAACCATAACTCCTTAGGTACTACAAGAAGTTTGAAACAGCACCAAGCCAAGAGCACCAATTGAGGAACACCGACTTCATCACCCAACTTCAATTCCTTATCTGATCCTTGGGCCTTTGCTTACAAAGGGTACGAGAAACATACATGGAATGTTCCACAGGAGATCATATAGACCTCAGTCACTGCTAAAGGGACTCAATTTCTGGTTAACGGTTAACCAATCAATAACCACTTTCTCCTGTACCACTGGCTGTGAAAAATTGCACGGTCAATCTGAAATTCGAACAACCTCCCATCTTCAAAAAGTATATCCTCTCTCAATAGGATGATGACTCCACTAGTCCACTTCAACATCGACCTTGTTAAACCCAGCCCACTGTCTCCAATTTAGCAACCGAAAAAAGTACCTCTCTAGGTGCGGGTTCTTCCCTTTGATTTCATAGCCCAACTCCTTCATGTGAAAAAAACTCCCCATCCCTTGTCTCAACCCATTTCTAGCATCCCATAAAACCCTTCTTCAAGGCAAGCACCGCAATATCAATAAAGGAAGAAAAAAAAAAAAAAATCTTTTTTCCCCCTCTCCCTCCAAGTTCCAACACATCTTCATTTGCCCAACTCCAAATGACTGCTTAAAATCACGATTATCCCCATTGATAAGACCCATGTCAACAGTAAGGATAATCTTTCAATTTCAGTCCTTGTGTACCCAAGGCTTAAGATGTGGGGTCTACTCATCGACTCAAGTCTTTTATTCTGAGGCCATGACGATTTACATGGATTCTCGTGGAATGAATATGACTGGAGACGTAATGAATGGAATAGGTAATAACATGATTGGATCATTGGTTATTTCCTTCTTCTCTCTCTCACACACACACACACACGTGTGCGCGCGCGTGTCTCAATTGATGGAAACATTGCATGGATCAATTAAAAACATTAGAAAGCTTATTTCGGGGGATGATATTCCAAAAGTGTGAGGCAAATTTACAAGTCAATGAATTTTGACCAAATAAAACCCTCATTTAAATCGTAAATTTAAAAAGATGAATAAGGGTTGTAAAGATACCACTCCTAATACTTTTGGTTGTTCCCATATGGAATGTTCATTTGAATAACAACTAAATACCTACACTCGTACTCCATCACATATTTTTTACCGTGTCCTTGTCCAAATTCATGTAAAATTGTTGTGGTCCATGTCCGTGCTTCTTAGGTAACTACCATTGCTGTATCATCGTAATGAAAAAGAAAAACATGCCGTTAAAGAATACATCAACACCTACTACATATGGAACAATGGTACCTTATAGTTGGAATATTGTTGCAGGTATTGTCGCTCTTTTGAAACCATTATTGCCAAGTTTGTCTTCCAATTCTCCATTTGAGCCTCACAAGGAGCTACATCATCTTCAAGTTGTGCAAGGGTCCTGCAAATAAGTAATAAAAGAAGGGGGGGAAGGGAATTAGTCAGTATCCATCTTGATCTTAAAGTTCAAGTTCTGAAGCACCTCCAACTTGAAAAAGGTAAGAACAATTATAGATAAGGACCTAAGTTGTGTTCGTGAATTACCTTTTCAAATAAGTAAGCCTTGCTATTGCCTTTCGGGTATAATCAAGAAGAATTTTGGACTCTTTCTGTACTTTAGCCCTCTTCTCCTCTACTCCTGTTTTCCTCAACGAAATATCGCCCATTGCAACAAGGAAACTAAAAGCAATCCTTTGGGTGAGACGCCATTCTCAATGACAAGTGCGAATAAAAACAGCTGCGCCGCAAAAATTATCCTAAAACAAAGAGAAAACTCACCTACTAAGTTCAGTATCCCTTATGTTCAACAAATTAGCCACATTTGCAAGAACTTGAGCCGATCCAACCACATTGGATGACAAACTGTCTTGTGCCAATCCTACATTCTCCAATATCTCCCTTATCCTTGCAGCTACAAACATATATATCATTCCAAAACAAAGCCCCAACTGAGATCGAGCATGAAAAAATGAGTACATCAAAGCCGTAAGAGCCCCTTTGAATGGTCAGAAACGGCGAGGAAAAAAGAAGATTACAATTCCTCAACAAATCTCACCATAGGTGACCAAACGAGACAAAAATGGACTGATAATCTGATAAAGATCTAGGATTGCTATTCATTTTTCAACATTTCTCACCTATTTTATTCATCCAAACAAGTGATTGGGTTAATTTTCTTTTTCTTTTCTCACCATGTAAAGGGGCTGTAAGTTTGCACATGCATATGCAAGTGTAATAGATATACAATGATCAAATAACCTTGGGAACGATATTCAACCGCCTTTTGCCGGAAATCACTGGCAACAATTGCAGCAGCTTGAGTTTTGGCTTGGGAGATGGTTGCAAGACTGTGAAGATGAGCAATGCTCCGCGGAGTGTACTCGAATTCGGGGACATCTTTTCCAACCGAATCAAATTGAGTAGAAAGCCATGCTTTTACTTCTGAAATCCGACTAGCATCAAACCCACTCTTTTCAGTTGCAGAGGGATCGGCTCCGCGGATTAGGTCACCCATTCTTTCTTCCCAGTGTTGAATCAAACCTGCAACCAAAAAACAAAAGTGGGGAAAACAAATAGTCATGCATTGACACTGCTGCCACATCTGTTTTTATACACACAAAAAATGGTCAAAAAAAGTACTAGAATTGCCTATAAAAAAAAAGGTCCTAGAATATGCGGAAATTCAAATAATTTCGAAATGGTTAAGGGCTCAAAATGAAAAGTAAGGGATCTTGAATTGGTTCCATACTTCACATTATTGAAAATTGCTAGAATTTGGAAAATCCAAATAACTTTGAAGTGGGTTAGGGTTAAAAATGGAAACTAAGGGATCTTGAATTGGTTGAGGAGTTTAATCAAACCTGCAACAAGTGTAGAGAAAACAAAACCCTAGTACAGTGTCACTGCAGCAGTTTCGGATGAAATTTGGAGAATGTTGAAATGGGCAAGGGATCGGCGACTTGATCGGATTGCGGAGTTCTTTTGAAGCAAATATGGGGTTGATAATAAGGAATAGTTACAGATTTGAGCACATTTTGGCTAGGGTTTATGAGTAAGTGACAAAGATTTAGACGAGAGAGAGAGAGAGAGAGAGAGAGAGAGAGAGAGAGAGATTACCGGAGCCGGAGATGTGTGGCGGGTTGGATCTACAGTAGAAAATTGCCGGCACTTGCAAAGTTCAAACAATGGTTGGGAATGAATTAATTTGGATTTGTTCTTTTTAATTCTTTTCTAAATTCTTTATTACTCATTCCGTCCCGATTTGTTTGTTCATTTTTTAACTTTTTAATGTCTTTTTTCTAAATTCTTTATTACTCATTCCGTCCCGATTTGTTTGTTCATTTTTTAACTTTTTAATGTCCGAAAATATTTGTCCATTTAACTTTTTAATGAATTAAATGTCCTTTTTGCCCTTACTTTTTTGAATAAATGAATTTTTTAAAAAAGTTAAAAGGATAAATGTTGAAAAGTTAAATGTTTGTAGGTGTAATTATTATGCTCTCTAAAAAAATTAAGTTACCAAAAATGGATAAACAAATTAGGACAAAGAGAGTAGTAATTTTGAGTCAAATGTGTACTACTCCATAAAAGAATATTAAAAACTGAACAAATTCTACAAAAGCCAAAACTAAGTTAAAAGTTACAAAAAGTATTTAAGATTTTAGTTTGAACTTTAATTCTAATTTTCCTCGTCAGGTAAAAGAAACCAAATATTTAGATTAAAATTATTATTTTTACTAACAACAAAAACAAATTACGTAAAAGGTAGGAGTAAATGAATTTGATCCAAAGTCATTAGTCTTCGTGGAAATGTTTAAAACACACCAATTTCTCGAGATTTTTCTGTCTTAGAATCATTAATATTTGTGAATGAGATTGCAGTGGAAAAGAAATTCTTGAATATATCGTTACAGAAAATCATTGTCCAGAAAAAACTCTCTAGAACCCAAAAAATCACCTCTTTTTTTTTCCTTTATGAAATACTAGCAATTAAAAATTGGAGTTTCGAAAAATTTTACATTCATATTAGCAATTAAAAATTGGAGTTTCGAAAAATTTTACATTCATATTTCTCTGTGCACCAATTTCTGAGTCAATATCTATCTTTCCTCTCCAAATTCCAACTCTTCTCCCACTCAAAAACAAAATCTACTTCAACTCTGTTGTTCCTACAACTCACAGGGTCCTCCCTAATGTACTCTTTCTCTAAATAAATGTTCCGCCCACAAACGTAAGCAACAAAAAAAAAAACATTTATTTATTAAAAAATTTAAACTTTTTTCACAACTTGAAAAAACTCATTGATATCTATTAATTTTTGAACGAAAAAATACATCTTTTTAGAGGCTTAGGTTTGCAGTCCGGACATTTATTGTCTGCCAAACTCTCCTAATCCCAATTGACGACTTTAGGTGTAAATAACGTTGGCTAATCTCTATAACGTGCCTAAATTTATGAAACATTCTTCTTACATGAAATTGTTAAAAGCTCCAGAAGATCTCCAGAGAAGAGAAGAAACATGAGCAGAAACCATCTACGTCTGCTCAACACAGTTTCATTGCATTTGGTTGAACACATTAGAGACACACAGCTGGTAGTAGAGTACCACCATTTTCACAGGTCCCGATTGACGATGATAGGTTAATTGTACACACAGCACAAATAAAACAAGGTGTCCTACAATTTTCACAAGGATAATAGATAATACGTTTAGGATACACACGCATCACCAAACGCAGCGGTAAGTGACTTTAACCACTTGCCCCTTCTCCAGTCCTTAATATCGTGAAATCGCATCTTTCTGTAACATCCGAGGAAGCTGCAGAAAAATAAAAACAAAAAAAAGTGCAGGAGTAAGCAGATTCACTGACTGGATTAAAGAGTATCGATGTGTTACCTTACTCTTTAACACATAAATTTCCGTCTTCAGCGCATATGAAAAGGCACAATATGTGTTTTGAACACTTCGGAAGGCATTAAGACGATATCTTATGATTAATGCACATGAGTTGTGATCCTATACGCTTAATCTCATCATTGCTAATCGAATGTGACTTACATTTAAATTAAAGGCGAGTTTCGACTAAATTTTTCGTCTGATGGAGACACCGTGATTTTTGTGGAAATTAGAGAATTCAAACAAAGCATGGTTCTCAATTACTTGGTCAGCTTATGGATCATCTTCTCCAGTTTGTTTCTACTAACATAGTTAAATGTAACTTGCATTATATTGCCTCATTCAAGTAAGTTAGAAAGTGGGGACAATTAATAGAGCTATATCACGTACCGGAGTATAATTGATTTTCTCAAGGCTATTGAGCATCACTAAAGGATTTTAGTGATTACTGATTAGTATATAAAGTATTTACGCTCCTCTACACTATGTGGATGATACCATTAAATTGAAGAGTGGTCCTAGCAAATTGCAATAGAATTCTGATCATATATTTCTGCTTATCCTATCTGATAACAGCCAATAAATACTGCTCCCAATGCAATATACTACTAAAATTAGTCTCCGAATTTGGATTGTAAGCTCAAAATCTCAGAATAAGTGGGAAAAGCATTTTTTGCATGTACACACATAGCTAATAACTTAAGATACTCAAAACAATCAGATACACCACGAACCAGAATTTGGAAAAACATATAAACAATACCCAATTCATTTCCTGATTTGACAGCTATGTCTGCATACACAAAAGTAATCCAAGTTATAATTTACCTTATGAAATCCACTATATTTGACTTATCTAGATTTGAGATAATGGATACTGGATTTACATGAAGCAGCAAAGCTAAAAATGTATATAGATACGTGTCTAATCACACCGTACTCCTAATAGCACTTCAAAAATGAGCAATAGCTACTTGCCTACTTCTAAGCAGCAACATGTAAAAACTATAGAGTCCATGCCAAGAATCAAGATCAATTAGGATACACATATAATCACCTTTCAGTTGCCAGAAGAGAATGCTACTTCATATAGTATACATTGCCTACTACAATATGTTATGCTGTTAACAAACTAAACAATAGATATCCTACCTACAAATGCGAAATCAGTTTTTAGCTTTGAGTAATACAAAACGATCACATAATTAATAACTGACCTGTTTTTCCTCCAAACTAAACTTCTTCAAGAGCTTCTTTTTCTCTTCATCAGTCAGTACACGGTGCTTTGGCTTTAACGCATGCTTTGTGATGTTAACAAGCAATTCGGTAATCTAAACACACAGAGTTAAGACATTAGAGGCATGCAATCAAACTCAATCACAATACTATTTCACCTTATCAGTTATCACAACTTCTTAACCCTTTGCCATAAGCCAATACAAGGAATGACTCCCGCTAATAGAGTCCTTTCATGTTAATCCCAAGAGATTAATCACATTTTACTCCAAATTGACCAAATAACTTTATCTCCTTCAAAGGAGATACCTAACTCAACAAAACCTTCCCTCAAAATCCCAAATTACTGCTGGAAGGCAACTAAGAAATCATCTTCCCTTGATGAAAATGCTAAGGTTGCTCCGTTCATCGCAATGCCTTCCTTGGGATTGAGTCATATCTAATAATGTTTTAATGGGCACAAATCTTGCATGATCAATCATTGCTAGTGATGCCTCTGTTACACCTAATTCGGAGATGCAAACATATTACGGAGTACTTTTTTTTTTTTTTGCTGATCAAAAAAAAAAAAAAACATATTACTGTACTATTTTTGACTGTCTTTAGAGATGCCACGAATACTCAAAAAAGTCAAAATCATGCCAATCATGCCATTGAAGCACAAGAAAAGTCTCGGCAAATTAGGCAATGTGCTTGTTGCTACTATTCCAAATTCTTTTCCATCTTCCTAATTGATATCTCAAACTATGACCCTCCTTGAGATGTCAAAACAGAGAACTTGATTACTAATTTCTCAACCCTATCAGCTTGCAAATGGCTATGAATGCGTTGAGAAGTGGGACCAAAGGGTTTCTTTAATTTTTTTGATAATAAACATAAATTTGGATTATACTTGAAGGCTACAAGTCCCTTTAACCAGTTGGAGTTCCTAGAAGGCATCTTGTCCGCCGGAAAGGCTACATCTAGTACCGGATCAATGATTTGAACGAGATGACCCTGGTTTTCTTCAATCACAGAATCCATATACTCCTCTTAACTACTATATCTACCAATCTAAAGTCAAGTTTGTTCAGAGGTGAAGAACAAAAATACCAAACACTGAATGATATAGACAAATCTAAAAAGTTACAAACAAAAGTACTACAATAAAATGCACACACCCTTTACTAGCATTCATTTTATATATAAAAATTCTCACGACAGATACCAATGCATCTTACAATCATCAATGAGCGTAGTCCAGGTCTTGTTTGGTCATGCAGCCATGCTCAAATATAGGATTTTCACTCCAAACATATATTTAGATGCCTAGTGACATCAAAAAGAAAACTCAATCACACGAAATAGATTAGTATACACCAACAAAAGAATCAAATAAACCAATTATTCCCATTCGCAGTTAATTACTTCACAGAGAAACAAACGTTACATACCAAAAAGAAACAGACAGAGCTAAGCTAACAAACATGTGAAAGCTTCACCATTGTCCACACTAATCAAGAAACACCGTTTTCTTTAACGAACTACGTGTGTATGCTCAGTGGAATAACAAACTCTCTAGTGTAGGCATCATACCTATCACAGACGCCTAGTAAGCATATTCCTGTTTGCTTCCAGAATGCCTTAGCTGAAAATAATATTATTAGGAAAAAAAAAAAGCACTTGAGTGACATAAATCCTGCCTTACTAACCAAATCCTTTTGCTGTCATTGTACTGTCCAATGTTTGCTCAACTTCACTGAACAGCTAAACCTACCGGAGAAATTTCGGTGATAGAACACTGATTAAAGTTCAGACTCCATAAACCAAGAAAATCGTACATTGCAAATCTAGACAAAGCAGGACCAACTAAGTGAAATCATTAAGCACAAAGTAACAACAATGAACACACCAAACTTCAAGTTCGAAAAGGTCCACGAGAAAATTTTGATAATTCTGTTTCGGTAATCTGTATCAACTAAAACATGAAGATCAGTAGCAGAATTTTGCTAAGGAAAACCCACTTAGATTTCTCAACATCATGCCAGCAGAACAATAAGGCACTAAGAGCATCATATCCCTCAGTTAGCAAACTCCAAGCAGCGTAGTTGCTATACGTAATTGAATATTGTTGGAACAACTTCCACATACCCAACTCTTCGAAAACTATTTTGTCGCAATGACACAAAACAAAAAAGACTTACAAGCGAAACAGATTCAGTAGCTGGCACATACACCAAATGTCAATTTGCTTAAACTAACAAAACTACATGTGTCAGCAACCCCACATGCATTATGTAGGGAAATGCCCCTCATAGAACAAGCATAGCCAATGACAAGGTGCAAGATGTCTACTCCAATTGTAACACGTTCTGATTAACATCACCTAGCCTTGGGCTCTATCCAATATGGCAATACCACATATAACAAGAACTTGTCCAAAGCAAGAAAAGATGCACTAGAGGATTACCATTTGGATGTGCTGCAAATATGAATAATGGTAATGGGTCATCAATGTTAATGCGTTTGATTCAACAGTAACACCAAATAAGAATAGTGCTGAAGGGAAGCATCAATCAGGATGCACCAACTAGTAGAACGACGATGAACGATACTTTTAGACGCAATTGACAAAAGCTGCAGGTCTGAGCATTAAATAATTATTGCTCTTTTAGAATGGATCAAACCAATGTGACAGAGTTCCAGTTTAATGTAGTGCTAACGCACTGCTGCTGCAATAAAACAGCCCAAAAATTGCAGATTGCAGTTTTTTGTTCCTCGATTGACAAAAGATCGTGAACCAAACCCAGAAATCTATTTCCAGAATACTATGTAATAAAGCAACAGTCGGCATATACACAGAAGCTTAGACCATAGTGGATTAGAGAGTAACCATATCATTACACACGTAATGTAGCAGCTGTGTACCTAAAGCTCTAAGCACTCAGTTGAATGCCACTGGCACCTTCATTGAGCTTATTAGTCTGACCTCAATGTAAATAATAAGGTTCACGCATTTAAAACAAGAAACTTTCGTACCAACTCAAAAAACTCAAGAACAAATTGCGAAATGCAACCGTAACAAATTTGACGAAAAAATGATGCAACACTAACCAAAAAGCGCCAACTTTCTGGAAAAAAATCTAATGAATCTGCAACCTGTCTTAGTTGAAATCCCTGAGTCTTTTTTTCAGGACGTCCATTGACTTCTTGCGAGAACTTTGTTTGGTATTTCTGCTTGAAAGACTTCCAAAGAGCCTGTCAGGAGAATCCTTGAACTTCTCACATATAGTAGCCACCTTCTTGTAGTCCAAGGTATTGTAGTTCTTCTCCCTTATAACAGGATTCATGAAGTTCTCAGGCTGACTGCTCATCAGAAGGTTTAACAATTGCCTTGCTTCAATCAAGCACCCACGAAAACTACCTTCCTTGTATATCTCACTCAATCCAGCACTGTGAAACCTCTCATCCGCAAAAGATTCTAATGCCTTGAGATCATTGTTGATTCCCATAACTGCATTAGCACTGAACCTCTTCACACTATCACTAAGAAAAGCAGCCACAATGGAGTTGGAAATGTGCTCAAGAGCTCCACTCCCAACCTTAAAGAAAGCATCCAGGGGTAGAATTTGCTGTGCGGTTGACATAACAGAGTCAAGGTAAATAACCACCTCATTTATGTAGTCATGTGCATTTGGTGGCGTATCGTCCGGAGTCCAATTCACATTTTCGGTAAGAGCCATAAACTCATCCAACTTGGAGTTCACCAAATTGAGCATAGCGAGATAAGCTGCATCTCTGGATGTCTTAAGTACCACCTTTGCCGTTAAACTAGCCTGGGGCCTTTCAACCGATCGGATGGGGATCCCACATTGCTGGGCAGCCTGTTGTAGGAAAAAATCGCAAGCTCTTTCGAGAACAGCTATGTTTGCAGCGATCTGCATTGCTCGAGAGACACCTGTGGTGCCACTGTGAATAGTATTGAGAATAGCTTCATTCAAAACATCAATCAAGAGCTTATCCAAATACTTCCTAACAAAATTGAAGACATTCATTTGGTTCCCATAAGACAAGTAGTTGACTGAGTCCTTTATGAATGATCTAACAATGCGGCAGCAATCGGGTACCATGCAAGAGAAGGGTGCAATATATGGGAAAGCAGGCATTATATCTGAGCCTTGAAGATGGAACATCAGGACATTTGTTTGGTAGTCTGACTCCTTTTTCATTACCATTTGCTCAAATGTATCATTGGAAAGGACATCAGTGATTTGTTGCCTACACTCTGCCAAAAGAAGGTTGTGGTACTTTCCATGGCTAGTGTTGAGGGTATCAAGAATTGGGCTCACTTCGTAACCATATTGTCTAAGTGTTGTTCCAAGAAGAGTCAAATAATCCTTAACCAGGAGAAGATGGCTTGCAGAATCCATATGCGAAAATTGTTCCTCCAACACCGCGGTCACTTTAGCAACAGCTGTTTCCCACATGGTCTCAACCTGATTAGGCAACAATAGCCCGCCAGCAGTCCTTAAGACTCTATCCTCCACTATAAAATACCCTGCGATTTGTGCTAGAAAGGTTTGATGGGATTCAAGAAACGATAGTGCTGAAGATATTTGCAAGTCTGAACTTAGCTGCAATAATCGGTTCTTGTAATAGTACTTGCGAAACTGCTCTTGGAGCCCTAGGCAAGCGTGTATGTGATACGCCCGGTAAAGGGGTGTGAGATCAAACTTCAGAATAGAATCTTCGTCAATATCTTCAACATCTAAAGTGTATATAATATCTCCAAACCCTGAACAACTCTGCTCCTCGGCTTTTCTTTGTCGAGCTAGCATGTCCTCATCTCTCTGCCTGGCTGAAGCGGCATATCCTATGGCCGTTTGTCCGATTTCCTTTGCAGTGCTTCTAATGTGAACTAGCCATTCATTAACTAGACTGGTGACCTTTTTCTCAATGTGTAATTTTATTACTGGTATTCTCTTCTCGATGAGTACCCTAAGAGCCTTTACAGGAATATTTAGTGAATAAGTTTTCTCAATCAGATCAATGGTTTTTAGAGCAGGGTAAAACCGACCCTCAGAAATGTGACTGTTACACTTGACGCATAGATCCAATACTTGAACACAATTTCTCGACATTTGAATGGCATCAGCTACATTCTTCTTGATTGAGTAAGATTCGAGGAGATCCTCGAGTTTGAGAAGAAGAGCAGTCCCAACCTCTTGTACACGAAAATTATCGCTAGCGAGTTCACTCTTAAGCTCCTCAGCATCGACCAGCACACCACGGAGCTCATCAACTGCAAGAATGAATTCCTCATAATGGAGCTTACAGAGTTCCTCAATTTCAACTTCCTTCTTCTTGGCTACAATCTTGAGTTGGTGAAGGAGGGTTTCAGGCCTCCCCGTCTCAAAGGCATGCTTGACCATAGGACCCAGATCCTCTCCATTCCCAATCAAAGTTGCGAGGACCAAGTCTTCACCGGTTGTATCCCCATTCTCCGCTACAATTCTCCTCTTGGGTTTTGCACTCATCATTCTGATTACCTACATATGAACCAGAAAGAAGATTACTTCTATCATATAACTGAAGTACTGAACTAGAAAGAAACAATGAAAATTTAGACCCTTTTCGGAAAAACGATTTCTAGAAAATCTTTCCGTGGAAACGTTTTTCTAAAAAAAAAATCTTGTTTTGCGGTGTTCAGTTGTGACAAGAAATTGTTTTCCTTTCTAGTGTTTGGTTGACACGAAAATTATAAATATGACAAATCCACCAAAATAACATGTTTATGGAAGTCATAAATATAACAAAATAACGATAGATATCAAGTACATCAGGTCATTAAACTAGATAGAGCCAACTAGTATAACTAATGAAACAAGTAAACCTTAATCGGAAGATTCGGAACCCCCAATTTGGGGTTTGTCAGTTGTAACACCTGATTGAAGGAGAACCCAAAACAACACAGGTGATGAATTTCATGTCCCTGGAGTGTTTATTTAAGGAAAACCTCTGTAGCTCAAAAGTTCACTAATCAAATCCTACAAAATCGGATTCAAATCGCAAAACTTAGTTGAAATTGTAGATTGAAAACGAAAACAACTTTCCATGCGAACTATCTAGTCAGAAATTTCAAGATAAAAGTGATGGTGAGAAAGAGAGAGAGAGATAGAGAAAGCGATCAATGTCTCCTCTCTTCCTGTATATTAATAGCACCCATATTTGCCAAGAACAAAAATCGAAAGACAATTCATGTTCTGAGAAATTTAATGGTTCGTTTCTTGGGAAAACACTTGCCGAAAGAACCGAATGCCTTAGTTACCAGTAGGAAAATAGTAAGTATATTACACCCCATTTTCATCTGCGCATTCAATTAGGGATATAATGGGTTACAAGTTATTTATAAACACCATTTAAATAGAAACCATATTCAAATCAGAACAATGAACCAAATGCCACAGGTAAATCCCAAAAAACGGAAGAAGAAAAAGGGAATCAAACGCATTCAAACCTAGATTGCGACGAGGTCTGAAGGTTGCAGTAAAATGGAGCCGAACTAGAAGAGAGAATATGAATCCCCAAGCCCAAGTTGAGGTCTCTTTTGCAGGTTTGGAAAGATAAAAAATCGGCCGAAGGATAAAGAAAATTTCTTTGATGTTCTTCGAAAGGGCATTTTATCGAGAAAATTGAGAATTAGTAACACTACCAAGTAGCAATGGTTCAATTCGACTAGGCCCGAAAGAAGTAGAGGACGACGTCAAGTAGGGATGCATGATCACCTTGAGCTAAAGCCGGGAAGCCATTCATATTCTTAAGCTGTCGAATCTAGTGAAAAAATCAGTGGGAAATGATATTAGTACTCCAAATACGCACTCCAAAAAATAAAAGAAAATGAATTTAAAATTATACTAATTTTGGAGTGCCTGCATCAATTTTTAGAGTACCAATATCATTTTCCCTTTTCAAAAGTCCAAAATGAAAATACTTTTCGGTTTTTTAGAGGTGAGCATGATCCGAATTGGTTCGATTTTGTAGTAAACCAAGAATCAAACCAATACCTATGGACAATGAATTTTGAGAACCAAATCAATCCATAAAATTCATAAAACCTAACTAATCCAGACCTTTAAGATACGGATCGGTTTCAATTTTGAACCACGGTTTGCTTGAAGTTAAAATATCAATTTTATACATGATTTAAAGTACTCAAAATGACATAGATAGATAAAAACCAAAAATTATACTATTCAATCTTAAAATTCTATTGAAATCACCAAAACTCATCAAAATCAACCATCACCAAAACTCGTGAACTTATAGAAATTTTAGGCAATTACTATTCGTAGTAAAGGAATGTAGCGGTGAAGTGGGTACTAAATTAGGAAGTTAATTCACTATGGCATAGCCTATGTTTATTGGTGTATCTATATTAAATTAAAATGTATATAAATGTATATATACGGTCCGGATCGGTTTGGAACCGCAACTGTTAATGTAAATCTACAAACCAAACCATATAACTCGGTTTTGAATTTTTTAAAACTAAGACCAAACCACACTACTTAAAAACCAAACAAAATAATTCGGTTTGGATTGGTTTGGACTGAATTCACGGTTTAACGGATTATTTGTTCACCCCTAATTTTTTTCATTCATTAAACTTAATTTATCACTAACTATATCAGAGGGGACTTGGAGAGGGGAGGGATGCTTAAGATAATTGAACACTGTTTTATGTGCATGAGACTACCAATTGCACTTGGTTTTTTTTTTTTTTTTGGTCATTCGGTAATCCTAATCTACTCTATCTTAAGGGACTTACGGGAAACGAACCCCGTCCATGTATATGGAAGGAATGTAAGGGAGGCATTAACTACACTCCTCTCCGCTCCACTTACCAACTACACTTTGATGAATACCTTTTTGTTAGGGAAATGATTTTGTCACTCTATTTTTTGTTAATGCCACTCCCCTACAAGTGTATTTTTGATGCAAAAATACACTTGCAGATGAGTGACGTTAACAAAAAAAATGAGTGACAAAATCAGCAGCCTTTTTACCGGCACACTATTTCAAGTTGTTTGTGGTCTAATTTAAAAGGCAGTTTCAGAAACCCACAGGGCAGGAAAGGATATAATTACTTCTATATATAAGCACTACAGAAACCTTATCTATGTAGGAGTACAAAACGGGATCCCGTTATGGATACTGTTTAAGTCCATCGTTTCACATCCTTCTGATCCTCGAGATGTCACACTCAATGAGAGCACCTGAACCCTTCAACGGAAGCATGCACGAATATGTGAACACTGTCTATTAGAACGACGACGAAAATCCTAGAGAGCCACTTTGGTCCCATCACGCCATCACCTTCACCATCGCCGGCCTCCCTCGGGTCAACAAGCACGGATACCACCATAGACGAACTAGAGCTGTTCACACGGAAGCTATCTTCTTCCCCTGGATTTCTATCCCCGTGTTCTTTAGTGGAGCCATTGTGAGATCCAGCAGCAGGGGGAATGGGGACACCATGAAGGATCCTTCTGTTTCGTCCCTTGACGATGTGGAATTTCTGAGAGCTTTCCAAATAAAGTTGTTTATTTTCCCTTGAGTAGGCATAGACCACACACTCTCCCGCAAAAGCTTCATTTGCTCCCTGTTGCTGCATTCCCCAATTGCTCTTCTTATTTATTCACCGGTTAACTTTTCGAATCATTCGACATCGTATAACTTCTTGTGGTCCTTTGATTATGAGCATCTCCCACGGTTGAGATGTTATTTTCCCATCCATTGCTATAATCAGCTGAACTATTTGTAAACTTTATGCAATGACAAAAGGGCACTACGTGGAAAAGCTACCACTGCCAATAGCAACTCATATAGCAAGTTATGAGAGAGAGTTTTACCATGTTGGATGACTCAAAAAGATTGTAGGAGAGAGCCATAAGAAACTCACTCCGGGCATCTTCCGAAGAATTTAACAGGAAAGTGCCAGCACATTAATGAGACGATTGAACGAAGAAAGAGATGGAGAGTTTCTCATACGATAGAAGCATAATCAGGAGGCGTCTTCCAAAATAGCGTCATTTGGTGTGAAAGAGGTGGGATGGTTGTGCTTGCTTGTTTTCATCCGTTCGATTTTCTCATTTATGAGTTGGATGCTGATACTCTCCGGTTAAAAGCTCCAGGAGATTTCCAGAGAAGAGAAGAAACGATGAGCACACACCATTGTCTGCTTAACCGCAGTTTCATAGCATCGGTTAAACACATTGGAGACACATAGCTGGTAGAGTAGTAAAGTTCTACCATTTTCACAGTCCTACCATAGGTTTAAGGTTACACACAGCACAAATAAACAAGCCGTCCATCAATTTTCACACGGATAATGGATAATCCGTTTAAGATACACGCATCACCAAACGCAGCGATAAGTGACGTGGGACTCCGTGATGTCGCCACTGTAAGTGACTTTAACCACTTGCCCCTTCTCCAGTCCATAATATCGTGAAATAGCATCTTTCTGCAACATCCGAGGAAGCTGCAAAAAAATAAAAACAAAAATTAGTGCATGGGTAATCAGATCTGATCAAGTCAGTATGAGAAGTTTCAGTAATGCACGGAGCAAGCGTTTTCAGGGCGGAACACGACTAATCTTATCTGAGACTCGATTACTTGGTCAGCTAATGGATCATCTTCTCCAGTTTGTTTCTACTAACATACTTAAGAGTAACTACTAACTAGTATTATATTGCCTCATTGGTTGAAGGTGGAAAGTGGGGAAATGCATCAAATATATACATTACAGATAAGTATTTGGTGCATCAAATATATACATTACAGATAAGTATTTGGTGCCTTTATGGACAAGTTATAATCATGTGAGAAGTTTCCATTTTCGGAGATACAACAGTAATCACGCCCTCCAAGAAAAAACTAAGAGAGGTATACTCACGCATAAATGGATTTGCTCAAGGCTACAACTGAGCATCACTCAAGGATTTTAGTGATTAGTATTTACACTCCTTTATACAGGTACATAGGTACGTGTCTAATCTCACTGGAGAACTCCTAATAGCAATTTAAAAATAAGCAATAGCTAACTTGCCTACTTCTAAGAAGCAACGTGTAAACGCTATAGAGACCACCATGTCAAGAATCAAGATACAAATAGGAAACAAACATAATCATCTTTTCAGTGCCAGAAGAGAATTCTACTTATTAGAGTATAACATTACCTACAATATGTTATGCTGTAAACAACTAAACTATAGATATCTTTCCTACAAATCCGAAATCAACTTTTAGCTTTGAGTAATGGAAAAACGATTACATAATTAATAACTGACCTGTTTTTCCTCCAAACTAAACTTCTTCAAGAGCTTCTTTTTCTCTTCATCAGTCAATACACGGTGCTTTGGCTTTAACGCATGCTTTGTGATGTTAACAAGCAACTCGGTAATCTAAACACATTAAGTGAAGACATTAAAGGCATGCAATCAAACTAAATCACAATAGTATTTCACCTAAAATCACAATAGTATTTCACCTAAACACAACTTTTTTTTTTTTTTGATCAACAATAAAATTTTATTAAGAAACTTGATAGGGACTGAACACAACTTCTTAACCCTTTGCCATAAGCCAATATGAGGAATGACTCCCGCTAATGGAGTCTTTTTATCGTAATCACAAGAGACTAATCATAGTTTACTCCAAATTGACAAAATAACTCAATCTCCTTCAAAGGAGATTCTTCCTTAACAAAACCTTCACTCAAACCCCAAATTACTGCTGGAAGGCAACTAAAAAATCATCCTCCCATGTTTGCTTTTGGTGCTAAATTGAAAAGATTGAAGTTGGTGCTTAGGGGTTTCAACAAAGAGTACTATTCTGGCATGAGTACTAGAGTTCAAAATGTTAGAGATCAGTTGACTAGGGTTCAGGTGCAGTGCCTCTCTCCCCCCATGATGTGGCGTTGAGTAATTTGGAGGAGGACTTGGGAGCTAAATTTGTGGAGCTTAGTATGGCAGAAGAATCATTATTTAGACAAAAATCCAGGATTAAATGGTTAGCCTTGGGAGAAAAGAATACTTAGTTTTTTCATCATAGAATGTGTGCGCAGAGAACTAAGCATACTACTCTACACTTGGAAGATAGTCAGGGTATCCTCAGGAAGTTAGAGCTGAAATTTTGGGATACTACAAGGGTTTGCTGGGGACATCTTTTGGAATGGGATGCAATGCATGTTCTGTCTGGTGCTATTAGAACCAAGGTGAAGGATGTGGATAAGGAGATATTTGTTCAACCTGTCACAAGGGAGGAAGTAAAGAGAGCTTTGTTCTCAATCAATGGAGACAAAGCTCCTGGACCTGATGGTTATGGATCTACTTTCTATCAACAAAAGTGGGATGTGATTGGCCTAGAGCTTGTGCAAGCTGTACAGTATTTCTCAAAAGGTTTTATGCAAAAGTCTTGGAATACTACAGCTATTTCTCTGATTCCTAAGGTGAACATGCCAGTGAATATTAAGGAATATAGGCCCATCTCCTGCTGCAATATTCACGATAAATGCATAACTAAAATTCTGGCAATCGACTTCAAGGGGTGCTCACCTGTCTCATTGACAAGAACCAATTTGCCTTTATTAAGGGCCAATCTATTATTGATAATGTCCTGCTGATGCAAGAAGTTGTTAGAGGATATGGGATTCTGGGCCTCCAAGTTGCACAATCAAGGTTGATTTAATGAAGGCCTATGATTCAGTTGATTGGAGGTTCCTTTTTGACACAATGGCTGCCATGGGCTTTTCTTTTATCTTCATTCATTGGGTCTCTCAATGTGTATCTACTGCTAGCTACTCAGTTATCAATGGTAGTTTGGAGGGATTCTTTCCTGGTTAGAGGGGATGGAGGCAAGGGGATCCCATATCCCCTTACATGTTCTTAATTGTCATGGAAGCCTTCTCATCTATTTTTCATCAGAAAGTTGCTACATCTGCTTTCAGTTTCCATCCTAAATGTCAGGCTATCCAACTTTCTCAACTTGCTTTTGCAGATGTTCTTTTTATCATCTGTGGGGCTGATCAAGGTACGTTTATGACTGCTAGGAATATGCTTGAAGATTTGCATCATTTCTCTGGATTGAGGCCAAATCTTAATAAATGTTAAATCTTCTTCTCTGGGGTAAGTGAAGAGCAAATTCAGCTGCTTAGAGAGATTTTGGCCATTCCTGTTGGGACTCTTCCTGTAAAATATTGAGGGGTCCCTCTGATTTCCACTAGACTCAAGGCATGTGATTGCTTGGTTTTGCATGAGAAGATCTTGGGTCGCATCCAAAGCTCAATGTACAATACAAAGAATGACAGACAAAAAAGCATAATCTCAAATGACCTAAAACTCACTTGGAAAACTTCCACCTTGAAGCTAAAAAGATCCATAGCCTTCATAGCTTGGTTTGTTACTCGATTTTGCACTACTAATATCAGCCGACTCAAAGAGTCTTTGTTACCTATCATAGTTCCAATGATGCGAATGACATTCACTTTTACGATACCTGGTCCACAGAAAATCACGAGGATCTGCAATCAAGATAACAAAATGATTCATTAAACTTATCTACTCTCAGAATCCCTTAATTGAGAAAATTCATACCTATAACAGCCTATAAAGTTAAAAAAAAAGAAAAAGAAAGAAGAAGAAGCAACAGGATACATGATAAGAGAACCTGTGTTCCTGTTGACGTAATTCAACAAACTATATTTCGATTCCTAGAAAAATAAACCTAAAAACAAGGGCCGAGCAAGGATTCGAATTAGTAGAGGGCCAAACTAAAGAACGGGAATCTTTGTGCAAGGATTTCAGAAATTAACTTCAGTTCTAGTTGTTAGAACGATTGTAAAAAGTTGGAGAACTATCTTCAAGACACTATTAATATCAAGCTACCAAAGACCAAGAGAACGGTAAATTTTTCCGATTGACTCCAAAACCCACAAGAAATCAAACCCCCACATTGGCTGTGTCAGGATGTCTACAAAATTCAAGACTTTTGCTTTCTGGTTCTTCACAAAAAGGGCTAAAACTAAGCTTTTAGAGATAATTTAGTGTCTTTTTTTGCTTTGTGAGAAAACATTGAGACCAAAAAAAAAAAACTTTTTGGCTTATTTTAGGTGGCATTATGACTAAAATAGAAAGACAAACAAGTGGATTTTTATGGGCTATAGTAAGTATAAAGTAAAACAAAAAAACTGGCCAAAAAAGTCAGTCCGAACAGTTATTCACCTATTCGATTTTGAAGAAGAGATAACCCATTCAAATCAAAGGAAGAAAAATGGTTCAAAAAAAGTTCGGGTCTATATTTAGCAAACGAGCAAAAATGGCTAAAAAAAAGCCATCCCAAACACAGCATTAACCGAAGCAATAGGAAAAATTTCTTCTTTTTCACCTGTTTCAGTTTGAATAGAGAAATACCCATTCAAAGCAATCCATCAATTTCCTCTTTTTTCCTACTCAAACATAACAATAGGTATCCAAAATTTAGCCCCAAGGTTAGTCCGGTTGGTTGGTAGATTTGCTTCCCACACAATTGACCATTATTCGTTTCTTGGGGTCAGGCCGCAAGAAATTAGTCCCTCCGTCCCTCCCATAAAGATTGTCCGATCCTTAAGACGAGAACTTGTACATTTTTATCAAGAAAAGTTCAAACTTTTTTTTTTTTGATAAATTAGAAGAACTCATAATAGGCAAAAAGTTTGAATTTTTTCAACAAAATGCATTATTTTTAAGTTCCCATTTTGTGACCAGACAATCTTTTTAGAACTAGTAACCAAAAAAAAAACCCCAAGAAATTAACGCTAGACAGAACAGTGCATGAATCAAGGTCTTATCTTTTCGATTCCAACAAAACCCAGAACGTATAACATTAGGGATTGCGAGTTTTTTTTTGTGGGACCTTATCCAAGGAGTCGGACCGGCGAGAGGCGGAGATCCTGAGGCGCTCGATGTCGGGGGTTTGGCCGTGAATGGACCGGAAATCCTGGAGGGACATTTCGATTTCGGCGGCTGGGACGGAGTAGCCCCGGTCCCTGAGCATCTCAAGGAGGGTTCTGCGGGAGAGGTAGTATCGGTGGCTCTCGGTGCTGCCTTCGTCGACGTAGCTGCTCAGGCACCGGCTGTAGGGCTCCCCGTTCAAATCCATGTCTTGCTGCCTCTGCTGCTGCTGCTGCTGCGGCTGCTGTTGCTCCGTGTCGTCCTCCATGGGATCCATCTCTCTCTAGATGGATTGAAATCGAATTGGGAGAGCTGAAATTGTGGGTGAGTGGGAAAAGAGTGAAGAGGACACTGGGTTTATTTACTTGGAACAGGGTTGAACGGGGGAAGCACGAGGTTTTTTACTTTTTTAGTGGCACAAGTTTTTAGAAATGCTATCCACACAAGTCACAACATTAAAACGCATCTCCGAATACATAGCTGTCCAAAATCGTTAGATGCACTTGGATTTGCATATATCGAATGACTTCAAAAAAAAATTGTGCTAAAATTGCATTTTAAAGTTGTATTTGTAGAGTTTT
Organism: Rhododendron vialii; assembly: GCF_030253575.1. Lineage (NCBI taxonomy): Eukaryota > Viridiplantae > Streptophyta > Magnoliopsida > Ericales > Ericaceae > Rhododendron > Rhododendron vialii. Next base: position 4,205,007 of record NC_080559.1, read on the forward strand.
TAACAATTTTTTCAGTACCGAAACTGCTTTCCAAGGCCTGTTTGGGTTAGTTATAAATCATTACAAAGTCGAAGGTTAAGCTTCTTTTTTTCTTTATTTGAAAGGTCACTTTCTATATTCACAAAACAAAAGGGCCACTTTCTTAAGCTCCATGAGTGAATTATTCACGTAAAAAATTAAAAATGGTCTGATGAAGCATATTTATTTTGCGCTATGTTTCCGAACTCATTTTATCGTCTACCTTTTCGAATTCATTTTAGGGTCTACCTTTTTTAATACACAAGTTATTCGATTTGAATTTTGAGAAAAATTTTTAAGAGTAATAAATACTCCCTCCGTCCCTTTTTTAGAGTCCAGTATTCCATTTTGGGCTGTCCCTTAATAAGTGTCCATTTTGTAAAGTTAGTGGGTAAAAGTTGATGTATTGTCTATTTTGCCCCTAAAAGTAGATTCATTTTTGAAAAGTAAATGAGTAAAAGTGTAATGATTATGGGTAAGTTGGGAAAGTGAAGGAAAAAGTTGATGTGAAAGGTATAATGATGATGTCTTTTTAATAAGTTGAAGTTACGAAGCAGGACACTTAAAAAGGGACGGAAGGAGTAGAAAGAGATAAACATAAAAAATTTATTAGAGATCATGGACAGAGGTTTTGAGACCCCCAAAGAGGTTTTGAGACCCCCAAATGAACGAACCCTATAATTAACAATGCTCGATTTGTTTGAAAGAATGTTTAAGAAAGAGCATTTCTTTTTATTTCATCTCCAAAGTCCAAACCCAGGACAAATCCGCAATTGCTGCACAACATTGTGTTGTGCCCTTGTGTACAACACATACACAGTCCCATATAAAGATAGATACAACTCCTCCGCTATTGGCCACCACGACTGTACCATGTGTACATGTTGTGTGTAGTTCGTTTATACAAAACAACGAACTCTTTTAATCGAACATTGTTCAACAAAAAAAAAAAATTTATCGGCAAACGATGAAAATTTATTAAAACGGGTAGAGGGAAAGGGGATCCAACATTGTTCAAAATTTGACAACATTCAAATAAAAATTACTAATATAGATTGAGAACATGGACAACTCAAATTATCCAAATAAAATTGAGATGGAACTCACGTGTCCAAACAGCAAGTGCAATTCCATTGGCCCAACTACCAATATGCCGTCGTAGAATTTTCGAAATTATTTTGTGCATCATATGATATGTCACCGATAAATATCAGAAGTCTCAATTGAAATCCAAACAGTGCACAAAGTGATGTTTGATGTTTCAAACATGTGAACAGCATTGGGGCAGGGTGATCAACACTTCTAAATACAGAAGAGATTAAAAAATATGATCTTCAAATGTACTATTCCAATTCAAGTCAAATTTGGCTAAGTAAAGCTGATAAAAAAAAAAAAAAGGTAAAGTAAACAGAACAGCCAAAAAGGAACTGGTTAATAGTTTCACTCCCATTTATGAAGAGAAAATGTTTTCCATATCTGTTTGTCCTAGACCTCCTCTAACAGATATAGAAAAAATTAACTGGAGAAAACAGATATAAACACAACACATGCATATGTGGAAGTATCTCATGAGTAGTTGAAAACTAGTACAGTAGTAATTCATTTAGTAGCCAATGGCACTGCCACATAGGCATGTTGTGCAAAATGTTGTCCATGTAGTACATAACTCCTCTACGGCAATTTTTGATCATTTGCTAACACAAACATATTCTAAGTCTGAATTCCGGCGATGAGCACATACACAAGGTGAAGTTTTCATAAGCAACCAAGTCATATTAGTTGTTTCACTTCCACGAGTTAACAGAATAAGGATTCAGACCATATTCTAAATCTCATTCTAACATATATCCCCCATATTTCATCATTTGACCGCAACAAGCATTGCAAATGCTGCGAAAAAAAGGAGCTGAAACATAGCCACTGCTGGCCAAAGGCCTTGCATTGTCAGGACACACCAAAGTAAGTTTCCCCGGTGAGTGGTCAAACATCTGAAGATAATGGATGTGCAATGAGTTTTTACCGGCAATTAGCTACATTTTTCAGGCGCACTACAAATTTAGGTGATAGGAACACTCTTTAACCGATATGGGCTCTTCTTGTTTCCAACTTCTGATATTTTTGGCAGCAAAAAGTTCTGGAATTTCTCTTACTTTAGGAAAAGACCTGCTTACCGGAGGTTGAAGTCTCAACGAACTCAATAACAGTAGTGTACCTCGACAAAAGAATCACATAAACCAACTGCACATCTCAATCTTATTCAAACTTAAGAACACAGAGAAACAAACTTGCACACACCGATAAGGAATGAAGAAACAAATTCCATACAGAAAACAACCAAGGAAAAGCTTCACATCGTCCACACTAACCAGGAACAACGTCAACTACACTTCATTTTTTTCAAGTTTGTTCAAAGACAACTAATCCAAACAAAACCAAACTGAGCCTTAAGATCCAATCTATTGGGGTCAGTTACATGAATCCGTTTTCTTCGTTGAGCTCTGTCAAGGGCATCATGTTCCATGATATCCAACAATCTAGACCCTTTCGAAATACCTACTCTAAAGTCAATTTTAGTCTACTCCTCTCCCTGGTACTACCCTCTATCGTAACCATATATTCCTCTTAACTACCGTATCTACCGATCTAAAGTAAAGTTTGTTCAGACTGTTCAGAGGTGAAGAAAAAAAATACCAAACGCTGAATGATATAGACAGATCTAATAAGTTACAAACAAACGTACTACAATAAAGCACACACACCCTTTAGTAGTGTTCATTTTTTTAATAAAATTTCTCACGACAGATACCAATATGCATGCTTCTTAGAATCATCAATGGGCATCATCCAGGTCTCGATTGTTCATGCATCCATGCTCAAATATAGGATTTACACTCCAAACATATATTTGGATGCCTAGTGATATCAAAAAGAAAACTCAATCACACAAAATGAGTTAGTATACACCAACAGAAGAATCAAATAAACAGACAGAGCTAACAAACATGTGAAAGCTTCACCATTGTCCACACTAATCTGGAACGATCGAACGATATTACTTATTTCCAAGTTCGTTCAAAGAAACAATGAACAAGAATAACCAAGAGCTAGATCATATACAGATCAAATAAGTTTAGAACAACATCCTAAAATAACAAGGAGATTCACCACTTACTACAAGTTTCCCATGAAATTTCTCATGGAATGTGCAAGTGTGGTCAACAAGCACAGCATTCTTCAAGAGCAGCAACTGGGGCATCGAATCAATCCATTCTCATTACAGTCTGTGCATCTCCTCAATTTCCCTTCCTCTTCCTCAAACACCTTCCTACTGCCATTGCAATTGGGGCACGGCATAAACCTCACATCCCCACAGCTCTCACAAGCATAACCCAAATCCCTAACCGGAAAACCGTCCAAAATCTTCCCCAATTCGCCACACTCATGAAGTTGCTTAATCTCATCCACACCCCCAATATACTTCCCTCCAATAAAAACTCGCGGTAAACTCATTGCTTTCCCTCCCAACACACTCTGCAACTCCTTTCTATACGCCGAGTCCATCGATATATCCCTTTCGTCGACACACACCCTAAACCCCCTAAAAATCATCCTAACATCGCAACAATCTTCGTAAGTCCTACGAATCCCGCGCAAACTAGTATAATACAATACAACTCTATCTTCAGTACCCGTTAAACACAATTGATGACTAGACGATAAAGAGACCTTACTAATCGGTTCCGGCTTCCTATCCCTGAACCCTAATGACTTCGTGGTCAATGCCCGCCTGTAACTCGAAACCACATTGGCATCCATTTTCGCCAGCAACGACTCCTCCGACAAATGCTTCCACAACGGCTTCGAATCGTTACTACTAATCTCTTCCACCACTTCGAAACAACCTATCGATCCAAATGCGTTCGCTGGTCCATTCTTAACAGACCCAACAACACCATCCACGGATTGAGAATCTTGGAGGATCGAGGAACCGGGTTTGTGAACGAATTCGAAGTCGAATTCGTCGAGGCCTTCCATGAGCTCCCAAGTGTTGATGACGGAGTCGGGAGATGAGGGGTCCATCATCTCTTTCTCTCTAGGGTTTTGGTTTTTTTCTAGGGTTAGGGTTTTGTCGCTGTTGGGATTAGAGATCGGGATGTAAGAAGGGTCGACGAGGAGGAGAGAACCGTAGGTGGTGGAGGTGAGAGAGACGAGGTGGGCGGAGTCGCCCTTGCGGAGAGGGGGGTGGTGGACGAGAGGGGTGGGGAGAGAGAGAGTGCGGGGGATTGGGGTAGGAGAGAGAGAGTACCAGGAGGAGGAGTGAGAAGGTGAAGATAAATTTGAGGAGGAGGGTGGTGGTAGTTGTGGGGGTTGTTCTTGGGTGGTGGGTGGGGTGGAGAGGGTGTGGGAACGAGAAGCAGAGCAGCCCATTTTTTGTAGTTTGGATTAGGTAAGGCACGGCCAAATTTGATCTCTCTCTCTCTCTCTCTCTCTCTCTCTCTAGAAAGCCCTTTTTATCTCTGATTCTCTCTCTCTCTCTCTCTCTCTCTCTCTCTCTCTCTATATATATATATATATATATATATATATATCCTTGAGTTTTGCTTTCTGAGTATTTTGTGTTGCATCCACAGAGAGAGAGCGAGGGGGGGCCCTCTTGGTGGGGATTGATAAGAACTTTTCGATGCTGTAATAGCATCTCCAATTTAATATTTTATTTAAAAGTATTAAAATATTTTATTTTATTTATAAAGTGATTTTAGAGAAAATTATTATTCATATTTATTCTAACTACAAATTTTTTATTTATTCATAAAGCAATTTGAGAAAAAATCCTCTATATTTTCTTTCATTCTCTAAATATGAAGGATCAAAATTTCATCTTCTTAAATAGAGGAAGCTTTAGAGGATGGATTGAAAAAATTTCATACTCTCAAATGAAAAAATAAAGCATGAGTTGGAGATGCTCTAACGGGAGGAGAGAGAGAACTTTTCGAAGCTTTAACGGAGAGAGAGAGTTGGTTGGAAGGTGGACATCAGTGAGAGCTGGAACGCAGGGACGCGGTATAGCTGTGAGTTGATGATGACCTTGGGTTAGTTGTTGGGCGCTGCTATTCGCAGCCCTCTATTTACTCACATAACCCGTTAAAAATTTTCAATTATACTCGACAGTTAGTTACCGAAATTGAGATATATTTTCAGCGTCCAATTACCGAAATATAATATTTTTTTCAACAGATGTTTACCGAAAATGCATGTTCGGCAGTTGTTTACCGAAAGTTAAACATATTTTCGACATGTAGTTACCGAAATATAATCTTGTTTTCAACAGCAATTTACCGAAATGTTATTTATGATTTTCAACAATCATTTACCGAAATTTAGAGGGCTACGGGAGTAAATAGAGAGCTGCGAATAGCGGCGCCCTAGTTGTTAGGGTAAATTTCACTCGCACCCCCTCTGTTCTGTTCAAACCACTCTGCATGCCCGTTTACTCTCTGAAATCACACAACGCACCCCCTCTACAAGCACGTGCAACACTCAACTCCACTCCACCAGTTATTTGCCTTTTAGCTAAGAGCATCTCCGGCATTTACTCAAATTTTCACTCCAATTATTCAAATGTGAGTAAAAGATTCATTTTTAGGAAGCACTTCAATAGACAAAATCTACTCACAAATTTGAATCAAAGCTTTATTAATAGCATGATTTACAATATTTCAATAAAAGTTTGACTCTCCCTTGATTTGAGTAAAGATTTGTGTAAAACTCATTTGGCTAAAAAAAAATTGACAAGGGCTTGAAATGCTCTAACGAACGGAGAATATTGAGATTATAAAAATAAAAAAATAAATCATCACCTACCCCTTGTACATATACTCTCAAATAGAGAATTTAAATACTCCTATTTTATTTTAAAAAGCAATTTTAGAGGATATTACTATTCACCTATAAATGAATCATACACCTCTAATTCCATCTCTATTTCGTTCGAAACTCAATAATTTTTCATTTTTCCAACAAAATTAAATGTTTTCTCATAATAAATCCAACATGTGTCTTGTTTCAAAGATAATGTTGGGACCATTTAATAATTTAATTTTGTAAAATATAAGTGTATAGAGTAAAATTTATATGCATTTAGAGATTAAAATCTTCTCTCAAAATAGCGGATCATCCTCTCAACTAGAGAAGAGTTTTATAGGATGGATTGAAGCACCTCCATACTCTCAAATAGCAATACAAAAGGTGGATTGGAGATGCTTTTACGGCCCCCCACGACTCTACCACCATCGACCACCAACACCACCTCTTACCCCAACCCCACTGCCGGCTTTGGGCTAAGGCCCAAGAGGCGTGGGCCTTAAGCCCCCAAAAATATCAAAAAATTAGGGCCCCTACTTATTTTTAAGACCTAGTATATATGTATTGTTTTGGGGCCTAATTTTGAACACAGGAAGACATTTTACATTTAAGGCCCAATGGCCCAGAAAAATGAAACACATAATGCAGGAAAAAAAAAAGAAAAAAAAACAAAAAGGAGGATAAAAGGTCACGGATCGCCAAAATCCCTTGGGCCCTTTAAAATTATTCAGTGTGGTAGGTGCATGGATGCATATTTTTTTCTCCTTAAGCACTACTACTCTAGTACTTCCCATTACAAACAAATACTATATCGGAATCAAAATTATTTAGTGTGATTGACTTTTTATTTGATTTTCGTTTACAATTATTAAGGGCCTCACTTTTGAAGATCGTCTTAGGCCTTCAAAATCTCAGAGCCGGCCCTGCCCAACCCCTCTTCTAATTTGCACTTCGGGTGAGTTCACGCTATTTGTGTAGACGGTATTTTTGTTATTTTAGTCCAAAAATATCCACTATTTAGGACTAGTTCATTTCTCTTTTAACTTTGATTATTGTTCACCTCATGTTGACTATTCAGTTTTGTTTGGCCGTGGGCCTGAGTTTTGTTTTTTGGATGCCCCTTTGCACCTGTAATTTGTAATCAGTTTGTTTAAATAAAAACTTTAATTACCCGGGAAAAAAAGAATGAAGAAAATTGGCCTCTTTCTCTTGTTTGGTTCCAGAAAGAAAATGAAAGGAAATTAAGGGAGAAAAAGACTTTCTCTTGTTTGGTTCCAAAAGAAAAATGAATATCAATCAAAACAGAGCATTGCTCCATTTTCGAATATGCCAACCACACACACAAACGATCATACACATACTCACATGTTTTGTGGCTCCGACACATTGCCACTCTCGTTATAGGATTAGGGGTTCCTGTTGTGTGCTAATACATTACAGGAGCGTAATGCGCTTCATTGTGTGCTTAATTGAAACTTTGTGATCATGATCTAAACCTTTCAAGTTATATATATAAAGGTTGTTGAACACTATATGCGTAATGGTCAAGTTAAACAGATATTTTGAAATTCCCATTAACAAGATAGATTTAACGTACAATATATTTTTGGGATTATAATGACCATCCATTTTCGTGTGGCTAATAGAAGCTATTTTTGGGATTATCCAATGTTGAATGCACAAAACTAGAAAGAAAACGCTCCACGTAACCAATCTTTCACCTTACAAGTAGAACGCAAAGTAGACTTCCAAGTCAAGGGCAGTTTCCTTGTGCTTTTCCCATGAAATTATTTGAAGGCAGAGCATATCTCAATTGTCTTTGCCTAGTTACCTTCCACATCCCTTGTAGCCAGGGAAAAAATGGCGGCAGAAAAAATTCTATCAACTATTGCAGCAAATGTTTTGTCGAGTTTGGGGTCTTATGCAATTCAACACATTGGTTTACCATGGGGTGTCAAAGGGGAGCTGAGAAAGATGGAGAACAATATCTTCACCATCAATAATGTTCTTCTAGATGCAGAAGAGCAGCAGTTGAGAAACCGTACCGTGAAAGAATGGCTAGAAAGGCTCAAGCTCATACTTTACGATGCTGAGGACTTGTTGGATGAGGTTGCAACTGAGACCAAGAGAAGGCAAGTGGAAAGCTTGATGAGAAAGGTACACCACTTCTTTACAAGCTCAAATCCACTTGTATTTCGATATGTCGTGGGTCGTAAGATAAGGGATATTGGCAAGAGGTTTGATGAAAATGTTTTGCAGATGAATGCTTTTAAGTTTGTTGTGAAACTTGTAGAAAGGCCGATTCAGATCAATAGAAGGGAAGAAACCTCCTCCTTTGTGAATACTCTGACGGTTATTGGAAGAGATGCTGACAAAGAAAAATTAGTAAGGTTGTTATTGTCCTCTGGTGATGAGGACAATGTTGCCATCATTCCCATTAGGCCTGTCAATGGACCGGATCCGATCCGGATCCGATCCGAAAAATCCGATCCGGATCCGGATCCGAATCCGATAACATCGATCCGATAATCCGATAATCCGGATCCGGTAATTCAATACGGATCCGGGTCGGATCCGGATCGGATCGGATTAAATCCGTTATCAATCCGAATCCGAACTTTATTTTTTTTTAAAATTTTAATTTTTTTTAAAAAAATAGTAAAATTTTTATTTTGAAAAAAAAAATGTTTAAGAAGTTGTATTTTTATTTTTATTTTTTATTTTAAATTTTTTAAATTTTTTTTCCGAAAATAATTTTTTTTTGAAAAAAAAAATTGTATTTTTTTGAAAAAAATATTTTTTTTTGGCTAAAATTTTTGAAGTAAAAAAAGTTTCCGGATCGGATTCGGATTTTCGGATCGGATCCGGATTTTTCGGATTCGGATCCGGATTTTCACTATCGGATTTGAGTCTTATCGGATCCGGATCGGATTGTGTCTTATCGGATTCGGATCCGGATCCGGATCTGTCGGATCCGGATCGGATCCGGCCCATTGACAGGCCTAATTCCCATAGTGGGAATGGGAGGTTTGGGGAAGACCACACTTGCACAATTGGTATACAATGACGATAGGATTCAGAAACATTTCACTAAAAGATTGTGGGTTTGTATCTCTAATGACTTTGATGTCAGAAGAATCCTAATTCAGTTATTGCAAGCAGGTGGTTCCAGTGGGGACACTAGTTATAGTAACGAAGAATTTGAGCAGTTGCAAAACCGAGTTAGAATTCTATTACGCAAAGATAAGTTTATCCTTTTTCTGGACGACGTTTGGAATGAGGACCGTGTAGAGTGGAGAAAATTGGAGGATTTGTTGATAACACAAGCCAAAGGAAGTAGAATTGTTGTAACCACACGCAGTAAGATGGTTGCTTCAATTGTCAGAACCAGCACTGTTGATCCATATGAACTTAGAGGTCTTTCTAACAATGAATGCTTGGATATATTGGTGAAGTGGGCATTTAAAGAAGGGGATGAAAGTAAGAATCCGAACCTAGTCAACATCGCTAGAGAAATAGTGAAAAAGTGTGGAGGTGTACCTCTTGCAGCGAGGACCTTAGGGGCATTTTTGTTTTCAAAAACAAATGAACGGGATTGGTTGTTCGTGAGGGACAATGAGATGTGGGCTATTGTACAAAAGAAGAATGATATCTTACCGATATTGAAGTTGAGTTATGACCAAATGCCGTCATATTTGAAACACTGCTTTGCATATTGTTCATTGTTTGAGAAAGATGAAATCATTTATGGAACAAAGTTGATTTATGCATGGATGGCCCTAGGGTTTGTCCAATGTGTAGACACAAAAGATGAATTAGAAGATATAGGAGAAGGATATATTCTCGAGCTTGTAAGGAGGTCCTTTCTTGAACGAGATGATACAAGAATGCGCTCTTTAAATCCAGTTGAAGGAGGGAAGGCATACAAAATGCATGATCTTGTTCATGACCTTGCACAATATGTGGCAGGTAATGAATTCTTGACTTTTAAAGGGGCTATTACCGAGGCAATTCCTGAGACGGTTCGGCACGTATCATTTGATTTGAATACAAATTGTTCGTTTGCAAGACCTTTGATGGAAGCCGAGAAGTTGCGGACGATAGTCTACCCAAGCAATAGATGGCGCAGGTTTAGATCACCTGTTGAACCAGCAATCGCAAGTTTTAGAAGCTTACGTGTACTAGAAGGACTTGGCTTGCCAGAAAATATAGGGAAATTGAAGTTGTTAAGGTACATAAGCACAAATGCATCAGCCGATCTCCCAAACTCGCTTTGCATGCTATTAAACTTGCAGTACTTGGATCTCACGGAGTCATGTGTGTCTCGATTGCCTGAAGATTTCTGGAAACTAATTAGCCTGCGGTTTTTGGGCTTGAAGACAACATTGACGCGTCTGCCAAAAGATGGAATCGGTAGGTTAACTTCTCTCCGGACGTTGTACTTTTACGAGTGTGACAATTTGGAGTCTTTGGGTGAAGGGATAAAACATCTCTCTTGCCTTCGGGATTTGGCCTTAAAGAATTGTGATAAGCTGGTTTCATTGCCAGCTGGCTTTAGGCACCTCACTTCCCTCGAGCGTTTGGAAATTGGTTGGTGTGAAAGCCTTAATTTATCGGAGGATGATGTTTTAAAGGGGCTTATAAGTCTTGAGAAATTGCAATTAAAGCATCTCCCGCGGTTGGTTAGTTTGCCCAAGGGGCTTCTGGATTCTGTTGCTGCACTCACTCATTTGGAAATTGGAGGCTGTGAGAACTTAACTTCACCATCAGAGTCCGTCCTCCCAAATCTCCTATCACTTCAATCACTTACAATAAGGTTTTGTGAAAAGGTTGCGTCCCTGCCAGAAGGGATGCAACGCCTCACTAAGCTACAGGATTTGGATATTACCGGGTGCAGTCTCAACACCGGGAGATATAGTGAAGGAGGAGAGTATTGGCCGAAGATCGCGAACGTACCTAATATTAAACGTCATTATTGATCACAGGTATATTATCTGAGTTCTTTGTAATCCTGCGCCATATACCGACAAGATTTTGCACGCTCATAGATTTATGGTTTTCAGTTTGGAGAGCAAAAAGATTTGGCGTAATGCTCTCTCTCTCTCACATACACAGACACATTAATGCTGAGAGCATCTCTAGCCTTTACTCAAAATTTTGCTCAAATTTGAGTTAAATGTTTCATTTGGTATCAATCACTCCAATAGACAAACTCTAATCAGAGCAAAATTTGAGTAAAAGGTTGGTCTAATTGTAGAGTGTGAGAGGAAAACAAGCTTTCATTAATGGTATAATTTTTACTCAATTGAGTAAAAATTGAGTAAAAAGTTCATTAATGGCGTTCCTTCATAATTTGATTCTGAGTTTGTTAAAAGGGTAAGGCTTGGAGATGCTCCAATGCAATTCTATTTGGTGTTAACTGGTTTGTAATACCTAAAAAGGGCAAACCCAATGCACGAGACTCCTGCCATTGCGAAGTCAGGGAAGGGTTGATATACGCAGCTTTACCCCCACAAGCGGAGAGGCTGTTTCCGTGACGCAAGCCCGTGACCTCCTGGTCAGAGCATCCACAGTGGTATAATCAAAACCAAAAGGTTGCTATGGTTTGTAACATTTGCTAAAAAAAGAGCTCGCATTGGAATAACCGAACTTAGTAATCTCTTAACAACTCTTTAAATTTTGGCCATTGGATAATCAAAACTAGCAATCTTTTGCCAATAATCAATTTAGTTGTCTCCACATTTTTTCAATCAAATACATCATCATTACACAAAAACCTCCACTGTTTTTTTTTTTTAAATTTTTTCCCGAAAACTATTTTTTTTTTAAAATCAAAGTTTCAAAAAACTAATTTTCTTTTTCTAATAACCTATTTTTATTAATTTGAAAACTATTTTAAAAAATCTGTTTTCTAGTACGTCACAATTTCTAAATTTTTATAAATTGAAAGGGTAATGTGGCAAGTTTTGGTTATTCAATTTTGATTGTACTATTGTAGACCTCTACAGTGCTAAGCTTAGCAACCCCTTAAATAGATAACCAAAAGATAATGTGACAACTTTTGATTATCCACTTTTGATTATTCAACTGTGGATGCTCTCACAATGGAGCAACTTCTCCTATTATTTTATATTTACAACACTTGAGTTTGAGGTCTTTTGAGGAACAAATATATATGAAGTAGCTGTATAATAAGACTAGTGAAATTCCTATTGTTACGGCCTAACATTTTTTTTATTTAATTAATTTTACGAGCCACTTCTTAATTGGGTGTTGTGGTCGGATTCTAATTATTTATTTACGTGCACTATGGGCATAGTTGTTATTATTATAGTTTTGAGGGTATAAGTTTAATCAATTTTAGTAATTAGTTTAGTATCGTAATTAGATACTCTATTTTATTCGTACATTGTATTTAGGGGAAACGTGTGTGAATGTGTAGTGTTATTAACTTACGAGCGATGATATATAAACATACATACATAAATACGGTGTTAGGGTTATTTTTTGGAGAACATTGAGAAGAGTTCTGATTGTTTGAGAGCAGCCGTCAAACTTCAAAGAAGGGTTTTACTGGGGTTCTTTCAAGGTAATAATATACTCTCATCTCTCTCGTTTCTGTCATCCACCTCTTCTCATAGCAATAGGATGCATGGACTGATATTGGGTAAATTAATTAATTTGTATTTTGTGGAGAGAGAGAGAGAGAGAGAGAGAGAGAGAGATGAGTGTGCATGTGCTGTTGTGGTTCTTATACAGTAAGTGGATCCGAGTGTGCGGTGGTGCTTTGGGGGTGCGGGGTGATGATGTGCACATGCTGCCATGTTTGTGTGAGTGAGTTGGCACGTTGCTTTGATTTGGTGTTGTTGGGAGTTGGTGGTGTCGGAGATTAGAGAAGTAATGATATAATTCTTCATGTAGCAAGAGAGTTAAATGGGTGAGGTCGTGTGCTTATACAACTGATGTGTAGACTAAATAGTTGTGCTTGGGAGTTTGGGAATGGAGAACACTGTTAGTGAGTGAGTGAGTTAGCTTTAGGATTAGTTAATTGTAATTTTACATTAGTCGTAATTGCTTCAGTTAGTGATAATATTACTATATGATTCTTTGTTCAGGTTAGCTCGTTTTGCGCAATTTGAGTTGCATTACTTTTTGGCTCAAGTGAGTGGTTAAGCATGTTACGTATTTTCAAATTTTCCCGTGTCCCTTAAATTATTGTTTAGAAAATTTTATGATTAGAATTGGAAACCCGTAACTGTTTATTTGGTTACTTAAACCGGCATGCGGTAAAACATTTGGTGAAATTCTTTATTATTCTGATAATCTTTTTGGTGAGAACTTTGTGAATATTGTTAGGAACGTATTTTGGAAAGTCGAGGGAAATTAATCCTCACGTATCCTCAACGGCTTTCTTTTGCTGGATCGTTCTTGTGGAAAAGTTCCACGGGCTACCTACTCGTGGTAACTCTAAGATACGATATTGGATTCAATTATGAGACATTTATTCACTGGCATTTGGTTCTATCGATATTGATTGTGGTTCCCCATTGTTGTTGGAGATTGGTTTGTGATCACCATTGAGATTTATTGGTAAATGATTTATGGCTTTATTTGTTGGTTTGATGCATACCTTTGCATGCCAAAATATGTTAACTGTACATGATAATCTATTTTTAGCCATGTTTTAGAACTGTATTATTATACATGCTTTACTACTCACTGAGCTCGTCAGCTGACGGATTTATTCCAACTTATTTTTCAGGCAAATTGGAAAGTTAGGCAAGAACTCTAGTGGCATCTTGGGAATTTCATTTGTTGACCTCCTTAGGGTGTCTCATCCTTTTATTTTAATAATCGCTTCCGCATTTGAAACATTTGTCAAATAATAGATTCTTTTTTATTATTGTTGGATCACTGGATGTTGGTTGGTTTATGAGATGTTTGTGCCTCATGCTTTTTGTTAAACTTAAATGGTTGAAGTTGTTTTTAATAAAAAAAAAAAAAGTGGTTGGCTGTTTAGTAGTTCTTTGATTTGGAATTTAATTAAATTTCTTTTTAGGCCGCATGTTCTACGAGTTTTGGTCTTGTGGTTCATGACCGGTCACTTCTCGTTTTGGGGTGTGACACCTATTCTGCTACCAACCCAATAATCAAGCAATAATATGAACGAAGAATAAATGATGGACACCGGATATACGTGAAAAATTCCAAACGGGTAAAAACCACGGGAAGGAATCAAACACTATAAAACATTGTATAGTTACAAGCAGTCTTATCCTATGATTTGAATCCTCACAATTGCCCTAAGACCTACTTGCCGAATCCACGTTCACTACATCCAGTATTTGATTGTCGTTGCCTCGAATCCTCAAGCCTTCCAAAAACCTTCGAAAATCCACCGAAGTACAAAACTCTGAATATGTTGAGATAAAAAAGACGTGAGCACCTCTGGGAGTTTGAATGATGCTTCAATCGTCCGCCAAACGGATTGCCACTCCCAGATTCAAGCTAGACATGCTTCTCGTTTTTGAAAACCCAAGGCTGCTCAATGTTTTGAGTCTTTTGACTACTGTATTTCGTTCGTCATCACTCGCTGAAAAGAGAAAGCCAATATTTATTGATTCATCTCTTGACCGAAGACCCACGTTTCTTTTTTCTTTTCCCGCTGCTGCTGCATTTTTTCGTTACCCAAGCAGCCAATGAAAGACTGCTATATATAGTAGGGATAACAAAATAAAACTCTCTCTTGTTTTTGACTGATGACTAAACCATCCAGCAGCTTTCGATTGATTGCCGACTTATATAGCGATTGATCGGGTTGCATTGATCTTTCTTCACAGTATGATTATTGTCTTTTTTCTCACTCATTCTCAATTACAAATATATGACTTCTTCCACTTTATTCGTATACAGACCCGCTACAGTTAAAAAATATAAAAAGAATTTACAACTCAATAAATAATGGGATACAAGGAAAAATGTGTTTTGTCAATGGAATTGACAACCAAAAATAATGCCGCTTTTTGGAGCTAACTAGAATCCTTCATAGCAAGGATTCTCTAGATATATAAGGATCCCAAATAAAATTTCTCTTTCCTACTTCCTATAGACTTTCCCCTTTAATTTCACAAGCCCCTTTCTAGCTAAAGCTCTCACATTTTGGCGGAAGTTGATTTTCAAACCTCTTCATTTGAAATACACATCTACCAAAACACGAACCTTTAATATGAAGAAAATAATAAACATAGATACGATGGGACATAATATTCTGCTTACACTTAAAATACAAAACAACACTAATGCATCATGTGAACACCGTTATAATTGGTGATCACCTTTGCTGATCAAAATCTACGCATTAATTTAGTTTTTGGTTCATCTACTTTCCTAATTTGGCTGTCCTTTTACACATAGTCCTATTTTTCACAGGTTGCCGATATGAATTGCTCGCTATCTTATGTCTGTTCTGCCCTCCCTTTATTTGTAGTGGAGCTTGAGTCCTCTGGCTTCCTTGCGCTTGGTGTTGTGTTGGTGCTCGCTGTAGACACCCTATTTTGGACTGTCCAGACCAACTTATTTACGGTCTTTTGATTCCCCAATGATGATTATGGTCAAGAACACCCCGAGGTTGATGGAGTGTTTGAGCTCTAAGCGTCCTGAACCTCGTTCAAACCTTCGTCAAGCCCTGCCCAGACCCTTCAAGCCAGAACCAAATGGCCTCAGCAAAACTATACTTGCTTACGCCAGTATTATGCAGGCGTGTGCCGGTCAACTGCCACGTGTCAGTCATCGATCGTTGACTCAGTTCTCACCAGCGCACGCGGGTAAATCTTCGGTGTACGCTAGTCAAACCCGGTCAAATATCACTATTCAACCATGTGCTTGAGACTTTTGTGGCCACCCTGACATAGGCTACAGTTTCCCTGATGATTATACTCTGCAGAGACGTTCCCCTCTCTCTCCTACATCCCCCATCACCTAGTCCCATGCATTTAATGCATGGGAGGCTCCCTCCTTTACTAAACCAGCCCTCAACTAGCTGGTTACTGGCCCTCTCTCAGCCTCTCTTTGCCTATAAATACCCCCCTTGCATTTATATGCAAGGGGTTCACAAGGTTACCCTCTTTAAGAGCTTTAAAGCCTTCATTTGCCTTTTGTTAGTCTCTTTGCTTCCTCTCTCTCCCTTCATTGAAAGAGAAAGCAAGCAGCCCCCTTCCCCCTCTCTATATACCACCCACACTCATATACTCATCATCCATCTCCCAAAAGATCAAGTTCAAAGTTCAAGTCTCCTGTCAACCTCCCAAAACCAAAGGTATACCACCTTTGCGGCCCTTTCTGTTCTGAGCCCCGAGGGGAGCTAGTGAGGCCCAGGATGGTAATCAATACCAGGCCTGGCCTCAAGCTGGCAAAATATTGACAGCCGTATGAGATGAACAATGGCGCACGCCAGTACGAACAAGCCGTACGCCGGTAATGGCTGTATGTGCACCACTGGCGTGGGGATCATTGATCGTCAATCTTTCAGTTTTCTTCCATCTTATCACCTTTATGCATGCTAAGAACCAGTTTATTGCTTTTTGTATCATAGAATTGTATAGTTACTTATCTGTTATTTCTGCTTTAAAAGGTCTCTGGGATCCTTCTGGTCATAATCCAGAGCCCAGACCATGCAAAGCCAAGCACAGACCAAGTTGTGTAACTGGCGTACGGGGTCTCTGGGCCAGCGTACGACAGTTCCAAAGAAGTCCAGTGGCTGGCCCTTGCATGTTAACTAGTTCCGGCCTCTATCTACTTCCCCACACTGTTTATGGGGCGTTCTATTCATTTCGTTGCTCTAAAAGTCATCTCTGCTGCCTGTAACTATATTTATTCTGCCATATTAACTGCGTGGTTTGTCCTGGGTGTGCACTGGTCCTTCCAAAGTCCAGAGGGTTGAGAAACAGGAGCTGTGAGTTTAGATTTACCGGCGCACGCCAATATACCGGTGGCACACGCAAATCGTCTCTGCATGTAGTGACCTGGCCAGTGCATACAACTTCCTCTTGCGTGCCTCATTCTGGGACAGCGTATTCCAGTTTATTTAAAATGCTCACAGGTGCTTGTTCTCAATCTATTATACTTGTTTAGATCAATCATACGTCATACATTGTCACATAAATGCAATTTGTTACAGTTTTAATCCCCTTTAACTGCTCCCCCGCCCTAATTGGCTAAAGAAAGTGATTAATGAGAGAAAAATGCAAATATTTTACAAAATACCCGAGTAGAGACCGATCTTCGGATTGGGCAAGAGGGGGTGCCATAAATGTAATACCCCTAATCTTTAATTATGTTTTAAATTAATTATGTGATGTGTTTTGGACTTAATTAGCTAGCTAAATGAAATTGGAGCATAAGTTGGCATGTGGCATGCATACACTCAATAATTTTTCCTAACCTAGCAAAACAAAACAAGTCCTCTACGTCCTTTTTCTTTGTTCTTATCAAAACGTAGAGAGAGAGAGAGAGAGAGAGAGAGGGAGAAAAACAGAAACGGCAGGAGGAAGAAAAAAAGGAGAAAAAGAAGGGAAAATTTGGGGAAACCTAGGGTTGATCTTGGTTGACTTTGATTGAAGTTCCAACTTGGTAAATCATGTTCTTCACACTTGAATTTATATTTCTTGACTTGAATATCATGCTTTACTTGCTGAATTCGTGCTCTAGATGTTTGGTTTAAGTTGAATTGGAGTTTTGGGGTTGAACTCTTAAAAAACTCAAGAACCTAACTTGAAATTCCTTGGATTGGATGTTTAAAATTGTTTTGGTGCATGAATTTGATGTTTTTGGAGTAACCCTTCTATATTTATGAGATTGAGCATGATTATTGAGGTTTTGATGTGAGTTAGAAGTAGTTTGGATGGGTTTAATGGTTGAAAATCGCATGAGGAACAGGCTGCGTTTTTCTGGAAAAATCTGCAGAATTGAAATCTTGAATCTGTCCTGATTTTGGGGAATTTTTTTGAGGCAGTTCCTAAACTCCAAAAATTATGAAATTTTTATTGAGAGTTCCTCTATGAGTCCTTTATCTATGGTAAAAATTTCGGGATCTGAATCAAATTATTAAATTCTGTAGAAATTCGTAACCTCGCAGCGCGCAGTTTCGGACTGTGCTGTCTGCACAGACACTTGTTGGGGAAACGGTCATAATTTTGAGCTCAGGCGATGAAATTGCGATCCGATTTCTGATTTTGAAACTAGATTCATAGACCTAAAAAAATGCATGAAGATTGTATCTTAATTATTTCCGTGCAAAGTCAGTTTTTGCGTTAAAGTTTATGGAACTGCAGTTTCTGAGATTATTTTCTTGGGCTAGCTATCTAATCTCATATTCTTACCATAGGACCTTATGTTCATTAAAAATAGGCTTGCTTGACATCCTCTAATCATGTTTTGTTGCCTAATTGTCTTAGAGGTTCGGGTAACACGTGGATACGAGGTGAGTGATTAATACCCAAAACACATGGGTTGTTATAAGCTTTACGCTTCAATGATGTTTTATAATTTAATATGAACTCCATGGAATATCAATGGAAGGTGGACATGTTTTATATCTATTAATGGCATCCTCCCACGTCCCAGCTTGCTAGGGGACACGTGCTAAAAGGCTAGCAAGACATGGCTAATAAATTGGATAACGAAAGACGTCTTAACTTATCCACTACCGGGGACGCCTGGTAGACATGAAATGAATAGAGGATGTGCATTACTATGCTATGTTGTTATGAGAAATGATTTCGTTTTTAAATGGTTTTATCATTGTCCATGGAAAGCATGTGAATTGCGTATTAATCATTCATACGAGCTTTGGCTTATGAATTTTCCCACCTTTCAGGCAACGGGACGTAGAGTGGAGGCATATAGCTTTCTTTTGGACGTGCTATGTAGATATGGACTTGTAGATAGCTCTTGGTAAACACTTTTTTTGACATGTAAACGTGCACAGCTCTGGGTGGTTTGCAATGTAGAGATCCTTGTAAAGACTTCTACTTTTGGCATATGTAATAAAATGGGGTTTTGCTTCCGCTATTCATACTTGTGTCCCTTTTAGTCATTTGCTAATAAGATGTCTAACTTTGAAATGGCCTTAGTGATTGAATCACTGGCGCTTTGTTGTGACTAGAGCCTTTAGGGGCGGGCTAGGGTCGTGACAATAAAACCCTTCCCCTCTCGTAACCTGGCTCCCGAACCTCAGATATCAAAGGTGACGACGGACCAGTCTACGCCTTTTTCAAAATCAAACAACGTAGCAAAACGTTTCAAGTTCGGTTCCTTGGGTATTTCATTGCTAAAACCCGAGTGGCGACTCTGAATCGAAACGTTTCGTCACGCTTTTCCAAAAGGGCGCACCTGATTTTTAAAACGAAATTGAAAATTTTGGGACGTGTGCCCACACTCGTGTGCTGGGTGACCGTATTGCAGTTCTGTGTTTTCCATTCTCATGATAGTTGGTCGATTCGTTTGGTGGTACATGCACCAAGTCTTAAGTCCCATTTAATTGGGATCAGCTACTTGATTTTTTTCTCCAATGTCCCAGCCCAAGGCATCATGTTCCGTAATACTCCAAAATGCCTAGGGCCTTCTATTGTGACATGTTTAATACCTGTTCTACAAGATAGCAGTTGTTGTTTTTTTGCTTTGTTTTGTGGACGTACTTATTTGTTTGGTGGACTATCTGTAATGCAACGCTTATATGTGCTCTCATTTTCTCTGTATGAGTGATCCTATGGAATTGGTTATTTCGCTTTGTTTGGTGAACTACGGATTATAATACTCTTATGTAATTGAATTGGTTATTTCGCTTTTATTTTCTTTGAATGAATTGCTCATATTTTGCTGAAGGGCCCATGATCTGCTGTGAATGGACCCTTCAGAAGCGTGGTTCTCTTTGGGAACTATTCCATTAACTTGCCAAGTTACGTTTGATTTTGTTGGTTAGCTTTGTGTTGTTAACTTTGCTTCGGAAAATAAATTTGCAGGTTGTGCGTGCTCGAATCATGTAGTTTAGTTTATGTTCTCGATTGTGGTTTCATTTCGTGTTTATTTTGTTATTCTGGTCATATAACTTTCCTTGTGCAATAAAAGCAAATAAATTTAGCTTATTTCCCTCTGTTTTCTTTCAATCTTTTACTTGTTCATCGCAATCCACCTAGTGAATTCATGCTCCCAACAAATCATCTTAAGATTCAACGACGTATTGGGATTACAAGCATAGACTTTTATCGACGCGAGCTAAAACTTATATTAATTCCTGCTATGTGTTTTGCTTAGGAATACTAAAATGATAAAAGCGAAAAATTGAGGATATTTTGGTGAATATTTGTACCGTAAAATGTAGGTTGTCTCCGTAATTTACCAGAAAAATATTATACGAGTCTGTCAAGTGTCAACTGAAACTCTCAAGTTCTCGACTACTAAAGCTCTTCTAATGTTTTATCAAGTAGTGGGTATGCTCAATGGTTGAGCTTGTTCAGCTCCTCCCGCCCCAGAATAGACGTAGTAATTGGCCATGCCAGAAAACCATTTTGTTTGCAAGAAACTACAACAAAACATGCTTTTAATAGCATGCAAAAAACGCTATAGTAGGTAATAGATAGCGTTCCGGAGAACGCCTTATTAGCCCATGCAATTAAAAGTCTTTAACTTTCTATAGCATTCATTGCCTGCTGTTAAAAACTTTCTATAGCGTTCATTGCCCGCTGTTAAAAAACTTTCTATAGCGTCCATTGCCCGCTGTTGTATTTTGTATTTGATAACGTTTTTTTGCCTATTATCTTATTTCTTTTTACAGCATGCAATGAATGCTATTAAAAAATAAACAATACTCCCTCCGTCCCTTTTTTTGTGTCCAGTATTTCATTTTTGGCTGTCCCTTAATAAGTGTCCATTTTGTAAAGTTAGGGAGGTAAAAATTGGTGTATTGTCTATTTTGTCCCTAAAAGTAAATTTTATTTTGAAAAGTTAGTGAGTAAAAGTGTAATGATGATGGGTAAGTAGGGAAAGTGGAGGAAAAAGTTGATGTGAAAGGTGTAATGATGATGTCTTTTTAATAAGTTGGAGTTACGAAGCAGGACACTTAAAAAGAGACGGATGGAGTAGCTTTTTCTGAACGTTATGTTATCTTAGCCAATTTTAGCTTCTTCTTTTTTTTTTAAATGCTACAAATGCCAATATACTAGCATTTTCATACAGAAAATCTACATTCCATTCAACACTAAAGTACATCCAAACGCGATACAATTTCAATGTAAGATAAATAATTCAATCGAATTCATTACAATAGCTTGAAGAATAATTTTCCAGCACAAACTACATTTAAGAGTCAGACTAATTACACTATAAAAAAACACTAATGTAATCTCTCTTTCCAGAAAATGTAATCCTAAACTAGGCAGCCATCTCATTCAAGTACCCCAATTCTTCGCCCATGGAGATGTTCTTTATTTGAAGCTTACTTTTTTGCCAAGTTTATACCCTTTTGCTCCCAACGGCGAACACATAACCTATAAATATAGAACTATTCAAAGTAACCCAACAAATATAGTAAAAATTATTAACGAGAAAAACAACTTTAAAGCAACATAATGTTGGCAGTTAGAAAAAGAAGAATATGATGGATAATTGTCAGCAAGAATCAAGAACAATCTTAGAAGTAGCCATACCATGACAAATTGGCGAACGACATATACCAATCCGTGCACGATTGTGGAACATAACTATTCATGTGAGAAAACTATGTAAAAAGCTAGAACTTTAACCACACGTATTTAACTACCAGCCGAGCCACTTAGCTATTCAAACACATACATTATTGATCAATGGTGGCAGACAATGAGCATAGTGCTCCTGCAAAAGATAAATGACACCGGTATCACTAATCATCCCCATTAACCAAATGGATTAGAGTTTTGTGCGAGTGTCGACATACATACAGTGGGCGAGAGCAGTTCACATTAATCTATTGGGATATAGTCATTCACGATCATCAATGTATCCACATTACACTAGTACCCTCTAAGTTGCATTTGAACTACCAATTTATCAAGGAATTTTCTTATCAATTAAGGTTTAGCAGAAAAATGGAAAGTGGATGAACTTATGACAAAACAAAGAAAAGGGATAATAGCTAGGTATAATAATAGTAGAGCATTCATAGGAATCTCCACTAAACCACTCATAACTCAAAGCTATCAAAAGTATAATTTGTTCATTTTGTTATAGTGTTTGCAAAATATATGGTAGAGAAAGACACTGAAAGAACAAGGGAAAGAAAGGTAAAAGAGACTGGCGCCCAAAATTTGGTTGAACGCTATGGGAGAAAGAGTTTTTCTTCTACTTATCCCCGTGTCTCTTTGCAATTTCAGCACACTTCAGCAACAACTAAGGCTGTGTGAGCTAAGAAAATTGGCTCACGCATGATTGATGGCTAGTATAATTTTCGCACCAATTTCTTTTGGTGTTATTGCAGCAGTGAAAAATATAGAATAGCAAGTGTCCCTCCTAAGTCTTATTTGTGTCCCAAAGCCTAGTGAATTTTTTCACTTGTGTACGTAATTATATACCTTTATGAGTGTTAATTAATCTCCCTAGAACTAGATTCTAAGTGTCTGTTTCTCAACACATGCTCTATGATCCAATGTCCCAAATTATTTCAGTAACAACTTTAGAGAATATACCTCATTATTTCAGTAACAACTTTAGAGAATATACATCCTCATTATTTCAGTAACTTCTCATTGTGTAGAGAATTCACCAAGTAGTTTCTATTCCGGCAATTAGAAACCTAAAAGCAAGATTCACTCAGATGCAAGAATATTAAATTATCGCTCCATATCAAATGCTAAAATATATAATTGTTTACCGAGGGACAAACAAAGGGTGTAGCTGGTGTTTCTTCATTATTGCCAGATTGTGAACCTAAAATGTTCAAAAAAAAATTAAAAACAAACAAACAAAACATTAGTCTAAGTTGTCCGCATAAAACACAAATAAAAAAGGAGCCATGGCCTTGCAATCTTTTGAGCAACATGTGTGTACAAACAAAAGTAAGCAGCCAAGTCATCTGCAGGGAACAAATGTAGCAATACATATGTTTAAGCTTATACAAAGTTACAACTGCTGATAACTTTGTGTAGTTTAGGCAACCTTAGTATAATGGAGTTTCTACATCTTCTAATGATTTTCCGAACTACTCGTCTCTCCTTTCTTGAAGTGGTTCAACATGCTCTCTTCCTGATATGAAGTGGTTCAATTGTTCTCCATTCAAACTAAAATGCAAAGTGAACACTAGTTTAGTGGGCACAGCAATATCATTCATTACATACAAAAGACAAAATTTTCTTGCATAGTAGTATCCGTATCCTATCGTATTTCTGTCCTGTATCGGCATCCATGCTTCAGAGCAAGCCGCTTATTGCTGGAAATCCCAGAAATGCAGCAGAAGATAATTTTGCTTCCTATTTTGTTTATAAAGATCTCCAATTTCACTGATGAATCTAGTGTTGAAGTGGATACTACCAGCGAAAGAAGTGGATACAACTCTTGGTTGAGGTGTGACTATTCGTGAGTTGCCCCAACCAGGGGGACCATTGTGGGCAGATACATGGATTTAAACTAATCTAGTTTCTACTTATTGAACATTGCTATCTCGAACTCTTTCGGCTTTGGCTGACACAACTCAGCGGTTGTTTTTGCTACCTTTGCACCATAAGAGGGGAAAGAGAGGGAAAGAGCACAGTTTGCACATCAAACGGCTGAGAGTAATTTCAGTGGGAGGCTCAAAAAATCTTCTTGGTCCCTAATATCAGCCGAGAGAGACTGACTTGATGAGAGGTGAGGCCAACTGCCCCACAAAGAAGACTAATCTCAACAATGATAACAAAACAGTATATAGTGAAAAAAAAACAATTGCACTGCTAGGCTTTGGGATTTCATCTTCCTTTTGGGGTGTTTTTGTTGGTTAGTGACAACATGGACCACAATGGTTAAGATAATGGTATTATTTCGACAAATATGTAGCCAGTAACTAACATTGAATGCTCTAAAACATTGCATTTCAGTAGTTCATCTCAATATCAAGCAAACTAACCCATTTTCAGCATTTAACGTCAAACTTCGAGACTTAAGTCTATAGTTCTAGCTCTCTTTACAATTTTAGCAGTCAGCTCATTTCAGTTCAGCAACTATGGTATATTAAGCAACAAATATCATATTCCAGCTCTTTATCTTAACAAAAATACTATTTTCCAGCACTCAATAGCAAATTCACTTCCTACATGTAATTCATAGTTCGGGATTGCAGTATCAGCACACCACAACAACAAATATGAATTGAATAAATTTGACTTAGTCTATTGAGGTCAGAGTATCCAACCTTGACATAAACAAATGAAAAAAAAAAAAACCTGAAGTCTATCCTTCCTATACACCTCAATCACCCACAAAGTTGCATAAATCTAAATTTTCAACATAACCATGCAAACACAAAACTCCAATGAACCTCGTTCTTGACACTACATTTGCAATTGTAACTATTTTCTGGTCTTTCATGAAGAATGTTAGACCGGGCCAACAAAAACTTCGCGTAAAGAATGCAAATCTACTGTAATGAATGTCAGAATAAAGAATGCAATTCTGTACAAGGCTCCTACCTATAAAGAGTAATAGTATGAGAGACCTAGTAGGTAGGACACGTTAGCCCTACTTTTTCTTCATATGGAGATGCTGAACCAAACCCCAAACTAGTATAGACTAATATTTGAAGTTTGCATAATGACAATTTGCATCGCTAAATTATTTCACAAATGTAATCTTAAATAATGCTACTAACCTCCCTACAGCTAAATTCAAAGTGCTCGTTTCTCAACACATGTCCACTACAACCCAATATCCCAAATTGATCTGTTCTAGACTTGCATAGGTGGGAAAGAGGAAGGGAACATCAAGGTCCATCACCAAAGGCATAATAAACAGATACAACAGCGTAGTATACCTGCCGGCTCTCATGATTTCCTCTTAGAATAGTAATTCGTTGGGGATAGCGCACTTTCAGGCCCACTAGAAGCTGAACACATGAACTGATCAAATATCAGAACAGTTACACCACATTAAACAGTAGGATGCGAATTCAATTGAAAAAGTTTCCTAAGTAACTCTCACTCAGAAACACAGAGATCATTATTTGTTCTTATCTGTAACGCAGCCTATTAATTTCCCAGGTCGGGCAGTAAGCCTATCACAATTGCTATCCTCACGATATGTAGGAAAAGAAAGAATCATGCACTTACCGTTACGGTTTCAACTGAATAATAGCCACGATACGACCATATGAAGGGACAATAAGAAAGCATTACCTAAGACCCTTACTACTCAAAACATACCATATAAGAGTAAAGAAAAAGCTTGATCAAGTGTTTATGCAATTATACTAAACTTGTTCATAAAAGCTTGATCAAAAGCAAATGAAGTAAATGAGGATGTGAGATAGCCACACGTACTTTTTATCATTTCTCAAATTTTCTCCTCAAGAACAAAGAATGCGGCTGTCTCATATCCTCATAATGTTGGGCCTAACATGCATCCTCTTGAGTTACAATGGAGATGGAATTAGCGCCATTTTCAAAATTTCCAAGCTTAATTAAACCACTCAAAGATTAAGCATTATCAAAAGTATCTATGTTGAAACATCTATGGCAACAGAGTGCTTGTACAAGAATAATACCTTCCCTCCAATTCGAAAAAGCTCAGCAAGATCATGGAATTGCCCATGAATATCACCAATATTTGGTACAGGGGTTTTGACGGGCTACATGGAGAAGGGAAAAATAAAAAACTACTTAGAATGGACATAAAGTGAGCCCGTATGTAAACTCACATGTTATAGACCTTTAAAATGCAGATGCAGACACCAAAACAAAGCCCCCCTAACCAGCCCCCCTCAAACCCCAAAAGTAAAACAGAGAAAATGGGAGATACAAAGAATAATTGAAGCGAACCCCACTAACCTGCCTTAAACTATTTTTGAAGCTATTTTCGAAATCAAGGGTTTCACTATTTTTGAAGCTTGGCTTCTGAAACTCGGTCCCTATTGAGTTGATTTGAAGGCTGTTGGACTTGATTCGAGCCTATTCGCGTCCTAATCTTCTTGTTTTCAGTACGAAATCAAGTGGGTCACATAGTTTAAACCCTAGATATAGTCCTACCAGGTTTTCCGAGATCTAATCTGCTCGTGACAAGGGTTTTCGAAAGTAGATCTACTCCTACCACACAGTCGGGTGTGAGACCTGTTTGGACCAGATTTTTGCAAAATAAAGAAAGAACAAACCTTTGAGTGGAACATAGAACGAAATCAGGACGAAGTCTTGATTGGGCGGCCCTTCTGGATGTGCTTCATGAGGTCGGTCGAGAATCCCGCTATCTTGTTGCGAAGGAGCTTCGACGGGATAATGGCCACTTCCTCGAGGATCTTTTTGGGGGCTTGATATATATCTTCAAGGTCGGCTACACTGGGGTCTTCCGACTTCATTGCGGAGAGAGAGAGAGAGAGAGAGAGAGAGAGAGAGAGGGAGAGAGAGAGAGAGAGAGAGAGAGAGAGAGAGAGAGAGAGAGAGAGAGAGAGAGAGAGAGAGAGAGAGAGAGAGAGAGAGAGAGAGAGAGAGAGAGAGAGAGTTTTGAAGGAGATTACTAATCGCCCCCCTCCGTGTCAGGCCCCCCTCCTGACACGGCTCCCCTTTTCCCCTTTTACCCCTACCCCTCTCTCTCTCTCTCACTGCACCCCCTCTCTCTCTTTCTCTCTTTTTTTGTAAAATTTTAAATACTAATAATTTTTTTTCACGTATTTTTTTAATAAATTATATATTTTTGAAATCTACTCAACGAAACCTATCAAACGAGCCTAATATTGATAGTGTAATAATGTAAAACGAAAAAATTACTCACTCCGTCCCATTTTTATTGTCCATTTTCGTTTTTCGTGCCGTTCTTTCAACGCTTATATCTCCCAATCTATAATGTTTTTTATAATTTTGAAAACTTTGTATTATAGATCTAATCAAGAACTATCAAACAAGATCCATATTGCATATTTTTTGAGATTCATATTGGAAGATATAAGCGTTGAAAGAACGTCACGAAAAACGAAAATGGACAATAAAAATGGGACGGAGGGAGTATATTTTTGTGATAGTTTAATATTAAGAGGGCGTTCGGCTAATTAAGCCATTTGGCTTATTTTTTTGTATTTATTCAAATTTTTTTTTGCATTTGTTAGTTTATAATCAATTTTTTGAGAATTATTGCTTCGTCATGATGAGAGGAATCTAAAAAGTAAAAAATTACGATCCAAACCTAATTTTTTTGAATAAAGACAAAAATAAGCCAATAAGCCAATTTTTTCGTCTTTATTTAAAAAAATGAATTTTGATTGTAATTTTTTACTTTTTAGATTCCTCTTGTTATGAAAAAGCAATAATCCCCAAAAAATTGACCAAAAACTAACAAATGCGAAAAAAATTTGAACAAAGACATTAAAATAAAATAAAAAATTTGCTTCTAACCATCGGCACCAGAGGATCATTGGATGGATTTTATAATGTTGGGACTTGTCCGCATCAAGGTACAACGTTGTACTACATACATTCAATATGATTGGCTTCGAGTTGTCTCACTCACTTGCCGTTGAGCTACCATCCAGTTCCATTCGCAGCGCGCAAACATATAACTATTGGCTATGTTAATGGAAATCACTTCGTGCAAGTTTTCCTATATCCTTATTATCCTCCTGTACCACCCATTTTCATATGATGGAGGCGAAATGCATCAAATGAAGCACACGGTTGGACTCATCCTTATGAAGCACGCATCCAATTGTGGTATGAAGTAATGCGGATAGAACCGCCGGGACGAAAAAAACAAAAGACAAAAAATAAAAATAAAGAGATATTATACTGTGCCCAAAAAATCATTTAATTTAAACACATTATTTCATATTCAATATTAGACTTGTTTGATAGGTTTCGTTGAATAGATTTCAAATATATAAAATTTATTTAAAAAAATACGTGATTTCAACATCTTCGAACAGTTTATATATTAAAAAGTATGGTTAAAAAATTAAGTGTTTCAAATTTCAATCCGTTTGAACTGGTGGAAAGATTTTATTTTTCTGATCATTTTATCCTAAATAGTCATAATTAAATTTTGACTCTAGAACTCTCGTTGATTAACCCTAAGAGATATTTAATTCTACGACTTTCTTAGAATTAATCAACGAGAGCACTATAGTCAAAATTTAATTATGACCATCTAATATAAAATGATCAGAAAACTAAAATTTTTTCACCGGTTCAAACGGATTGAAATTTACAATACTTAATTTTTCAACTTTTTTAGACAGTTTAAACTATCATAAAAATATTTTTTTTTCCGTTTTACATTATTTCACTATCAATATTAGGCTCGTTTGATAGGTTTCGTTGAGTATATTTCAAAAATATATAATTTATTTAAAAAAATAAGTGAAAAAAAAGTTATTAATATTTACAATTTTATAAAAAATAAAATAAGTGAGATAGAGAAATGGGTGAGAGAGAGAATGCAAGTGGATGGGGTAAAATGGGGAATTCCCCACGCCCGGTGTCAGACCCCCCCTGACACGGGGGGTGATTAACAGCACTCGTTTTGAAACGAGAAGATGCAGAGTGGGGAAGAGGAATGGAGAGAGAGAGAGGAGTGGGTTGGATAAATTGGGTGGAAGCGGATCAAAAAAAAAAAAAGGGTGGAACGCTATAATAGAATTAATGAAACGCTGTAGTTTCACTTTTGCTTCTCTCCGTGTCTTTCAAGAGCAGGAACGCTATTATTGTCTCTCTACAATAGCATTTATAAAAAAACGCTATTAAATTATGTTATGAAAACCTCTATTTGTTGGGCTACATAATCCTTTACTAACGAAAAACAAAAGATCGATATCCGAACAATTTAAATGACGAAATTGTATTCTAACATGTTCTGCAGGATCTGAAAATGGGAAGATGTTAGATATCATTTTGGCTCCGTACTCCACAGGTAACGGGTTTCTTTTTCTTGGAAGAGACTGTGTTTGGTTTGTAATTTTGAGATTTATTTTTGAGATAAAAAAGTTCTATAGATTTACATATTTTTTGGTCTTTAGAAAACTTTTTTAATATTTTGACAAACTTTTTTATTTTTTAAATAGATGTACGTTATGTACATCCAAAAAGTATAAAAAAAGTATTAAAAAAATTGACAAAAAATCACTAAAAACTAAAAAACAACGAAATAGTCAAAAGTTTTGGAGAGATTAATTCTGAGATAAGAACCAAACAAAGTGAATCACTTTCACTCACCCAAACTCCAAATGTATACCCAAAACCCCTCTTCAATTAGTTTCTCTCTCAAATGCTTATTAGAATGGCTTATTTTACAGAGGTATTTATAGAGCGGAAGGGAAAATTACAAAAGATTTCCAAAAGTCAGTATGGAAGCTTTGCTTCATCTCTTTGGAATTAAGCCACACTCAATTTCCACGTGATGAAATCTCCAACACATTCTTCATCGTCTTTAGGTGCTTAGGTATCCACCGTAAGTCTTTCATCTTTCGAAGACGAACCAAGCAATAACCTGTACATTTATTTTCCAAAGCGAAAAAGGTAAAAAGAGAGCCGATGAACCAAATTAACCAAAGAGAAATTGGAAGGCTATGTATAAGTATTCTTAAAAGAGAACCGCACCCCTGAAAACGCAAGCGAAATCCAGAAAATTCGGAAACTGATGGTAACTCAGAGAGCTCAATCTCGTCTCTAAAAGCCTGGTCAAAAAATGATCTCTGTAATGAAACAAGTTTAGGATATCAAAAAAATTATGGGTTAGTGATGTATTTTTAACTAAATTAGGGCTTTAACATCAATTTGTTTTCCCCGCAGAGTGGCATCATGCCTAGCTCATTTAGTCTTCCTTCACAGATAAAATGGGCATACTTAAAATTAACTGTGATAGCAAGAGTAAGCTTGCGGACTTCAACCCTTCCCCAAACCCCGTATACACAAAAACTTTGTGCACTAGGTTCGCCCTTTAGTAACTCTAATAGCAAAGTTATAAGATTCTAGATCACACGTGGGGTGGTAGCTTGGTTTTGATTACAAGCGTAGACCTAGTAGAGTGACATTTTTCCTGTCTAATAATTGAGAATTTTTTATGGAATACGACCTGCACTATTAGCAGTAAATATTTTGTTGCTCCCTATTCTAGCTCCTGAATTGCAGAACTCTTTTCATTTGATTTGGCAACGCGACCTTCGATGATTCTTCTACAAGCATTCTTTTATTTATGTGGATATGTATATATGCGAAACAGACTTTTCACATTAGGAATGAATCAATGGAAGCATTTTGACAAGGCAGGTAGAGAAGGTACCTTCATATGATAACTCTGTTGGATACAACTGTCAGGGACATGCGCAATCTTAGGCCAATCCTCTCCTATCCCTTCTTCACATCTTCTACTCAAGTGGAAGCAGTCCACAATACGCAAACGCCGTAGTGCAGCAAGACGTTGCATCCCTTGTGGTAGCGACATACGATTATGACAATGGCGGATTTCAAGTACTTGAAGTGATCCGAGATTCGGGAGGACGGACTCTGATAAGGTTGTCAAATTCTTACAAAACGAGAGATGTAAGTGATTCAGTGTATCAGCAGAATCATTAAGCCCCTTGGGCAAACTCACCAACTTAGGGAGACCATTTAGTACTAACTTCTTCAGGCTTTTCAGCCCTTTCAAATCGTACTCTTCCGAGAGTTCAAGATTTTGACAGTAACGAATTTCTAAATGCTTGAGAGACGTGAGGTGTTTAACGCCAGACAGCAAAGAAGTCAGTTTTGGACAGCCCCATATGACCAATTCCCGGAGGCAAGTGAGGTTTTGTATACCATCACCCAAAGACCTCAATTCACCGTTAACAAGCAGTAGAAATATCCGAAGAGAAGTTAATCCACCAATCCCTTTCTCTGGTAAACATGTCAAGTTAGATGATAAGCACAAGAACCGAAGGTTAATTAGGTTGCCAAAATCTTCAGGCAGTTGATCAAGTGTTGATCCGTAGAGATCCAAATACTGCAAGTTTAATAGCTTGCAAAGAGATCTAGGGAGTTTTTCAACGTCAGAACAAGTGAGGTACCTTAAATGGTCCAAATTTCCTATCTCCTTGGGCAAGACATGTATATCCCTATTTCTAGGGTAGAAGTTTAAACCTCTATGACCGAAGTTCAACACTCGTAAGCATCTAAAACCTGGAATTGCTTCTTCGACAGATGATCCAAAATTGGGCCCTGTCTCACTTGGTAAAAACATGGTCCGCAACTTCTTTGCTTTGATCAAATGTTTTGGGAATTCGGTATATAGACTCGAATCAAATGACACATGCCGAACCCTCTCAGGAATTACCACAATATTTTCCCCTTTCACAGTCAATCGTTCATTACCAGCCACATATTGTGCAAGATCGTGAACAAGATCATGCATTTTATAGCGATCGTGAGCAAGATCACTGTCAGGTTGAAGAAAGGACCTTCTTGCCAGCTCTTCTATGTACTCTTCACCTATATCTTCTAATTCTTCATCCTTGTCTGAGGACTGTATGAATCCATGGGCCATCCAACCATATATTAACTCTTGTTTGAAAATTATCTGATCTTTCACAAATAACGAACAATAGGCAAAGCATTGTTTTAAGTACGAGGGCATTTGGTCATAACTCAACCTGAGAATCGGTAGGATATCATTCTCATTTTTTACAAGAGACCAAATCTCATTGTTCCTCACAAAAAACCAATCACGATCATTTGTTTTCATGAACAACATCGCTCCTAAGGTTCTTGCTGCAAGAGGTACACCTCCACATAGGCCTGTCAATGGACCGGATCCGATCCGGATCCGATCCGAAAAATCCGATCCGGATCCGGATCCGAATCCGATAACATCGATCCGATAATCCGATAATCCGGATCCGGTAATTCAATACGGATCCGGGTCGGATCCGGATCGGATCGGATTAAATCCGTTATCAATCCGAATCCGAACTTTATTTTTTTTTAAAATTTTAATTTTTTTTAAAAAAATAGTAAAATTTTTATTTTGAAAAAAAAAATGTTTAAGAAGTTGTATTTTTATTTTTATTTTTTATTTTAAATTTTTTAAATTTTTTTTCCGAAAATAATTTTTTTTTGAAAAAAAAAATTGTATTTTTTTGAAAAAAATATTTTTTTTTGGCTAAAATTTTTGAAGTAAAAAAAGTTTCCGGATCGGATTCGGATTTTCGGATCGGATCCGGATTTTTCGGATTCGGATCCGGATTTTCACTATCGGATTTGAGTCTTATCGGATCCGGATCGGATTGTGTCTTATCGGATTCGGATCCGGATCCGGATCTGTCGGATCCGGATCGGATCCGGCCCATTGACAGGCCTACCTCCACACTTCTTCACTATTTCTCTACCAATGTTAACTAGGTTCTGATGCTTATTCTCTTCTCCTTCTTCAAATGCCCATTTCACCAATATACGTAAACAATCTTCATCTGAAAGACCTTCCAGCTCATATGGTTCCATGGTGCGGACAATTGAAGCAACCATTTTACTCCGCGTGGTTACCAGAATTCTGCTCCCACTCGCTCCCACAGCAAACAAATCTTGCAATTTTTTCCATTGTACGCGGTTCTCATTCCATACATCATCCAGAACGAGGAAAAACTTGTTGTCACTTAACACTCGCCGAACACGAATTTGTAAATGCTCAATTCCTTCATTGTTGCAGCCATTGTCCCCTACCACTTCCAACAGTTTAATCAAGATTCTTTTCATATCAAAATCATCAGAGACACAAACCCACATTTTTGTGCTAAAATGGTTTTGAATCCTATCATCGTTGTAAACCAGTTGTGCAAGTGTGGTTTTTCCTAGACCCCCCATTCCCACTATGGGAATGATGTGAAAATTGTTATCATCACTAGAGGACAATAACAATTTTATTAAAGCTTCTTTGTCAGTATCTCTTCCGGTAACCTCCGGAATATGCACAAGGGAGGAGGTATCATCCCTTCTTTTGATCTCAATTGGCCTTTCTGCTACTTTCACAACAAACTTAAAATCTCGCATCTCCGCAACAATCTCATCAAGCCTCTCGGCGATATCCTTAATGTTTCGACCCAAAACATAATGAAATGCCAGTGTATTTGAGCTTGTGAAGAAATAGCATACCTCTCTCACCATGCTCTTGTGAGTTTTCATTTGCCTTCTCAAAGTCTCGGTTGCGACTTCATCCAACAAGTCATCAGCATCGTAAAATACAAGTTTAAGCCTTTGTAGCCAGCCCTTTACAGCTGGGTTTCTCATCTGCTCCTCTTCTGCACTCAGAAGAACATTTCTGATGGTGGAGATCTTGTTCTCCAGCTTCCTCAGCTCCTTTTTTACTCCCCACGCTAATCCAACCTGTTGGAGGGCAGTTGACCCCAATTTCAACAAGATCTCTTTGGCAAGGTTGAATAGAACTACTTCTGCCATACCTTACTTAGCTGGATATTGGCGTGGAAGTTAATTGGCTGCAAGAGAAAATTGGTTAATTGAAAATAAGAGAATGATCTGGTTGTTTGGTAGATAAGAATCGGCATATGCTTTCAAAATGAATATATGAATTGGGAAAGTTGAAGGAAACTGACTTGGTCAACTTTGCATAGGTTTTCACCAGGTAAAATCTTTGGCTGTGAATACGATGCATAGTCAATGTAGAGGAATATTCAATTGCGCTGGCCCAACGGCAAGGGGAAAAAAAAAAAAAAACCAAAATACCCTTGTGTAGAAGCAACTTGCTTGGGGAAAATTCCAGATACTTGTATCGTTTTGACCAATTCTGTATATGCAACTTGCTTGGGGAAAATCCCAGATACTTTGTATCGTTTTGACCAATTCGTAATAAGTTAAGTGGCAAGACTCAAATTAGTTCCAACACCTTTCGCAAGACAAATTGAGACCCACAATTTGTGCAATTTTCTGTATTAGTAGAATTTTTTTTTTCTTTTTCTTTTTGGTAATGCAGCATGTCCCTGATCAACTTCCGCATACCTCTAACTAATCCCTAAGGCCCTTTTTATAATCGTTTCACAAGCTTACGTATGGGGGTAAGGCGGCCCCAATAATTGCCGACACGAGGAATCTAACCTGAGACCTTAAGAGGAAATAAACTCTTAAGTCAAAGGACAAGACCACCGGGCCAAACCTTGGGGTAGAACTGTTAGTAGTATTTTTTGAAACTTCAGTTTGTTTCCAATTCTGTGCCATGAAAAAATTCCAAGAATTAGCATGTGGATTTCCAGTCAGGTTCTGAATTCTCCTAACAATTTCAAGAAACGTGAAATCACATGAATCCATGACATGAGGCATACTATGGAGTATGGATATTGGAAAACTATTTTCCAAAAAAAAAGAAAGAAGAAGAGAGTTTTCCATGTAGAATTCCCACAATGAAATCAACATATTAGCCACCACATGATGAGCTGCACTATTGGAGATTCTCATAGCAGAACTGAAAGTACAGGTAATGCAGGACCTGAAACCACGTTGTTCGACCTTGTATATGTCGAATAATCGCTGCAACTTTTAGCGAAGTTATCATCTGGTTGTTAATGATGTTCACCACTTGCTTCGAGTCACCATCATGAACCACCGAAGACTGTCCCAGTTCTTGGCCCAGATTTATACACTCCCTTGCTACATAAAGCTTTTCAGATATTACCAGATTTTGCGGCAATAAACCTTCCTCCAGAGTCCAGAGTCCACAACAACAATGCCATACCCACCCGACTGCTGTGTTTGTTGAAAACTCAATCAAAATTGAGATTGGACTGAGCCTTCCAACAGCCTTGTCCACACGATTCAATCTCCCACTGCTGCTGCTCCAAAATTTGGCCGTTCCAACTGCAAATCATAGTCAGCTTGCCAGTATTCATCAATGTCGCGGTCAGCCAGTTGCCACCCAAACAGGGAAGACGCATGCAACCCGTAAAATGCACCTTGTTACGGCTTTTCCATAGGCCAATGCCTCCTTCATCCCATTGTGACTTGAATGTGCCCATGAAGCACATGACTCAGATCACATTGATTGAATGATCGATACTGATGACTGCTGCCTGCCAGCACACTGTAAAGAGGACAAC
The DNA here is from genome assembly GCF_030253575.1 of Rhododendron vialii. Taxonomy (NCBI): domain Eukaryota; kingdom Viridiplantae; phylum Streptophyta; class Magnoliopsida; order Ericales; family Ericaceae; genus Rhododendron; species Rhododendron vialii. The sequence continues at coordinate 4,240,150 of NC_080559.1, forward strand.
TCCCAAACACGTGTTAGGGGAATCTGGATGAGCCACGCACAAAAGACACCTCTTAAGTCTTATTCACATCCATCTTCCTTTTCTTCAAGACCATTTTCCCATTTGCCAATGTAACGATGTTATCAACGACCATCTTCTTAGTCTTATCCACTTCTTCTGAAGTCTTAAGGCTCATCCACGGCCATCTTGTCACCCACAGGAATAACACATTCCCCATTAACCAATACAACGATATCACCAATCCAATTAATTAACCAGAGATATACAGGTTTCAACCTTACAAAAAATAAACATGATATAAGAATGAACAGAATTATGTTGTGAAGGTAAATACGCAGTGGTGAAAGAATAAAAGCAACTTGAAATCATAAACATCCGCAGTTGTTTGCGTAAAGATGTATTTACATATTTAGTACTCTATATGAGGTCTCAGGGTCATGATAATCACTCATACGTAATACTTGCCACGAGAACATAGTGTTTTGTGGCTTCCACACACTGCCTTCCAATTCACACTCTTTTTTTGATATTCATTCTTTTTTTTTTTCTTTTAGGAAAAAATATACACACTTTCAACATTAACAGAACAAAAAACAAGGAGGGTGAACATTAAAATAGAGAGTGTGAGAATCACTCTCCCTAGAATATATAAAAAATATTATAATTTATAATAGTAGGTAGAATTAGATGTCTCCACGACGCTGCCCACCGTTTACTTCAGAATTAAAAACAGAAACCAACCAAACTTTCTTTTTCCTTCCTTCCTCTATTTTTTTAATTTTAAACTTTGAAGGTCGATGCAAGGTTACTGTCAATGAAGCATTTTCCTTCTGCTTTCCAATGGCATTATTTCAAGGCAAATCATATTACTATTTCTATCCACCATAGAAGAGCAACAAACAGTAATTCTTTCTCTCATGATCTAAATCTGCTCAATTACCTTCTACATTCCTAGTAGCCAGGGAAATATGGCAGCAGAAAAAATTCTCTCAGGTGTTGCAGCAAATGTTTTGTCGTGTCTGGGGTCCTATGCAATTCAAGAGATTGGATTAGCATGGGGTTTCAAAAAAGATCTGAGAAAGATGGAAATCATGGTCTCCACTATAAAAAATGTTCTTTTGGATGCACAAGAGCGGCAAATGAGCAGCCGTGCTGTGAAAGAATGGCTATAAAAGCTCGAACTCATACTTTATGATGCTTCTGACTTGTTGGATGAGGTTGCAACGGAGACTAAGACAACGCAATTGGAAAGTCAGAATAGCTTGGTGAGAAAGGTACACTACTTCTTTACAAGCTCAAATCCACTTGTATTTCGATATGTCGTGGGGCGTAAGATGAGGGATATTGGGAAGAGGCTAGATGAAATTGTTTTGCAGATGAATGCTTTTAAGTTTGTTATGAAACTAGTTGAAAGGCCAATTCAGATCAATAGCAGGGAAGAAACCTTCTCCTTTGCGAATACTCCGACGTTTATCGGAAGAGATGCTGACAAAGAAAAATAAGTAAGGTTGTTATTGTCCCCTGGTGATGAGGAGAATGTTGCCATCATTCCCATAGGGGGAATGGGAGGTCTGGGGAAGACCACACTTGCACAATTGGTATACAATGACGATAGGATTCAGAAACATTTCACCAAAAGATTGTGGGTCTGTATTTCTAATGATTTTGATGCATGTCAAAAGAATCCTAATTAAATTATTGCAAGCGGGTGATCCCAATGGGGACGCTAGTTATAGTAGCGAAGGACTTGAGCAGTTGCAAAACCGAGCTAGAAATGTGTTATGCGAAGATAAGTTTGTCCTTTTTCTGGACGACATCTGGAATGAGGACCGTGTAGTGTGGAAAAAATTGGAGAATTTGTTAATAACGCAAGGGAGAGGAAGCAAAATTGTTGTAACCACACGTAGTAAGAAGGTTGCTTTAATTGTCAGAACGAGCACCGTGAAACCATATGAACTTAGAGGTCTTTCAGACGATGAATGTTTACATATATTGGTGAAATGGGCATTTAAAGAAGGGGGTGAGAGTAAGCATCCGAACCTAGTCAACATCGCTAGAGAAATAGAGAAAAAGTGTGGAGGTGTACCTCTTGCGGCGAGGACCTTAGGAGCATTATTGTTTTCTAAAATAAATGAGCATGATTGGTCGTCCGTGAGGGACAGTGAAATGTGGGCTATTGTACAAAAGGAGAATGATGTCTTACCGATATTGAGGTTGTTGGGAGTTCGTCCGATGCATCGACCCACGACCGCGTGCTCAAGGCCCAATTTGTATGGGAGTAACGGCAAAGAGTCCACCACATTACTTGAGCCCAATATAAATTGAATGACCCATATCCACTTAAAAGGTTAAGCCTTATAAGTGGTGAGCCATCCAATTGTATATTAAGGTCCAACTCTTTTTCTGTTTATCCAATGTGGGACTCAACGTTCACACATGTTCTAACAAATCTCTCCCTCATGTGTGAACCGAAAATTGGGCCTTAACCTCTTTATGCATCCAAGCTCCCCATTGATTCTGATCTAATACTCTCAACCCTATCTCCTGAACTAGGCTTATTCTGCACTCACTCAATCGATTCAGAGTCATCTCAATTGAGAGCCAACGTGCCTAGTCACCGACACCAACGTGCTCATTCACTAGCACCATGCTCCTCGACGAGTCAACTCCATCGACAATGAGCCATCCAATACAGCACTCCAACATCGAGCCACCTTGCTTCATCGGGAGTCACCTTTTGGACTTTATACCGCTCCACGAGTGTCTTCTGTGCAAACCCATTCAATGGTGCGCTGAGAGTCTTCCCATAGATCGTCAACCAACGGCTCTGATACCATTTGTTTATACCGCTCCACGAGTGTCTTCTGTGCAAACCCATTCAATGGTGCACTGAGAGTCTTCCCATAGATCGTCAACCAACGGCTCTGATACCATTTGTTGGGAGTTCATCCAATGCATCGACCCGCGACTGCGTACTCAAGGCTCAATTTGTATGGGAGCAACGGCAAAGAGTCCACCACGTTACTTGGGCCCAATATAAATTGAATGACCCATATCCACTTAAAATGCTAAGCCTTATAAGTGGTGAGCCATCTAATTGTATATTAAGGTCCAACTCTTTTTCTGTTTATCTAATGTGGGACTCAACGTTCACACATGTTCTAACAGAGGTTGAGTTATGACCAAATGCCATCATATTTAAAACCCTGCTTTCAATATTGTTCATTGTTTGAGAAAGTTGAAGACATTTATGGAAGGAAGTTGATTTACGCTTGGATTGCCCTAGGGTATGTCCAATGCTTAGACCCGAATGAAGAATTAGAGGACATAGGTGAAGGATATATTCTTGAGCTTGTAAGGAGGTCCTTTCTTGAACTACATTATAGCATCTTTCCTATTCCAGTTAGAAGGGAGACGCATAAAATGCATGATCTTGTTCACGACCTAGCACAATATGTGCCTGGTAATGAATGCTTGACCATTAAAGGGGCTATTCCCGAGGCAATTCCTGATACAATTCGCCACGTATCATTCGGTTCAAATACATATTGCACATTTCCAAGACCTTTGATGGAAGCCAAGAAGTTGCGGACCATTTTCTACCCAGTGAAAATAGGGCCCACGTTTGGATCATCTATTGAGCCAGAAATCGCAAGTTTTGGATGCTTACGTGTGCTAGACGGACGGGATTTTGACGACAGCATTTCCTTGCCAGAAAATATAGGGAAATTGAAGCTGTTAAGGTATATTAGTAGAGCTAACAATCTCCCAAAATAGCATTGCAAGCTATTAAGCTTGCAGTACTTGAAACTCTCTGAGTCACGGGTCGACAAATTGCCGGTAGATTTCTGGAAACTAATTAACCTGCTGTTTTTGTGCTTGTCAACGACATCGACTTGCCTTCCGAAAAAAGGAATCAGTAGGTTAACTTCTCTCCGAATGCTGTTCATTTTCAGTTGTTTTCAATTTGACGTCTTTGGGTGAAGGGATAGAACGTCTCTCTTCTCTCCGGGAATTGGCCATAATGCGCTGTTATAAGCTGGTTTCGTTGCCAGCTGGCTTAAGGCACCTCACTCCCCTCGAGGTTTTGGCAATTCATAGCTGTGAAAGCTTTAATTTCTAGGATGACGACGATATTAAGGGGCTTACAAGCCTTAATACACTAAGTCTAAAAGATCTCAGAGGGTTGGTGAGTTTGCCCATGGGGCTTCAGGATGCTGCTGCTACACTCACTCATTTGGATATTCTAGAGTGTTCGAACTTTACTTCACCATCAGAGTCCGTCCTCCCAAATATCCTATCACTTCAATCACTTTTGATCGGGGAATTCATAAGGTTGAGTCCCTGCCAGAAGGGATGCAAAGCCTCACTAAGCAACTGAATTTAACTATTTACAGTTACAATCTCAACACCAGCAGTTATCGTGAAGGTGGAGAGGATTGGCCGGAGATCGCCCACATACCTAGAATTCAAATTGTTGATAACACCTACTCGGAGCATTCCAGTCCCGACACAATCAATCACTGGTATATTCACTCATTTGTATATTCTCTGTTTTGTAAAAGTATATCTCTTCTACTTCCATAACATCTTCCACTTTAATTTTACAAGCCACCTGCAGCTAAAGCACTCGTATTTCTGAAAGTTGAGCATCAAATATCCTTGCACGTATCACACACACAATGGAAAACAAAACTAATGCCTCATGTGTACTAGACTCTGATGAATAGCGTAATCATGGTAATAATCGAAATCCAGTCAGCTACGAATATGGCATATCTAGTTTTTTTTGTTTATGCCATTATGATTTTGCTCTCTGATTCTGTTTTTTTACAGTTGGCAAATATGAAGGGCTTGGTAAGGTACGCGTTGTCTCTCTTCTTGTGTGTAGTCGAGTCTTTTGGATTCCTTGAGCTTTGGTGTTGCTGCTGGTGTGCTTGGTGCGCGTGTTGCGGTTCTGGCTTCCATTTTCATGATAGTTGTTCGATTCATTTGGCGGTGCTTGCTCTGTTGTGATGTTTGTTTTGTGATTCCACATGATGGCAATTGGTTATTTCACTTTGTTTGGTGAACTACGGATTATAAAATTCGTGTATGCTTTTTGTTTTCTTAATTTGATGACTTGAACGACTATGCTCTTGTGAAGTGGTTGAATATATCTGTGACAAGGGGTATCTGTAGTACGATAATGCACTACGTGGTGTAGTGTGCCTCAGTATGCTTTACCGAGTTCTTATCATCATGATGATCCGAACCCCTTGTCCTTGAATGTGCTCATAGAGACTATTAAACTCGTTTCTAATGTCATACATCCTCAAAATCAAGGGATTGAACTTTCTAATTGGCTCTCTGCAGAACTCCAACCATCCATACTCAGTTAAGCTCACAAAGGAGCACCATTGGCACTTACCAAACCATCTAGGAAAATAATGTGGTACTGTCTTAAACGCAACATCAATCGAGATCCAATGATCCAAAGCAAACCAGAAAAGAAGATAGCACGTATAACCAATGCCCATAGCCAAAAATGCACTCTACCCTTTCTGAATACAGGACCAAAGAAATCGAGTATCGGAGAAATCAGAGAAATGAACGAGACACAGCAGAACTACAATGCTTGGTTGAGCTTTAGAGAAGATAACTAACCAAGGGAAATCCATGTAGTTCCTTTGTCAATGGCTATTGTCATTGTGCCGTTCTCTTAAATGACGAGGACACAAGCAAAAAACTGCGTCCAATTTCAATGAAGTAAAGGTGGAAATAAACGGCAAGATCTCTAAAACAAGATTTTCACGACAGCCTGCTGATATCTTGACCCAAACACTAACATAAGATGGTTGCGTTCCACCACTTTATGTCCCGCAAAAAAACTTCCTTTTTGTTAGTGGGACTCAAAGCCCATCTACTCACCGTTCAAATAAAAGAACATTAACCAATGTGGGGTTAGTTTAGCAGTCCAAACTCTCTGATGGTTAATACAAATTTCCATGGCCCCCTTATTGGAGCTAGCTAAATTAATTTCTAACACCACCCAAACATGGTGTGACTCTACCTTTGGTCCCGACAAGGTCTGGCAGGGTCATGATCACGTTCAGATAATATTGTAATGTGACAGAATAATATTCCTTCCAATAATGCTACTCACACAATAATTCAAACATAACAACTTACACAACCTTTCACATACATGTGGAGCCCACACATAATAATGTGTGTGGAGCCCACGTGTATGTGAGAGATTATGTTTTGTGTTGTGTTTGAATTGTTGTGTGAGTATCATTTTTGTATTCCTTCACAGAAGTGACGATGTACCATTAATGCACTTCTATTTTTTTAACCAAAAAAAATAGAGGTGACAATTTGGGTCCAGTAATATGGTTTTGCCCAAACCCATCCATTTATAATTAGTCCAAACCCACCCATGTTTAAATATGAGGGGAAAATAACAGCTAAGGACGTGTTTTGATAATTAATACATGCCAAGGACAAACTAAGAACATTTGTTAATGCTGAAAATGTTCTTGATGGGTATTAATTATCATCACGTCCTGGGCCGTCATTTTCCCAAATATAAGTTCTAATTGGGCTAACTTAATAAACCCACTGATTTTATGGGTTTAAGTGGGTTGGTAATGGGTCCAAAACAATTTGCTTTTAAGATTCATGGGGCACAACACAAGACTATTACCATGTCAAAAAAAAAAACACACAAGACTATTACCCAAAAACCCACTTTTAAGATTCATGGGGCACACAACACAAGAAAAAATGGCGACACATTAATTCCCCAAAAATTCGAAGAAAAATAAGTCACGGTGGGATTGTAGAAAAAAATTAGGAGAAAAGAAAATGTTAAAAAGACCAACGATTGGTTGGGCTGCTGGGAAAGGTCGCTGATGTACTCGAAAATTATAATTTGAAAGCATTACAGTAATTAGAGGCAAACATGCAGGTCTGGGCAGGTTGAAATGGGTTGCGGGTCGAATATGAGTCAAAAGTAAATGGGTTGAAACGGGTCGGGTCGAATACATGTTAAACCCAACCCAACCCAACCCCGCCCAACCCGACCTGACCCGTCCCCATCTCTTTTGTTTTTTTTGTTTATAATATTTATTTATAAAACTAATTCTCCTATATCAAAACTCAAACTTGCTAAACAAAAATACCACATATACGAACCTTTCAGAATCAATAAGAAAAAAAAACCCCAAGTCATGCCTTAAAAAAAAACACGAAATCATCTCTGGTTTTACTATTAAAATCAATGATGCTTGCACAAGAATATTGGTACAGAATATGATTAGTTTATGTATGCAGAGAGAGAGACTTACGAAGAGCCAAGGCCGCTTCTTAGGTTTGGATTAAAAAGTCAAGTGACTTATTCTTTTTTGTTTCTATTCAATTTTTTTTTTTGTATTTGCTTGTTTTGCGACAAACTTTTTACCCCTTTTAGTTCGTCTCGACGGGAGAATCGAGAAAGTAATTTTTTTTACTTTTACCCTAATATTTTTTGTAATATTCAAGATAAATCCCAAAAAACCGGTTTTAGGGCTTTATATTGGATGTTTTTAAAAATATTTGGGTAAAAGTCATAATTTTTTACTATTACAATTGGAGCGAATCAAAAATCGTAAAATACTTGTCGCAAAATAACAAACACGAAAAATGTTGAATAAGAACAAAACGAAAAAAAAGGAGGAGTTTTGGATGCTTTGACGATAAAAAAAAAAAAGGCAAAGGCAAAGTCAAATTTTAATTTTTACGCGGTGTTGCAACAAAACAGTGGTCGAATGAATTCAAGTTGTCCATCCAAGATATCACGGATTCTCAATTGTAAAGTACTGAATCAGTTTTCCAGCCCTATATCTCGCACATGGTCCATACAAGGGGCCAATAAAGGGGGAAATGGATTGTAGTGAGAGAATGAGAGAAAGACCGGAGAGAGTCGTGCGCGCGAAAATAAGTTTATAATTTTTTTTATTTTCTTTGTAACGATCTTGATTTTTGAAAAATAAAAATTTTGTTAAATATTTAAATTTTATTTTAAATACTTGAGTTTGCTTTTAAAATTTTTTTTTAATTTCTAATAATTCGTCATAATTAGATTTGAGACTAATAAAATTGAATTCCTTCACAACGGACAATCTAGTCATTTTCTAAAGACAAGTATGTTTGTAGAAGCACTTGTATATTTTCTTAGTGAGTAAAAATAAAATCTTTAAAATGTTTTTCTTGGCTAGAAATCCTACTTGGCAAGTAGAATTAGCTTCCAACCAATTAGTTAGAGAAACCTTACTATCACTTCACTTAGTTACATTTTCCTAACTCTAAATGAACCTTTTTGACCCTCTTTGAACCTTATGAACCTTTTAGACCTAGGAAGTAATCATTTCACTTTCTTGACTAGTCAATTCTTGACTTTATTTTTCATCATTACATCTTCCAAGTGTATATTTTTCCTCTTTGCCCATTGAACAATAGTTGTTAGGGTAATTTTTGTCCTTTGAGTAATAGGAGAAAGACTCGTCATAATGAGAACCTAGATTTGATTAGACATATCAAAGTCATACCTATCATCATTATCCCTTTAACTATTGGTTAATAAATGTTAGGGAAATTATTATCTCTTGGATAATGGACATTTGACTTGTCAAAGTATATATAACCATGACTAGATAAGTCATAGCCATCATTTTGCTTCCAAAAGTAGCTAACCTAGCTTTGCCATGCATGCGAACCTAGGATTATAGCCTTAAACCTAACTATTCTAGGGTTACTTTCCTAGATACATAGTTCCCATTACTCATGGATTTTGCTCCATTGTTTGGTCAAATCAAGTCTTTCAATCAAGTCATAGCCTTCCCTCACTTGTCAATCCAATATTAGGCCAAATCCTAGGTCATTATGAAGGATTTATGGCTTGTCTTGTCCTAGAAAGAGTTAACTTGTAAGGAAGAACAAAATCATGGGCTAGGTTTATGACTAAAGTAGCCTAGAATGGGTTGGCATGGTCATAAATAGACTTAAGGCTATAAGGTAGTTTGTTGGAGTGAACAATATACAAGCACACACTCGAGAGAGAGAGAGAGAGAGAGAGAGAGAGAGAGAGAGAGAGCCGGCCATGGGAGGAGAGAGAGGGAGCCAAATTTTGCTATAAATAGCACCTCCCACTCACCATTCAACTCAAACCTTCATCCTCCAACATCTCTCTCTAAGAAAACTTGTGTTCTTACTTGTTCTTGCTTAGTTCTTCCTTGTTCTTGAAGTTCTTCCTAAAATTCTTCAAGAACCTCACCCTTTCAATCCATAAAGTTTAGTAGTTTTAGTCATAAATAGTTTCGAGAGAAACCTTTTTCTTTCGAAGCTCCCGGAAGCATACCGTAGGAAGTTACTCCGCCCGATCGTCAACTTACTTTTCGTAGTCGTCACTACCGCCAAGAAGAAATGTAGAATCCATTGTTCACTAACTCCACGTATAGTGTAAAATCGTATGTTGAAAAATAGGATGTCTTTACTCTCTAGTTCAAAGTATAATATAGAGTTTTCCTTAATCGTTTCCTCTAAGTATATAAGATTATCTATTACTTATAATGTTTGGATTGTATGATAGTTAGTGAACTTGTTTTGCTAATGGTGGTATAAACATGTTGAAAAATTAACTTTTACTTCAATAAACATATGTTGATTAGAACTTGCCAAAAAGGAAGGACAGAACGGTTTTCGAAAGATATGACTTTATCGTTGATAGAAGTATTTGTATTTGATCTTTAAGATGGTTATGAGCATGCATACATGAATTGCGTGTATTACTTGTTGTGTGATAAAACATAAGTGATTTTTACTCCAAAGGCGTCCGTATATATGGCGTTATACTTTAAAAAGTGATTTAAGCATGATCAATAATATATAGTTAGATGATCTTGCTAGTTTAGTTTCAAGATTATAAAGATAGAATTATGATTATGTGTGTGAAAAGTTCTACCGTGAGTCGATGTATGAAACGAGACATGAAAATTGAAGAAGTAGAAACATGACACCTAGGGTGTGGTTAATGGAAAAATGTATTTGAAAAAGAGAAATGTTTTGGAAACTGCAATGTGGCCGGACATGGTAGCCCATTGTGTGATGTGTGGGTGTTTGTGTGCCAACGGAAATCCGGCGCGGCGGAACCATTGTGAGGATACTCGGGAGACGGGCGCGGCGGAACCGAGGTTGGGTGTGTAGCTTGGTTATCCGCGGAGAGGAGCCAATGCAAAGTTTTGTGTGCCAATGGGAACCCGGCGCGGCGGAACCATTGTGAGGATACTCGGGAGATCGGCGTGGTGGAATTGAGGTTGGGTGTGTAAAATAATGACTTTGGAAATGTTAATTTGGTACAAGAAAAATGGACACGTTTTACGAAATGATAGGTAGGAGAAACTCAGAAAACATGGACACTAACGATAGTGAATAGTGAATGTGGATGTGTCATATGCATGTAATATGTGGAAATCGTTAATATTATGTTCGAATGTTTGTAAGTTAAGGGTCAGTGGGTATGGATTATTCTATTAAGCTTTTGTAGCTCATGGTGTTACCTTTGGTAACCCTGACATATTATATTAGTGGCGACACTGGTATAATGTGTCAAACCTTATAGATGAACATGGTGAACTCTACACCTTGGAAGCTTTTGGAGCTAAGGAGCTGGTTAGGATGGAAGAGCAGGCGGAGGTGTAGTTAAGAACATTAGTTTTCCTTCTTTTGTGTAATCATGGAGATTTGCTGTAATATCGAGCCAGACAGTTTTTTCAATGAAACTGTCTATTTAACGTTCCCAAAATTAGGGGCGTTACATTCTTTCTTTTAGTTCGGCCAACACTTGTTCAATGACCAATGAACAATACCCCATGTAATGCCGCAAAAATTCCAAATTCAACGTACGATCTTATAAATACATTTGATTTTAATATATTTTTTAACAACTACAATATTATCGGACAATGAATAATTTTTCTAATTTTATCTCCAGTATTTATACTAGCTTTAATTTAAAAAATTCCGAAAATGCAGTGATTTTCCAAAAGAAGATAGTCTAGTGGATCGGGGAGCTAGACATCAGCTCTCGGGGCTAATATTGAAGACGAAAGAAGAGAGTCCAGCTTTCGGGAAATTTAATTTCCAAACCCAAGTTTGGGTCTTTTACTTCTAATCCATATTGAACTCATTTTTAACCCATATAAACCTATGTAAATATACAATATGGACGGATTGAGTTGGGTTATAAATGAGCGAATTTGGATGGGTTCAAAAATATGGGTTAGGATCGCCACCTCTAGCATTACTCATCTTTTTTTGACGAGGGAATAAAAATGAGCCATGAAGGGAAAATGGGTCGGGTCGGGTCGGATTTGGATATGACTGGACCCGTATTTGACCCAACCCATTTTAACCCGTCTATTATTGACCCAACCACCTTTGGATTCCATTGAATTCTTCTGCTCAAACTTTCCAGGTATCTTCATCAAATTCAGAAGGCTTCAAAATTTGTCTTGGAAAAGATAGACAGCCAAATGCTTTTTTCTTGTGGATCACAGAATAGCTAGTACTGAGCATTGGAAAAAAGAGCATCGAGAGAAACTTCCCCCCACTTTCATTTTTGCTTCTTCATGTTTTGCCTCATGTACAGCACAGATATATAGGTAACAGCACAGATATATAGGTAACTACTTAAAATTGGTCCTTCATTGCATTCTAACTGGTTAAAAAATTGATAACATCGTTTAATTGGTCCTTCGTTGCATTCAACCAAAGCTTTTAAAATCACATAATTTGTAAATCAAATGATTTAATCAATATAAAAGAGACACGAACTCCCGAAATAGACTAACAAATTGGGACAGACGGAATAGTATTGTCTTTTACCTTTTGGTAGAGCATACTTTGCTCAACAAAATTTCCACTCGTAGAAAGCTTCTAGCTAGCTCAATGGTAATGGCCATAGCATAGCATAATGTTCTGTGCCCGTTTCATAAGTTTATATTCCAAGTCAAGATGTTATTTCCAGCATAAATTCAGCGGGCATAAGACATCATGCATTTGACACTATTATTACGTACTCAAATTTCTTTATAGGAAAATAAAAATGCTTAAATTATTTTGTTATTTTCTGTATTAACCAAAAAATATTGCCATCAGCATTACCCATCGTGTATATATTCGGACTACTCATCTGTTAAATTATTCATCTTAAAAATTGAATTCGATTCTTAATACTTTAGCCTTGTATATTCAGGAAAGCTGAAATTGGTACACCATACAATTAGAGGATAAAATTTTACATTCATAACGGTAAGCTGAAAATTTACCTGGGAATTCCACTTAGGACCATGTTTTAATACCTATTTTTAACAATTGGAAACCAAATATAGCCTTTATTGGGCACTAACCATTTTATATTTGTTTGAGTACTGATAAATCGAGAACACTTAGGAGAGAAAAATTAAAATAACTCTCTTCCATTGTTTGGTTTGGAGAAAAAAGAGGAGAGAAAATAAAAAAATTTAGTATAGTTCACACTACCATTTGTCTCCCATTTTCTTTTATTTTCTTGTTTGCTGCTTTCCTCAAGTTTCAAATACAACACAATGTTAAGATTGCCGAAAAAAATAGAAAAAATGAGAGGTGCACGGAAAATGTACAGGTGAGTTCATGCTATATTTTTTTCTTCAGTATTTTTTTACTACAACTTACTTTTTGTACTCTTGTGTAGTTCATTGTAATTTTTGGATTAACTGATCGTCTCGATGAATGGAATCGAAAAAGCATGAAGACGTGGACCGAAATTGAAAAAAAATCATATAGGACAACAATGCAGACAAAAAATATTACTCCCTCCGTCCCTTTTTTTGTGTCCAGTATTCCATTTTGGGCTGTCCCTTAATAAGTGTCCATTTTATAAAGTTAGGGGGATAAAAGTTGGTGTATTGTCTATTTTGTCCCTAAAAGTAGATTTTATTTTGAAAAGTTAGTGAGTAAAAGTGTAATGATGATGGGTAAGTAGGGAAAGTGGAGGAAAAAGTTGATGTGAAAGGTGTAATGATAATGTCTTTTTAATAAGTTGGAGTTACGAAGCAGGACACTTAAAAAGGGACGGAGGGAGTAGTAGTTGTTTGGTATTTTTTCGTCTTTAGTAATTTTTTTTATTTAGGTCATGATATTTACTTTTTACATTTCTTTTTTCGAGACCAGTGATTAATTTTAAAAAAATGTGAATTTAAAAAAATAGAAAAGATGAATAAATCTACAAAGACAAAAAAAAATACCCAAACTAAAAAATATAAGTAGCATAACTCTGGAATGCCGTTAATGTTTAAGCTAAGCTAAATATGTCTCCGAGTTCCAGCCCACATTTACTTTAAAATTGAAAATCGAATTTCCCATTTTCTGATGAAAAAGCTAGAAGCAGCAACCTACCCAAAAAAAAAAAAAAGAAGTTCGAAGAATCAACACAAGAGCCTCCAATGATGAATGCACAAAAAATTTGAAGGAAAACCCTCCACGTAACCGATCTTTCCACCTTACAAGTAGAGCCCTTTTTTTTTTTTTTTTGTCCTTTACACTAGTATTAAACTTTGGACGTTAACGCAAAGTAGACTTCCAAGTCAAGGGCAGTCTCCTTGTGATTTCCCATGAAATTATTTAAAGACAGAGCATATTCCAATTTCCATCTGCTCAATTCTCTTTGCCAAGTTACCTTCCACATCCCTAGTAGCCAGGGAAAAATATGGCAGAAGCAATTCTAAAAGGTGCTGCAGCTAATGTTTTATCGAGTTTGGGGTCTTATGCGATTCAACACATTGGATTACCATCCGATGTCAAAGTGGAGCTGAGAAAGATGGAGACCAATATCTCCACCATCAAAGATGTTCTTCTAGATGCAGAAGAGCGGCAGATGAGCAACCGTGCTGTGAAAGGATGGCTAGAAAGGCTCAAGCTCATACTTTACGATGCTGAAGACTTGTTGGATGAGGTTGCAACTGAGACCAAGAGAAGGCAAGTGGAAAGCTTGATGAGAAAGGTACACCACTTCTTTACAAGCTCAAATCCACTTGTATTTCGATATGTCATGGGTTGTAAGATAAGGGATATTGGGAAGAGGCTGGATGAAATTGTTTTGCAGATGAATGCTTTTAAGTTTGTTGTGAAACTTGTTGAAAGGCCAATTCAAATCAATAGAAGGGAAGAAACCTCCTCCTTTGTGAATACTGTGACGGTTATTGGAAGAGATGCCGACAAAGAAAAATTAGTAAGGTCGTTATTGTCCTCTGGTGATGAGGAGAATGTTGCCATCATTCCCATAGTGGGAATGGGAGGTCTGGGGAAGACCACATTTGCACAATTGGTATACAATGACGATAGGATTCAGAAACATTTCACCAAAAGATTGTGGGTCTGTATCTCTAATGATTTTGATTTCAAAACAATCCTAATTAAATTATTGCAAGCGGGTTATCCTGATAGGGACACTCGTTATAGTAGCGAAGGACTTGAGCAGTTGCAATACCGAGTTAGAAATCTGTTAAGAGCAAGTACACCAGAAGATAAGTTTATCCTTTTTCTGGACGATGTCTGGACTGAGGAACGTGTAGAGTGGAAAAAATTGGAGGATTTGTTGATAACACAAGCCAGAGGAAGTAGAATTGTTGTAACCACACGCAGTAAGATGGTTGCTTCAATTGTCAAAACCAGAACCGTGGAACCATATGAACTTAGAGGTCTTTCTAACAATGAATGCTTGGATATATTGGTGAAGTGCGCATTTAAAGAAGGGGATGAGAGTAAGCATCTGAACCTAGTCAACATCGGTAAGGAAATTGTTAAAAAGTGTGGAGGTGTACCTCTTGCAGCAAGGACCTTAGGAGCATTTTTGTTTTCAAAAACAAATGAACAGGATTGGTTGTTCGTGAGGGATAATCAGATGTGGGCTATTGTACAAAAGGAGAATGATATCTTACCGATATTGAGGTTGAGTTATAACCAAATGCCGTCATATTTAAGACACTGCTTTGCGTATTTTTCATTGTTTGAGAAAGATGAAATCATTTTTGGAACGAAGTTGATTCATGCTTGGATGGCCCTAGGGTTTGTCCAAAATATGGGCACGAAAGATGAATTAGAAGATATAGGTGAAGGATATATTCTTGAGCTTGTAAGGAGGTCCTTTCTTGAACGAGATTATACAATAGACTCTTTTAATCCAGTTAAAAGGGAGAGATACAAAATGCATGATCTTGTTCATGACCTTGCACAATATGTGGCAGGTAATGAATTCTTGACGATTAAAGGTTCTATTACCGAGGCAATTCCTGAGACGGTTCGGCACGTATCATTTGATTTGAATACAGATTGCTCGTTTCCAAGACCTTTGATGGAAGCCGAGAAGTTGCGGACGATAGTCTACCCAAGCAATAGATGGCGCAGGTTTAGATCACCTGTTGAACCAGCAATCGCAAGTTTTAGAAGCTTACGTGTACTAGAAGGACTTGGCTTGCCAGAAAATATAGGGAAATTGAAGTTGTTAAGGTACATAAGCACAAATGCATCAGCCGATCTCCCAAACTCACTTTGCATGCTATTAAACTTGCAGTACTTGGATCTCTCTGAGTCAAATGTGTATCGATTGCCTGAAGATTTCTGCAAACTAATTAGCCTGCGGTTTTTGGCATTGACGACATCATTGACGCGTCTGCCAAAACAAGGAATCGGTAGGTTAACTTCTCTCCGGACGTTGTTCTTTTACAATTGTTTCAATTTGGAGTCTTTGGGTGAAGGGATAGAACATCTCTCTTGCCTTCGGGATTTGGTCTTACAGAGCTGTTCTAAGCTGGTTTCATTGCCAGCTGGCTTTAGGCACCTCACTTCCCTTGAGTGTTTGGATATTGATGGTTGTGAAAGCCTTAATTTATCGGAGGATGATGATTTAAAGGGGCTTAGAAGTCTTAAGAAATTGGAATTAAGGTATCTCCCAGGGCTGGTGAATTTGCCCAAGGGGCTTTTGGATGCTGCTGCTACACTCACTCGTTTGGAAATTGGAGGCTGTGAGAACTTTACTTCACCATCAGAGTCCGTCCTCCCAAATCTCCTATCTCTTCAATCACTTACAATAGAGTTTTGTCGTCAGGTTGCGTCCCTGCCAGAAGGGATGCAACGCCTCACTGAGCTACAGGATTTGTGGATTTACCGGTGCAGGCTCAACAACAGCAGATATCGTAAAGGAGGAGAAGACTGGCCAAAGATCGCCCACGTAACTAATATTAAATTTCATTTATGATCACAGGTATATTCTCTGAGTTCTTTTGTAATCCTGTGCCCTATAGATTTTGCATGCTCATAGATTTAGGGTTTTCAGTTTGGAGAGCAAAGAGACTTAGCGTAATGCTCTCTCTCTCTCTCCAAACACACACAAACTGCAGATTTTGCATGCTCATAGATTCAGGCTCTATCTTGGATATTTCAATAACTATTTGGGTAAAAGTTATAATTTTTTACTATTCCGATTCATCTTACGAGACGAATTGGAAAACCAAAATAGTGAGGCGCACAATTGACAAACGCGAAAACAATTTGAATGAGGATAAACCAAGAAAAAATCCAAAAAGCTTAGCTGAACGCCAGCTAAAGCTCTCACAAGGATCCTAGATAAACAAGGATCCCAAATAAAATTTCTCATTCGTACTTCCAATCGATTTTCCCCTAAAAGTTCATATGCAAGCCCCTTTCTAGCTAAAGCGCTCACATTTTGGCAGAAGTTGATTTTCAAATCTCGATCTTCATTTGAAATTCACATGTACCCAAACACAGACAGACCTTTGATATGGAGAAAATAATCAACATAGATACGATGAGACATAATATTCCTCGCACACATATAATACAAAACAACACTAATGCATCCGGTGAATACCGTTATAATTTGGTGATCAAAATCTACGCATTAATGTAGTTTTTGGTTCATCTACTTTCCTAATTTGGTTGTCCTTTATAGTCCTATTATTCATTTTTTCACAGGTTGCCGATATGAATTGCTCACTATCTTATGTCTGTTTTGCCCTCCTTTCATGTGTAGTGGAGCTTGAGTCTTCTGGCTTCCTTGTGCTTGGTGCTGGTGTGCTGGGTGATGGTATTGCGGTTCTGCGTTTTTCATTCTCATCACAGTTGGTCGATTCGTTTGGTGGTACATGCACCGAGTCTTAAGTCTCATTTAATTGGGATCAACTACATGATTTTTTCTCCAATGCTCCTGTCCAAGGCTTCATGTTCCGTAATATCGAAAATGCCTAGGGCCTTTTACTGCAACGTATGTAATGCTGTTCTACAAGATGGCAGTTGTTTGTTTTTTTGATTTATTTTGTGGATTTACTGATTTGATTGGTGGACTATCTATAATGCAACGGTTATATGTGCTTTCATTTTCTCTCTATGAATGAACCTATGTAATTGGTTATTTTGCTTTGTTTGGTGAACTACGGATTATAATACTCTTGTGTAATGGAATGGTTATTTCACTTTTATTTTCTTCGAATGAATTGCTTATATTTTGTTGAAGGATCCATCTGTTGTGAATGTACCTTCAGTGGCGTGGTTCTCTTTGGAACTATTCCATTAACTTACCAAGTTATTAACTTTCCAAGTTTTGTTTGATTTTGTTGGTTAGCTTTGTATTGTTAACTTTGCTTCAGAAAATAAATTTGCAGGTCGTGCGTACTCGGTTCATCTAGTTCAGTTTATGTTTCCGATTGTGGTTTCATTTTGTGTTTATTTTGTTATTCTGGTCATACAACTTTCCTCATGCAATAAAAACAAATAAATTTAGCTTCTTTCGCCCTGTTTTCTTTTGATCTTTTACTTGTTCATCGCATTCCACTGAGTGAATTCATGCTCCGAACAAATCATCTTAAGATTCAACGTCGTATTAGGATCCAAGAATAGACTTTTATCAACGTGAGGTACAACTTCTATAAATTTCTGCTATGTGTTTTACTTAGGAATAAATGATAAAAGCTCTTCAATCTTCATAGAGGATACTTTGGTGAATATTTGTACCGTAAAACGTAGGTTGTCCCCCTAATTTACCAGAAAATATTGTATGAGTCTTTCAACAGAAACTCTCAAGTTCTCAACTTAAAGCTCTTCTAATGTTACCAAGTTGTGGGTCAGCTCAATGGTTGAGCTTGCTCAGCTCCTCCATCTACAAGATCTAGTAGCGGCGGTTGCCAAGACAAAAATTTTAAAAATATAATTATTATATGTGAAATTTTTTCGGGAAATTTCAGGTCGGTCCCAAATTTTACATGGAATTCCATGCAAACCCTTTTTAAAGTGTTATACCATCTAGACCCTTTTCAAATATGCTTTTATTATTTTGCCCCTATCACTTTTCATACCCCAATGATTCATACCTCTAAGAATTCACACATTCGAAAATTCACACCTCTCAGAATTCACACCCCAAGAATTCACATCTCTTTGTAGAATTCACATCTCTTTGCAGAATTCACACCTCTAATCACACATTCGAAAATTCACACCCCAAGAATTCACATCTCTTTGCAGAATTCACACCTCTATGCAAGAATCCCAAACCCCCCCCCCCCCCCCCCCCCCCAATTCACTTTCCATTACAGAATTCACACCTATTTGCACTTTCACATGCACATAATTCACATCTTTGAAAAAAAGACAATTCACACCTAATTGCAGAATTCACGCCCCAAAATAACCCGGTCTACAAATTCACACCCCTAAATCCAGAAATCCCACCCTCTGCACAATTCACAACTCTCAAATTACACAATTTACACATCTAACTCCAGAATCACGCCACTCAACGTTTTCCCATTCAGTAAAGCATCTCGAAGACTCGAACAAACATCATCATCTATGTATTTACGTATGTATATATACGGTTACTTATTTCATCGTTTTCCACTGTATATGTATGTGTATATGTATCTATATACATACATATATGCACCATTAACCTGCGATTCCCCATTCGGCTAAATAAGCCACTTTGGCTTATTTTTTGTTCTTATTCAAATTTTTTTCGTATTTGTTAGTTTCTCGTCAATTTTTTTGGGGATTATTGCATCATCATGATGAGAGAAATTTAAAAAGTAAAAAATTTTCATCGAAATCCAATTTTTTTTTTTGAATAAAGACAAAAATAAGCCAATAAGCCAATTTTTTCATCTTTATTCAAAAAAAATTAGATTTCGATCATAATTTTTTACTTTTTAGATTCCTCTCGTTATGATGATACAATAATTCTCAAAAAATTGACAAGAAACTAACAAATACGAAAAAAATTTGAATAAATATAAAAAATAAAGGGAGAATTTTTCATAAGTCCACTATAGCACTTTCCAAACCCATCTAATCCATTTTTAAATTTTATAACCTACTAAGTTCACTAATAATTTTAATGACAAAAATACCCCACCTAAGAAACAAGGGTCTTGTTTGGCTAACACGAAAATATATTTTTTCCATTTTTTCCATTTTTGTTGCAATCAAGCCGCCGCCGCCGCCACCACCACCACCACTGATGCCTTCGTGGCCGTCGCCGCCACCACCACCGTCGCCGCTGACATTACACCACATATAACGTTATATGTGGAACAAAAAATGTATTTTTTCATTTTTCTCGAATTTTTTTATTGAACCCGCTACACTAACATTTAACGTTATATATGTGACAAATTTCTTTTTTTGTTTTTTCATATTTTTCTTGTATTAATTTTTTAATGTTATATGAGTGATAAAAATTTCCTAACATACAAAATTATGTGTGGCAAAAATTTTTTAATATGCTACATTTTTTTTTTGTTTTTCTTATTTTTAGTCTTTAACGTTATATGTTGGTCCATACAAAACATATAACATTATATATGAGTTTTTGAATATCTAAATATCGCAAAAAAAAAACATGCAACATTATAATTGAGCTTCTGCAACTCTGAATCTCACGAAAAAATAGAACAGAACATAAAACATTATATGTGAGTTTCTGTAGTTCTAAATCTTACAAAAAAAACATAATATATAACATTATATCTGAACTTCTGTAACTCTAAGTCTCACAAAATATGACATATAAAATTATATGTTCTCAAAACAACATCATATCTTTTCAACGATATTATACATCTTAAAAAATAACATTATATGTTCACATATCATGCCACCATTATCCTTGTTTTCAGTCGCGCTTTGAATCCTAAGTTGAATGTTGATGAGGCCACAGGGGGTCGAGCTTCATTTTTTTCACCATTTCTTCATCAAAACCGTCATCGAATCCTTCAAAATTTGTGATTTTCTGCCTCCGAAAAGCATTCCCACAACCTCTATATCTAGATATATACCTATTCAAAACAACATAAACAACATTAATATATCTCAAAAACGAGATATAATTTTATATGTCTAACCTTAGAAAAAGCACATATTACACATGACAGAAGTTCACATATAACGTTATATACTCCGTTGTCCATCATTTATTGAATTGGTCCGCGCAGCGGTCTCTTCAACTTGCTTCTGATAATATATGGATATAATCATATGTGCTTTTGAGATGCCGCTACGCGGACCTATTCAATAAAAGAACATAAAACGTTATTCGTTCTTTTTTTTTTAGTTTTACAGTACAAAATCTCATATACAGTGCAAATTGAAATATTTTTTTTATGTTAATACAAGCTCATATATATATATATATATATGTATATGGTCACAAATATTCTCATATAACCATATATAATCATATATGGATATATCCATATGTGTTTTTGAGAGGTCGTTGCGCGGATCAATTCGATAAGAGACCGTTATATATGATAAAAGCTCATATATAACGTTACATGGTACAAAAGGTCAAATTTAACGTTATATGTTAAATAACATAGAATATTTCTAATTTAGAATGTTATATATAACAATATAACGTTATATATTATTATATCTCTCTCTGACTGAGAATGTTTTAAAAAAATGACATTAAAGATTAGTGCAAGAAATAGACTATAACCTTAAATATCAAAGAGATCAAGATACAAAACAACATGTACTATTATGAGGAACAGGTATTATATGTACAAGATGAGATTACCGATTCCAAGGTCTGGGTGAATGACTTTTCTCTATGACTTTGCGTATGTTCTCCCTTCGCTGCCTAGTGAATCAATTCACGGTGATTTACGGGCCGATCCATCTCTAGCCATGGCGGCGGCGTCCATCGAGGGCCATGTTGACGGCGTCCGGAGGAATCTAAATCATGATAGCAGACTTTCAACACACTAACAAAAGCTTTAATCTTTGAATTTCAGTCATGCGTTTCCTTTCACTACCTTTATAATAGTACGTTTCTAGTATGTGATATGATAGAGTAAATGAAGGCGATTGAAGCCATGCGAACAAACGAGAGAGGAAAAGATCAAACCTTTTATCCATTGCTGGGTGGAGGCTAGGGAATTCTCTAATAAACTGAAAGGCCACTTGAAATCGTGGGCGGCGGCGTGCATCAAGGGCCATGTTGACAGCAGGCGGGGAGGGGAGGAGAGAGAGAGAGGGGGAGGAGAGGGGAGGCTCAAATCTGTTTTATGATCTAGGGTTTCTCTCTATATGTTATATAGGAGGGTTTTTTGGTCTTAAAAAATATCTCTTTTTAAGTAAATTGGAGTTATTAGGTTATATAATTATATTAGTGGACTAGAGAGGTTATGAAATTTAGAAGTGGACTTAGTGGGTTACAAATATGCTATAGTGGACCTCCCACCAATTTTTTAAAAAATAAACCAAAGTGGTTTATTTAGCGGAACGGGGCAATTTGTAAACCCAAAACGAGTCCTGTGGGACCAGATCTGGGTTTTTGAACTCGTTTCTACCCCATGTTTACCTTCGTGACTTCGAGCAACACAAGATCGTCGTCTCCGGCAGCACAAACGAATCTTGTGGGACCAATCGCTGTTGGACCCCAACTCACGGCTACCGAACGACGTCTCCACCGTCCAGTGGACAGAGAACATTGCCGCCAAGGCCGCCGCCCAGCGGTTGGCGCAGGTCATGGCTTCGCAGACTGCCGACTGCCAAGGACGACGAAGACCAGCAGTTGTACGTGTCCTAAGTGAGGTGGGGTATTTTCGGTACTTCACTTAAAATGGGGCTAATGCGGAATGAGCTTGGAATGAGCTTGACACTCGGTGGGGTTGTACGGGTAAAGGAAGACAAAACATGGGCGGCGGGTAAGAATCCTAAATTTTTTTTATCCCCAACTTATATAATCTTGACACTGTTAAGTTTTTTTTCTTTATTTTTTATTATATACTAGTGTAATGCACGTGCTCTGCACGTTTTCGCGTACTCATTAGTTGATTTTTGGTCTGCAAGTTTTTTGGGTTCTCGTAGTGGTGGTAATAGTGAAATATTAAAGTGCTATTTTAGGAGTAATTATGTTACAGTAATTTTTTGCAATGATCTGACATTTCTCAGAAGAGCAAGTCAGCAGTCGAATCATCTCCTAACACAAGAGCATAATGCTTGTAGTGTATTAAGGTCTGAACGTAGAGCATAATTAACATAATTACTTACGATGTGATGATTCCATATCTCATATTGGTTTTGAAGCGAGTTGTGCATTTCTCAGTTAACTATGCCTTTTTAGTTCTGCAAGCTGCAAGCAGTGGTAGTCTCGGAAGTACAGGCAAAAAAGTGGACGAGTAAGGCATCAAATTATGAAGAGATTTTCATAGGCGCCCAAAAGAAGTTATTTTACTGCCACAGAAGTTGCAGGAAGTGGCGCAAGTATACAAAATTCTGAATTCTTGTGCTCTGTTTGAGCATAGGAGCGAAATTAGATACTTACAAAATCAAAGCTTTTCAGTGAATTCCATATAGGAGGGAGCGGCTTGCCACAAACCACCACACACTTTGCACTTTGCTTCCACTCGCAGATTTTTACATCTTACTTCCACTGTTGATAGTTCCACAGCAACCCTACCAGAATCAATGAAAGGCCCACTAACCCATTAGGTTATCTTTAAAAGGTAATCTTAAACAAGTATATCTACAAAGAAAATATCAAACAGCTAACGTAAACCAACTTTTTTGGTGCTTTAACTTAGTTTCTATCACCTGTAAATCTACATTCAGAGGCACCATGGTCTCCACCATTTTGGTAGCCAGTGACAAAGCTGTGTCAGCTCTCACTTTTCTTGTAGTTGTGTCTATTATGCAACCGTTAGCCTGTGTGTTTGCATGACTATATGCAACATGGGGTAATCCACATATAACCAAAAAATGACTTATATCTACCTATTTCTCATTTTCTGCAGCAATAGCCCAATCTGGGAGAAATTATGGATATAAGGACCTACCAAGTAGTGAGAATCGAAGACAACACCATCCAGCAAATGTGATACAAGTCTCATGTACAATACACTAATTGTGAAATACAGACATACATAAGAGACTCATACGTTAAGAAAATGAATAAGAATAGAACTTTAGCCTTGATACAACAGCTAAATCTTCCAGTGTTGCTAGAGATTTGAGCTTTCTTTCCAGCTCAATGCAAATTTGGTGTTTAAAAAGGTGAGCACGGTGACACATCATTTCAATTCCTTCCAAATCAATGGTTAGTTTTTTGCATGAGCATAGCAAAAATTGTGCTCTCCAGATTGATTTTTGTTTCAATAGCTCACGAGCCAAGCTTGAAATGCCATGAAATGGAGCTGGGTTGGACCCACAGAAATTGCATCGGTAGGTTTACTGACTCCACTTCCACTAAATTTTGACAAAAAGCTGACATGAGAGACATACATGAGGCACAGCCAAAGCAAGAGGTTCCATTCAATAAAGGGCTGAAAAGCAAAAGGAGCCACAAGCAATTTCATGGTTTAAGCAAAATTATATAGAAAAATACGGAAACATTTTCAACAATAAAACTTCAGTTTGTGTTATGAAGAAAAAGTCGTGGTAAAGCCTAAACACACTAATAAACTCACAGTTCAATTGCATATGGAACAGAAGACCACTCAGCTTAGATTGTACAAGCTCAGAAATCCTGAAGTGGGAAGCGGAAAGATTCATTCTTTCTTTTCCCAACATCCTAACCAACCCCACCCCCGTTTCCCCTTCTATGCATAACATACACGTAGATGCATGATCCAGCATGCCCTTTGTGAAATAGAAGTATGTCACACCAACCCGTAGAAGAGAAATTCCAACAGCGCAGAAACATACATAAATGGAGACAAAATTTCACTCAAGTACTGGGAATATGCAATGTAATACTTAACCAGATCCAGACACTTAAGTTCAATGATATTTATGTCTCCACTTTTGATGATAGCCAAGCAGTATAAGTTACCTTCACCCTAAGAATAGTGATCAAGCATTTCAGTATATCCCGAAAGGCAATAGGATAATAAACCACAAGTAAATGGAATCCTATTTGTTTGTGAGGAGAAAGTGAAATTATACCTCGGTAGAAATTGTTGCTACCGGACGAACTGCACGATGGAAAGAATCAGCCCTTGATGGTTTCAAAACAAGTTCATAAAAAACAAGGTAACGATTGATTCGAATTGATATTAGATCATAGCAATACGCAAAAGGATCCTGTAATCAGATGGATGTCGTTTTCTTGGGCCTGGGAATTGAACTGCGGGATAGCACAAAGCAGGGTCGTTTAAGTATGTGAATGAGGTACCGGAGTCGAAGATTGCACTGAAACTAATATCAGGGACATTATCTCCCACACTAACTTGTGTCATGCTAACATTATAAGTTGGACTGCAACAACTGTCTAGAAACTTCAGCACCTTTCAATGACACAGAACCATTTGGATCGCATCATATTCCCACCACACTGTACATATCATCTTTTGCTTCAATTAGACCATAATCTAGGCCACCGGGGAAAAATACCTCGTACCTTCTTCTAGACAACCACTCCAACTCCAAGGAAAACACAGCTAATAGCACCAATGGTTAATATGCTCTAACCCATTTGAATCAAACACAACCATTCGACTCCTCTCGTAATTCATTAATTTTGTTGGACAGGTAGCTGACCAACTATCTATCATCGGACATCATTAGTGAATACAGTTTGCACCACAGTATTATCGATTACTATTAGCCAGTTACACCGGTGGAAACTTTCACTGAACCAGCTTAATTAACTCCAGAGGCTGGAGAAGGGTAGCTATGCCAGTTCGTAGAGGAACATTTTAAAGTAAAATTGTGGAAGATTTTGATCCATACCTGACGGGATATCTCAAGTTGAGAGGTGTAATCATTTACCTATTAGATGGAAAAAGAAAATTAGTATATAATGAAACAGGTTCTAGATAAAATTAATTATGGAATAGATTAAGTACCAGCTGCTATCAATTCCTGTGTCGTCAGTCCATAGGGGGCTTAAAGCCCCGGCTTAAATTGGAGTCCACTCTAGCGGACGGTAGGATTGTCCCTCGGATTAGTAGATCCATTGGGTAGGATACCGTGTTATCAAAAGGAAAGTGAAGAAGGAAGAGGCTCTTTATCTCAATGCGAAAGCCAAGAAATCAATTTTTAATGGCCATCTAAAAGATTATGAAGCAAGACAATATCATGGTTTGTTTGAAGACACAAGACCAGAAGAACTGTATCCATCACAATCTGCAAAAGTTATTATTTTTCAATCTACGATTTCCAAGACTGTATCATATGAGAAAAACAGAGAGGAAGGGGAAAAACTTCGAGATGACATGACTTTATTTGCCCATAAATTTGGTATTAGGAAGCAAAACCTCCTATTAAGCATTTCTTAACTGGCATATTCTGAGAATTTATTTTAAGAATCAAGATTCTAAGAGCACACTGTGATTTTGGGTCCCTCTCTCTGCACTCCCCATTATCAGATCAACCAGGGATTTTGGAGAAAAAAAGTAAGACCTCATAATTTTGAAAGTAGGACCTTATCTATGTAACCAATAACAATAGACTTGAGAGTTGAGACAGTTATAGGAGAACCAACAAGAGAGTAGAGATGAATACCTTGTGACCAAAAAGCTCACAGCATGCCCGTGCCGAGCATAGTTATTTACTAAACGAGTCTCTTTAATCGAGCCGAGCCTTCTTAAACAAGCCGAGCTTTTAACGAACGAGCCAAGCTCCATTCAGCTCGTTTACTAAAAGAGCTGAAAACTCAAGCTTGAGTTTGGCTCGTTCACTAAACAAGCCGAGCCGAACTCGCGAGCTACTCGGTTGGTTTACAACCCTATTCACGTTACAAAAAGTTCATAGTAACAGAGCAAGAAAGCCGAAGCATCCTTTCCTATATCTAGACGGGGATGAAGTGTACCTAATTTATCACCCAAAGAGCCCCTTGATATCAGTGTAACTCTGAAATTTTTTCAGCAAAAACAGTCTTGTATCTGGTCCATGAGCACATTCAGAGGCTTTAATTGAAGCCAATCGAATTAAAGTTAACTCAAAGCTACTCAACAAAAACTACCATTAACCACTAACCTTTCCTCGCATTTTTCAAGTGTTGCAATAGGCCAAAGTGAAATAATATAAATGATGATGTGTAATTAAGAAAAAAAAAACTCCACATTCTAACCCTAAAAAATTAAGGGAATATAATTATAATGCCACTTCCCAAATTTATAATGTCAATCCCAAAGGGAGTGCGGATATCAATTTGGGAAATCCATATAGAGATATGGAAAGTGATATTATAAATTTGAGGAGTGGCATTATCGATACCCAAAATTAAAGTTAGTCTTTTTTCATACTCCATGTGCAAATGACAAACATCATTTATTATAGTTTATGTTCTGTTATTTTAATTGTTTCTAAAGCCAATGACTATTAATATTGTAACGTATCTTTTTATTTTTTTAGTATACATTTCGCTACTGCTAGGGTAAAATCTTGGTTCCATCCCTGCCCATAATAGACGTAGTAATTGGCCATGCCAAAAAACCATTTTGTTTGCAAGAAAGGGGTACATATCCTTTACTTCTAATGAAAAACAAAAGATATCCGAATATTTAAAAGCCAAAATTGTATCCCAACATGTTCTGCAGGATCTAAAAATGAAAGGATGTTACATATCATTTTGGCTCTGTAACCACGAGTAATTCACTCACCCAAACTCCAAATGTATGCCCATAACTCCTCTTAATTAGTTTCTCTCTCAAATGCTTATTAGAATGGCTTATTTTACAGAGGTATTTATAGAGGGGAAGAGAAAATTACTAAAGATTCATGCATGTATAGCATTGAGTTGGGTTCTATTCGAAGAGCTCCAAAAGTCGATATGGAAGCTTTGCTTCATCTCTTTGGAATTGAGTCACACTTGATTTCCACGTGATGAAATCTCCCACACATTCTTCATCATCTGTGGGTGCCTAGGTATCCACCGTAATAAGTCTTTCATCTTTTGAAGACGAACCAAGCGATGACCTGCACGTTTATTTTCCAAAGCGAAAGAAGGTGAAAAAAATTAACCAAAGAGAAACTGAAAGGCTATGTATAAGTAATCTTAAAAGACAACCGCACCCCTGAAAACGCAAGCGAAATGCAGAAAATTCTGACACTGATGGTAACTCAATCCTTGTCTCTAAAAGCCTGGTCCAACAATGGTCCCTGTAATGCAACAAGCTTAGGATATCGACAATGATCCCTGCGGAATACAAGCGTAGGCCTAATAGAGTGACTTTTTTTCTGTCTAATAATTGAGAAAATTTTATGGAATACGACCTGCACTATTAGCAGTAAATATTTTGTTGCTCCCTATTCTAGCCCCTGAATTGCAGTACTCTTTTCATTTGATTCGGCAACACGACCTTTGGTAATTCCTCCACTAGCATTCTCTTATTTATATATATGTGCGAAACAGACTTTTCACATTAGGAATAAATCAATAGAAGCATTTTGATAAGGCAGGTAGAGAAGGTACCTGCATATGATAACTCTGTTGGATACAACTGTCAGGGACATGCGCAATCTTAGGCCAATCCTCTCCTATCCCTTCTTCACATCTTCTACTCAAGCGGGAGCAGTCCACAATACACAAACGCCGTAGTGCAGCGAGACGTTGCATCCCTTGTGGTAGCGACATACAATTATGACAATGGCGGATTTCAAGTACTTGAAGTGATCCGAGATTTGGGAGGACGGACTCTGATAAGGTAGTCAGGTTCTTACAAGGTGAGAGATGCAAGTGTTTAATTCAGTGTATCAGCAGAATCGTTAAGCCCCTTGGGCAAACTCGCCAACTCAGGGAGACCAATTAGTACTAACTTCTCCAAGCTTTTCAGCCCTTTCAAATCATACACTTTTCGAGAGTTCAAGATTTTTACAGTAACGATTTTTCTAAATGCTCGAGGGACGTGAGGTGTCTAACGCCAGCCGGGAAAGAAGCCTGTTTTGGACAGCCCCATATGACCAATTCCCGGAGGCAAGTGAGGTTTTGTATACCATCACCCAAAGACCTCAATTCACCGTTAAGAACCGAAGGCTAATTAGTTTGCAAAA
The DNA here is from genome assembly GCF_030253575.1 of Rhododendron vialii. Lineage (NCBI taxonomy): Eukaryota > Viridiplantae > Streptophyta > Magnoliopsida > Ericales > Ericaceae > Rhododendron > Rhododendron vialii. The sequence continues at coordinate 4,268,722 of NC_080559.1, forward strand.
ATCTTCAGGCAGCTGACCAAGTGAAACTTTGTTCTAAAATTTCTTAGAGGAATTTTAAATGATCGATCACCAAAAATTTGATGACAAGTACATGTAAAAGATTGTTTGCTCCATTGAAACTTTGTGATTGTGATCTAATCCTTTCAGGTTACAAAGGTTATTGAGCACTGTATGGGGAACGAAAGTCAAGCTAATCAGATATCAAAATCCCCATTGACAAGTAAATTTTTTTTGAATGATTTACTCATCGTACTCTATATACTATAAATCAGGTGATGATATGACAGTGGAGAAGTAATTAAGCTGATCTCGCCTTTGTTAATCTTGTTGAATAGAGTTATCACGATAGTGCTCCGGACCCTTGCCTCTCATTATCACATTCTCAGCCTTTTAATTTTTTATTATGAGCCAAAGGTCAGAAACAATCATCATCTGCTATATTCTATATTTGCCTTGCCTTAATTTTTTTAAAAAGTCAATAGGTATTAGTAATACCCTCTCTGTTTTTTTTTTGTCTTACTACACCCTGTATATATTCGGACTACTCATCGTGTTAAATTATTCATCTTAAAAATGGAGTTCGAGGTTCCTAATAGGCTAATACTTAGCCATTTATATTCGGGAAAGCTGAAATTGGTACGCCATACAATTAAAGGATTAAATCTTAATGCACAACGGTAAGTCGATCTAAAATTTACGTGGGAACTCTACTTGGGACCTTATATGTTTCAATTTTTTCAATCCAAAAAAGGCTACCTATTTTTAACATCATGAACCAAATATAGTGTCACGCCCTCGATTTTCAACATAAATATAAATGGTTTTCATAAATAAAACCTCGCCATAATCCGTACGATAACCAAAATAATGTAGCATTCTCATTCCCATAATCACACTTCCATCATTCAGTTATTCCCAAAATATTACATCTTTGGCTCAACGGCCTCAATTCGACATAAACATCAAATATCATGAAAGTTAAGAGTTTACAAATATCCCGCAATCAAAAGAATTATCACTTAAGTTACCAATACATCTTCCAAAAAGAGATTTACAAATATGGACAAGTAACTTCTCAAATGTTAGCTTTCAAAAGAACTTTCCACATCCAAGCACTCCCAAGCATGCAAGAAGCTATAGCCCTGTGTTGGTACCTGAAATGATAATAGGCTTGAGTTACACTAGCCCAGTAGAAAATTCTATACTAACATTATATGCAAGAGAAAATGCAGAAACAAACTCAAGATAAGAATAGGATGTCGACCGCAAGATAGGCAATAACCAAGGTTTCACAATCCAACATACTCGATACGAAATTTGGTATATATGCACCTCAACCTTAAACCGTTTCAACTTTCCATATGTCCAATATCGCTTCGCGTTATGTGTTATAAGCCGAAGCTCCTGCCGAGCCAATTAAGGGATCCCGATACCTCCTGCAAGGCACCATACCCATCACTAGGTTCTGAATGTAACCAATATGTGCTTTTGCTCCTGCCGGGCCAATTAAGGGATCCCGATACCCCCTGCCAGGCACCCACCCGCCGATGGGTCCTGAATGTTCATCGTTGTGTCAACAAGGATTCAAGCGTCTCATGTTCTCATAACGTGTCATTTCAATTCAATTCAATTCAATCGAAGTTCATGTATTAATCAACATCAAAATTTATCTAACAAGGATAAGGGATGCAAAGGACACACAACGAACTCAATGAATATGATTAACAATGTTATGGAGTGATTTTGTGATATTTAGAACAAGTTAGAAATGATCGGGGATAAAAATAATGGAGTTTGAAACAAAATATCAAAATCTGGCCTTAAGCTCTGTTGTATAGATACGGAGAATTTCAGTATCGATACAACAGAGGCTTAAAATGCTCCAGAGAAGCCGGTATCGATCCTGATATGCTCAGTATCGATACATATGGATGTTCGAGCAAATATTCTGCAGATTTCGATGACATCAACAACAGCAACAACCAAGGACATGATTTTAGGCAGGGAAAACACCTCTATCACATATATTGAGAGGTAGAATCCCCACCTCGAGGCCGAAGAACGAAACTCACAAGAGACACGAGCCCTAGCTCCGAAAATCGAACCGAGTGCAATACGACACCATCGAGCTTCAACCAGCGAAATACGGACCACAATACGCGTAGAGGGTGAAGGATTGAAGGTTGTTTTGAGTGGATTTTGTGTTGTTTGGGTGAAATTTGGAGAAAGAGCAAGAGAGGAGGAGAGAGCCGAGAAAGGGAGGAGAGTCGGGAGAGGGAGATGAGAGAAAAATGATTCTCTACTCTCTCACCCTCATATACTCACATATTCACAAATCACGCTTTACACCCTTTCACAATCAATCCTATCACTTTAGCCCCAAATCACATAAACACTGATATTCCACATTTTCCATTTCCCTCAATCATAAACATTAAAAATTAAATAAATTAAATACGGATCTCTACATATAGTCCTTTATTGGGCTCCAGCCATTTTATATTTGTTTGAGTACTAAAAATCGAGAACGCTTGGGTTTGTTTGGAACTTCTGAAAAGCAAAAGAAATGAGAGGAATATTAAAAACTTTCTCTTCCAAACCGCAGATATCGTAGGACTATCTGAAAAGAACATCTATTAAAAAAATTATAAAACAAATCATTTTTTTCCATTTGATACGTATCGATGTCCAATCAAGATAATTCTTTCAATAAATATTCTTCTCGACAAGCCCTACAATATCTGCGGCTTAGACCAAGGGATCCCGGCTGGCACATAATTGTCTAATTTTTGTTCAAAATTCATTTCGAATTTAGGATCTTGTATTCTGAATGAAAAATATAAAGATTGGATCGGATCAAATACTTCGAATTTTCGATTGAGTTAATTCTTTACTATATTACTTAAACTATTATTTAGAATTAATGAACGGATCAAATCATTTGTATAGAACTCTGAAATGATATGTTTCTCTTTCATACCTATCGTTCTCTCTCGTGTGTTACTATTTTACGATATTTAATGAATGGAGAGAATATGATAGATAGATTGGTGTAGGGCGGGAGGAAAAATGGATAGATAAAATACTTTTTGTACTTTTTTATTAGGTATTTTGGCTGTCATTGGTGTACATTTGTTACGGTCTCGAATTATTATTTTTTTAATTAATTACATTGCCATTTATTAATTGAGTATATTGGTTGGGTCCTAATTAATTATTTTGTACACACTATGGGTATTATTGACACTTTTGTAATCTTTGGAATATGAGATTGATTTTAAGTAAAATAGTGGTACCAGATTGTAATTTTATAAATAGTGTTACATTTTATCTAATTCTAATTAACTAATTAGCTATAATATAGGGAGTAGTGGGTAGTTTTAAAAAATTAGGAGATATTTTCACGATGTAAGATTTTATTTGGGAAAAGAAGCAGAGAGAACGTGATCTGACTTTTGAGAAAGAGCAACAGCCGAACTTGGAAGGAGGGTTTTCTTGGAGTTCTCTTGAGGTGATAGTACACTCCATCTCTCTCGTTATGTTAATCTACCTTTTCACATAGCAATGGGGTGCATGGATTAAATACTGATATTGAGTTAATTTAATTATTTAATTTGTATTTTGGAGAGAGAGAGAGAGCGCGCGCACGGGAGATGAGGGTGTGCAGGTGCTGTCGTGGGTTGTGCATAATGAGTGGCTCTGTGTGTCGATCGAGTTGTGTGCATGGCGGTTGTGGCGTGAATAATATTGGCCATGGTCTGGGGCTGTGACTTTGCTAACAACAGTGGTGAAAGGAATCATGACAATGGGTCTTGATTTTATATTGTAACTTGTACGGACATGTGTTGTTTACATATGTTATGTGTGGACAAGTGAATTTTGGAAGGGAAACAGGTGGCTACATGGGAGAAATATTGTTGGAATTGAAAATCAATTTGGGCTTTGTAGTTTCGTGTTGGTACTGAGTATTAGTTACCTAGATTGGGATTTGGGTGGTCTATTGATACATTGTTCTCTAGCTAGTTTCATTATCGATGTATATACAATTGGTGATAATATTACTATATGATGCCTTGTTCAGATTAGGCTTGTTTTGCGTGGTTCGACTTGCATTACTTTTGGATCCAGGTGAGTGGTTAAACATGTTACGTATTTTTGAACTTTCCTGTGTCCCTTAAATTATTGTTTAAAAGGTTTTACGATTGGAATTGAAAACCCGTAACTGTTTATTTGGTTACTTAAATCGGCATGCGGGAAAACATTTGGTGAAATCTTTTATTGTTTGAATAAATCTTTTTGGTGAGAACTTTGTGGATATTATTGGGAACATATTTTGGAAAGTCCGGGGGAATTAATCCTCTGTGTGCAGGTGACTCTGGCTGTAGAGACTCGTATTTTTGAGGTCGTATTTTTTCTTTTATAAACGTACGGCCCGTCGAAATAGACAGTACGGATATTCGGTGTGACGTGTTCGTAGAAGGATATAAAGGTAATTATGTGAAAGGTGCACGTGTGAGTGTGTGGTGCGAGAAGCGGGGGATTGCTCCCCACTTCTATAATTCTTCTCAGGAGAATTATTTCTCCTCCCTATTCTCTCATTCTCTCACGGCTGTCTCTCTCTCCTCTCCTCCGAAACTTTCTCTCCTCTCTTCTCTCTTCGATTTCATTCACCTAGGGTGAGATTCCGGACAAAGCCCGAGTATTAAAGTTGCTATTCGGAGTACGGGCTTTCCGAATATCCAAGAAAAATCATGATCGGACCTCGTGGAGCTACGGTTGACTGGGTCAAAGGGTCGGGTTTTACTCAAAACCCTTGAGGTAGGGATTTCTCATTTCTATTATGTGTGTATGTGTTGATTTGGTGTTTGAATCGTGCCTTAGATTGTTATTTTCGTTGTTAGAAATGTTCTGGTGGAGTCTGAAAATCGTGCACTGAAAACCCAGGTCCTACCGGTAGAAAAGCTGTCCAGTAATGTCATTTTCGTGAAATCGTGATCTCCTACCGGTAGGAAACTATGTCCTACCGGTAGGAAATGAAAAATGCAACATTTTGGCAAAACTTCGAACGGGCATAACTTTTTCATCCGAACTCTGTTTTGGGCAAATTTTATATTGAAATTCATGTACCGGAAATTTACTTTCCAATGGTGGTGGTCTCATCTCCCAATTCTTAACCGATAATATTTGGCAGCCAAAATAAGATAGATATGTTCGTATACGTTGGAAAATCCTTTTTCCTTAGAATCGTTTGGGTGAAACATGGGTGTTCTTAGGTTCCCCTGAGTACTAGTTGAATGGTTTGACGAGGCCAGTGGTATACTTAACGCTTGGTAGTGGTCGTTGGGTTCTGTATGAGTCGTTTGACACCGAAACGAGGGTTTAGAGAATATAAGGAGTATAGGTGGCCGAAGGTTGTATGTGTTGACATGCGAAGTGAAAAACGAACACATAGAACACTTCTTTGAGTTAAACAATGCTAGGCATGGATACATGAGACATTTCGTTGTGTTTGATATGTGGTACACCTGTTGCGTAACTTATACGATTTTATGAGTTGCAAGGTGGAAATCTAAGAATCGTTGTGAGAGATTATCTTTTGATATGTGAGTGCTTGTATGGTGATGAGAAACTAATAACGTAACGATTGGAAGTTGATCGAGATGAAATTATCTGTACTACTTCTATGTGAATAAGTTTTCGTTATAAATTCATTATATGTGGCTGAGATGAATGGCTAAATTGTAAAGTGTATCGAAGGAATTGTGGTATGGTGACCTTTGATGTGTGACTTGAATTAGCTCCATCAGTGACGACGGAACTAGTGGGGAGTATTGGGATTTCTTAATTGGCCCGGCAGGAGCTTTTGCTCATAATACAGAATGATGAGGAAATTGTGACACGATGTGAATGGAAATGGGCTATCATTGTGAAAGTGTAAGTGATACGAAAGACATTGGTGTTGCGATTCTTTGATTACAATAGTTTCATAAGTCAAGATATCAGATTGGTGATTCGAAGTAATATGAGGGACAGTAGCAGTCATGAGAGAGTTTTGGTGTGTAGTCACGGTACTTCATTTATGTCTTCGACCTTGGGAAAATTACTAGTTGTGTTCGTTTCATCATTTGAGATACCGTACCTTGCTTCTGTTATTCATTCCACCTGTCATCCCATTCGTATATAATAGTTGTGTAGATTTCTCTACTGGGCACGTGTTTGCTCAACCTACCATTTCAGGTTCATTGCAGGTCATGGTCATGGTCATGGAGTACTTGGAGTGCATGCTGACATTATCGATTAAAGCTATTTTGGAGAGTACTTTATTATTCTTGAATAACAAACGACTTTGTTATGAAATTCCTACTTTGAAAGATTGTATTTGTCGACCAATTTATGGAATCGGAAACTGTATTGTATTTTGGGGTATTGTACGTACGATTGTGAGGACTTTGTATTTCAAATGGTATTGTTAATTTATGTTGAAAATCGAGGGCGTGACACTGGCCATTAGAGAAGAGACCGGATTAGGCCGGTGACTCTAATGCTCAACGGCTTTCTTTTGCCGGGTCGTTCTTCGGGAAAAGTTCCACGGGCTGCCTACTCGTGGAGACTCAAAGATACGATATTGGATCCAATTATGAGACATTTATTCACTGGCATTTGGTTCTATCAATATTGATTGTGGTTCCCCATTGTTGTTGGAGATTGGTTTGTGATCACCATTGAGACTTATTTGTAAATGATTTATGGCTTTATTTGTTGGTTTGATGCACACCTTCGTATGCCAAAATATGTTAACGTGAAAATCTATTTTTAGCCATGTTTTAGAACTGTATTATTATACATGCTTTACTACTCACTGAGCTCACCAGCTGACGGATTTATTCCAACTTTTTTTTTAGGCAAGTTGGGAAGTTAGGTAAGGACTCTGGCAGCATCTCGGGGATTCCGTTTGTTGACCTCTTTAGGGTGTCTCATCCTAACTTAGTGTTTTATTTCATCGCTTCCGCATTGAAACATTTTGTCAGATATCTGGATTCTTTTATTACTGTTGGATCGCTGGATTTTATTTTGTTCATGGGATGTTTGTGCCACATTCTTTTTATGGAATTTATTTGTTGGGGATGTTCTAAATAAATAAAAAGGTTGACTAATTGATGGATCCCTTCTTGGGAGTTTTTATAAAATTTTCATTTTAGGCTGCATGTTCTACAAGCTTTGATCTTGTGGTTCATGGCCGGTCACTTCTCATTTTGGGTGTGACAACATTCTTACAAGTAGAATATTTTATTTTATAATCTTTTAACTTTGCACGGCACGCAAAGTTGGCACGGCACGCAAAGTTGACATCTAAGGGCCGGCAGTTTCCTTGTGCTTTCCCTTGAAATTATTTCAAGACAGAGCATATTCCAATTTCCCTCAGTTCAATTGTCTTTGCCAAGTTACCTTCCACATCCGTAGTAGCCAGGATAATATGGCAGAAACAATTCTAACAGATATGGCAGCAAATGTTTTATCGAGTTTGGGGTCTTATGCCATTCAACACATTGGATTACCATCCGATGTCAAAGGGGAGCTGAGAAAGATGGAGACCAATATCTCCACCATCAAAAATGTTCTTCTAGATGCACAAGAGCAGCAGATGAGCAACCGTGCTGTGAAAGAATGGCTAGAAAGGATCAAGCTCATACTTTACGATGCTGAAGACCTGTTGGATGAGTTTGTAACTGAGACCAAGAGAGGGCAAGTGGAAAGCTTGATGACGAAGGTATACTACTTCTTTACAAACTCAAATCCACTTGTATTTAGATATGCCGTGGGTCGGAAGTTAAGGGATATTGGGAAGAGGCTAGATGAAATTGTTTTGCAGATGAATGCTTTTAAGTTTGTTGTGAAACTTGTAGAAAGGCCAATTCAGATCAATAGAAGGGAAGAAACCTCCTCCTTTGTGAATTCTGTGACAGTTATTGGAAGAGATGCTGACAAAGAAAAATTAGTAAGGTTGTTATTGTCCTCTGGTTATAGGGAGAATGTGGCCATCATTCCCATAGTGGGAATGGGAGGTCTGGGGAAGACCACACTTGCACAATTGGTATACAACGACGATAGGATTCAGAAACATTTCACCAAAAGAATGTGGGTCTGTATCTCTAATGATTTTGATGTCAGAAGAATCCTAATTAAATTATTGCAAGCGGGCGATCCCAATGGGGACACTAGTTATAGTAACGAAGGGCTTGAGCAGTTGCAAAACCGAGTTAGAAATGTGTTACGCGGAGATAAGTTTCTTCTTTTTCTCGACGACGTCTGGAATGAGGACCGTGTAGAGTGGAAAAAATTGGAGGATTTGTTAATAATACAAGCTAGAGGAAGTAGAATTGTTGTAACCACAAGCAGTAAGATGGTTGCTTCAATTGTCAGAACCAGCACCGTGGAACAATATAAACTTAGAGGTCTTTCTAACAAGGACTGCTTAGATATATTGGTGAAGTGGGCATTTAAAGAAGGGGATGAGAGTAAGCATCCGAACCTAGTCAACATCGGTAAGGAAATTGTTAAAAAGTGTGGAGGTGTACCTCTTGCAGCGAGGACCTTAGGAGCATTTTTGTTTTCAAAAACAAATGAACGGGATTGGTTGTTCGTGAGGGACAATGAGATGTGGGCCATTGTACAAAAGGAGAATGATATCTTACCGATATTGAAGTTGAGTTATGACCAAATGCCGTCATATTTAAAACACTGCTTTGCATATTGTTCATTGTTTGAGAAAGATGTGATCATTTATGGAAAGAAGTTGATTTATGTTTGGATGGCCCTAGGGTTTGTCCAATGTGTGGACACGGAAAATGAATTAGAATATATAGGGGAAGGATATATTCTCGAGCTTGTAAGGAGGTCCTTTCTTGAACCAGAGTATACGGGCTCTTTTAATCCAGCTGAAAGGGAGGCATACAAAATGCATGATCTTGTTCATGACCTTGCACAATATGTGGCAGGTAATGAATTCTTGACAATTAGAAGGCCTATTACCGAGGCAATTCCTGAGATGGTTCGACACGTAGCATTTGGTTTGAATACATATTGCTCGTTTTCAAGACCTTTGATGGAAGCCGAGAAGTTGCGGACGATAGTCTACCCAAGCAATAGAGAGCGTACGGTTAGATCACCTTTTGAACCAGCAATTGCAAGTTTTAAAAGCTTACGTGTACTAGAAGGCCTTGACTTGCCAGAAAATATAGGGGAATTGAAGTTGTTAAGGTACATCAGCATAAATGCACCTGCCAATCTCCCAAACTCGCTTACGTGTACTTGGATCTCTCCGAGTCAAATGTGTCTTGATTGCCCGAAGATTTCTGGAAACTAACTAGCCTGCGGTTTATGGGCTTGACAACAACATTGACGTGTCTGCCAAAACAAGGAATCGGTAGGTTGACTTCTCTCCGGACGTTGTACTTTTACGAGTGTGACAATTTGGAGACTTTGGGTGAAGGGATAGAACATCTCTCTTGCCTTCGGGATTTGGTCTTACAGAGCTGTTCTAAGCTGGTTTCATTGCCAGCTGGCTTTAGGCACCTCATTTCCCTCGAGCGTTTGGAAATTTGTAGGTGTGAAAGTCTTAATTTATCGGAGGATGATGATGATTTAAAGGGGCTTATAAGTCTTAAGAATTTGAGATTAGTTCATCTCCCAAGGTTGGTGAATTTGCCCAAGGGGCTTCTGGATGCTACTGCTACGCTCACTCATTTGATGATTGTAGGCTGTGAGAACTTTACTTCACCATCACAGTCCGTCCTCCCAAATCTCCTATCACTTCAATCGCTTGAAATAGTTTTTTGTGATAAGGTTGCGTCCCTGCCAGGAGGGATGCAACGCCTCACTGAGCTACAGTATTTGTGGATTTACCGGTGTAGGCTCAACACCAGCGGATATCGTGAAGGAGGAGAGGATTGGCCAAAGATCGCCCACGTACCTAATATTGAAATTGATGATTAATTAATGACCGGTATATTCTCTGAGTTCTTTTGTAATACTGTGCCCTATACTGACAAGATTTTGCATGCTCATAGATTCAGGGTTTTCAGTTTCGAGAGCAAAGAGACTTAGCGTAATGCGCTCTCTCTCTCAAAAAAAAAAAAATTTTTGCCAGTGCACGAGGGTTAATGTACGCAGTCTTACGCCTGCAAGCAGAGAAACTATTTTCACGACTCGAACCCGTGACCTCAAGGTCAAAATAGAGCAACTTTACCTATTATTTTATATTCCCCACACTTGAGTTTGAGGTCTTTTGAGGATGGAAATGAAATAGCTGTATAATAAAACTAGAATCCTTCATAAGTAGGATTCTAGATAGAAAAAAAAAAATTAACGACGGAGTTGTGAATAGTTATTTGCAGTGCTCAATCGTGTGCGTCCAAAGTGTTTTTGGACGGTTTAAATTGAAAACCAATTTTGACCGGTAAGAATTAATTGTTACCGATCAAAACTGAAAACCAATTCTAATTGCGGGAACAGACGACTGCGATTGCACGATGCCGCGAAAAACTTGTTCACGGCAGAGTTTCTCTCTTCTAGATATACAAGGATTCGAATAAAATTTCTCTTTCTTGCGTCCTATCGACTTTCCCCTTTAATTTCACAAGCCCCCTTTTAGCTAAAGCTCTCGATTTTGGCGGAAGTTGATTTTCAAATCTCTTCATATCATTTGAAATTCACATGTACCCAAACACGGACCTCTGATATGACGAAAATAATCAACATAGATATGATGAGACATAATATTCTGCGCGCAAAATACAATACGAAAGAACACTAATGCATCCTGTGAATGCCGTTATAATTTGTTGATCACCTTTGCTGATCAAAATCTACACATTAATGTAGTTTTTGGTTCATCTACTTTCCTAATTTGGCTGTCCTTTATGTTGGAGATTTTCAAAATAAAAGAGTCGTCTTTTGGTTTTGTAAAATTCCTTGTTTCCTTAGAATGCTTGTTTTTCCTCTTTGTGAGCTTTGTCCCACATTGGTAAGCTGAGAGATGTTGGAGTGGTATATATTAGGAAACATTCCTAATATAAGTAACTAATGATCTAGTGTGGTGCAGCCCTTTGGTGCTTCGCACCATACCGGCAGAGCCGGTACACACTCACACACGCACGCGCGCACGCGTGGGCTGTGGCGCTTTAGCGGCGCACTAGGCGCCTTGTTGGCGCCATTTCTTATTGCAAGTTGGCAGTAAGGTGACGCTGACGTGGATGACACGTGTCTCACGCGTGGCAAGTGAGTCACACGGAGCGGTTCCGATCGGGTGCAACTCGAGCCTATGGGTGCGTTGGTTCGTAGAGTTGCGATCTGAGCCGTCGGCCGCGAATCGGCTCGATCCAACGGATTGGATCAAATCCGATTGGGTGTGAGTGAAACAGCACACCAGTTCGGTGTGACTGGGTGTGACTGATCGATCTAGACCAGCGCTAGGCGCCTTATTGGCGCCATTTCTTATTGCAAGTTGGCAGTAAGGTGACGTTGACGTGGATGACACGTGTCTCACGCGTGGCAAGTGAGTCACACGGAGCGGTTCCGATCGGGTGCAACGCGAGCCTATGGGTGCGTTGGTTCGTAGAGTTGCGATCTGAGCCGTCGGCCGCGAATCGGCTCGATCCAACGGATTGGATCAAATCCGATTGGGTGTGAGTGAAACAGCACACCAGTTCGGTGTGACTGGGTGTGACTGATCGATCTGGACCATAGGATCTGATCCAACGGTCAGATTAGATCGGATGCATACCCATTCTCAATGGGTGCGTAGTGGCCTATAAATAGACCACTACTTTACAGAATCCAGTGCTGATAATGACACACATAATCCGAATTTCTCCCACATCTCTCTCTATATTTTCTAGCATTCATTCTGCGTTCTGTTTTGCTGCAGAAAATAAAACACAGTGGTTCTCGGTTCCTATATTCGTTCAAGCAGATATTCTGTCCGTTTCGTTAGTGCAAACGAAAACGGAAAGAACATCAAGTTCGGGCTTCGATTTATCTTGAAGGCAGGTTTGTTGTAACCCTTTGCATACCGAAATTGGTGGGGGCAAATACTGTCTTTAGGAAAGCGACATAGTCGTGACTCGAAGTGTATTTCAGCATTTGTGGAGATTTCGCCAACAGTTCAGAATTTGCAGCAGCCATTTTTCCAACAATCTAAAGACAGTATTCTGCAATGGCGATGTTTCTACAGAAGATGACACAAGACTTCCTGAAGTTGGAGCGGTTTGAAGGTGGGAATTTCAGGCGTTGGCAGAAGAAGATGCACTTCTTGCTAACGACCCTGAAAGTGGTGTATGTTCTGACTACTCCGAGTCTGGAGATACCGGAAAATCCAGATGATGAAACTATGGAGCAGGCCCGTGAAAGGGGCAAGTGGGAGAATGATGACTACATCTGTAGAGGACACATTCTCAATGCACTGTCAGATGCATTGTTCGATGTCTATCAGAATTCAATGACAGCAAAGGAACTTTGGGATGCACTTAACGATAAGTATCTTTCTGATGACGCTACAAGTAAGAAATTTCTTGTTAGTCAGTTTATGAATTATCGCATGGTTGATACAAAGCCGGTCATTGATCAGTTGCATGAAATTCAGTATATCCTCAGTCAGTTTAAGGTTAAGAACATGCATATGGATGAATCTATTGTTGTTTCCTCTGTTATTGACAAACTGCCTGCATCTTGGAAAGATTACAAAAAGGAACTCAAACAAAAGACCGAGGAATATACCCTTGATCAGTTGGCCCAACACCTTCGGGTGGAGGAAGAGACAAGGCGTCAGGAGGGTAAGGATAATTCTACTTCTAAAGTACATGTGGTGGAAGAAAGTTCCAACAAGAAACGCAAGAACAGGGACGGTAATAAGTCTTCTGGTAAGTGGAAGAAGCAGAAGCGGGATCCTACCGACACTGGTTGCTGGCATTGCGGCAAACCTGGGCATCTTAAGAAAGATTGCAAAATCCTGAAAAGGAAGAACTCTGGTGGAAATCCAGGAGCATCTGGAGCAAAGAATTCTAAATTCATTGCTGTTGTTTCCGAGGCGAATATCCTCGATGATGCTGGAAGTTGGTGGGTTGATTCTGGTGCGACAAAGCATGTCTGCAATGACAAGAGGCTCTTTACTGAGTATAGTCCAGTTGCAGATGGTACCATTCTGTTCATGGGAAATGCGTCAACTGCATCAGTTAAGGGAAAAGGCAAAGTGGACTTGGAGTTCACTTCTGGCAACACACTGACTCTTACTGATGTGTATCATGTACCGGAAGTTAGGAAGAATCTCATGTCTGCAAGTCTACTTAATAAGTATGGTTTTAAAGTAGTGTTTGAGTCGGGCAAAATTGTTGTGTCCAAGGGTGGTGTGTTTGTTGGCAAAGGCTATGTAACCGAGGGAATATTTATGCTTAATATTAATAACACAGTTGTTTCTGCTTATATGCTTGATTCTTTTTCTTTATGGCATACTCGTTTAGGACATATCAATACAAGGAAAATGGATTGCATGATTAAATCTGGACTAATTCCTAAATCTGATAATGATATGGATGATAAATGCAAGATTTGTTTGGAATCAAAGATAACCAGATTGCCATTTCCTAAAATTGAGCGGACTTCTACATTACTTGAATTGATTCATAGTGATGTATGTGATTTTCATAGCACTCCAACTAGAGGCGGAAAACTTTATATGGCAACATTCATAGATGATTATTCGAAATTTTGCTATATCTATTTGCTTCATTCCAAAGATGAAGTACTTGATAAATTTGTTGCATATAAGACTGAAGTTGAAAATCAATGTGGTTTGAAGATAAAACGTCTTAGGTCTGACAGGGGTGGTGAATATCACTTCCCTGATTATTGTGAATCAGTAGGGATAATTCATGAAGTAACTGCACCTTATACACCTCAACAGAATGGAGTGGCCGAAAGGAAGAATAGAACTTTATCTGAGATGGTGGTTGCTATGCTAAGGAATGCAGGATTAAGTAAAGGTTTGTGGGGCGAAGTCATACTTACCGCTGCTTATATCCTAAATAGAGTACCTCTCAAAAAGTCTAACATTACTCCATATGAACTATGGTCAAAAAGGAAACCAAACTTGAGTTATTTTAAGACTTGGGGATGTAGGGCAATTGTGAGATTGCCTGGACCTAAAAGGAAGAAACTGGGTCCAAAAGGAATCGAGTGTGTATTCCTTGGATATGCTTTGCACAGTAAAGCATATAGGTTTCTAGTGGCTGAGCCTAATGATGCTGTGTCCATCAACACCATCATTGAATCTCGAGATGCAGTGTTCTGTGAAAATAGATTTGACAGAATTCCAAGGTTAAAATCTAGTAAAGATTTGGAATCTAATAAGGATTCGGAAGAGTTTCCTTTGATGTCCGAAGAGGACAACGAGCCTTTTGAGGTTCCAGTTGAAGGAAATGAACCTGAGGAACAAGTTGAATTGAGAAGGAGCAAACGAGTTCGGATAGAGAAAACGTTTGGTCCTGATTTCATAGTTTATCTAGTTGAAGGCACTAGAGAGACTTCATGTGCTCACAATGTATTTTCACTTCACGTTGAAAATGATCCTTTGACATTTGAGGAAGCAATGAAATCGCAAGACGTGGCTTTCTGGAAAGAGGCTATCCAAGATGAGATGGACTCTATCATGGGTAATAATACATGGGTTCTGGCGGATTTACCACCTGGTTCTAAGCCAATTGCTTGTAAATGGATTTTCAAGAAGAAAATGAAAATTGATGGAACTATTGATAAGTTCAAGGCCAGACTTGTAGCCAAAGGTTTTACCCAGAAAGAAGGTATTGATTACTTTGATACCTATGCCCCGGTTGCTAGAATCTCAACAATTAGAGTTTTAATTGCTCTTGCTTCTATATACAAGTTTGAGATACACCAAATGGATGTCAAGACTGCATTCCTTAATGGTGAATTAGATGAGGAAATCTATATGAAGCAACCAGAGGGGTTTGTTGTGCAAGGTTATGAGCACAAAGTTTGCAAGCTTATAAAGTCTCTTTATGGACTTAAGCAAGCACCTAAACAATGGCACGAGAAGTTTGACAAAGTGGTTGTGTCAAATGGTTTTACAATACACCAATCTGACAAGTGCGTGTATAGTAAATTTAATGGCAAACGAGGAGTCATTATCTGTTTGTACGTCGACGATATGCTTATTTTTGGTACAGACCAAGAGAGCATTCAGAGTACAAAAGTATTTCTTTCTGCTAATTTTAGTATGAAAGATATGGGTATTGCTGATGTAATATTGGGTATAAGAATTAAAAGAAGTGGTGGTCACTTGATTCTATCCCAGGAACATTACATTGAGAAGATTCTAAAGAAGTTTAATCACTTTGAAAGCAAACCGGTGTCTACTCCGTATGACTCTCAATCACCATTGGACCTTAATGAGGGGAGAGCTGTATCACAACTAGAGTATTCTAGAGTGATTGGCAGCTTGATGTATGCCATGACAAGTACAAGACCGGACATTGCATATGCGGTGGGGAGACTTAGTAGGTATACTAATAATCCTGGGCATGTACATTGGAATGCAGTATATAGAGTACTGCGGTACCTCAAATGGACTATAGATTATGGAATAGTCTATAGTGGATATCCTTCGGTTCTAGAAGGATACACTGATGCTAGTTGGATTACTGAGCGGAATGATCACTCGTCAACGAGTGGTTGGGTGTTTACACTTGGTGGAGGGTCAATCTCCTGGGGATCTAAGAAGCAAACGTTGATAACAGACTCGACCATGGCAGCCGAGTTTGTAGCATTAGCTTCTGGTAGTAAGGAGGCAGAATGGCTGAGAAATCTGTTGCTGGAAATTCCAGTGTGGCCAAGCCTATGCCACCTGTATCGCTGCATTGTGATAGTCAAGCTACGTTGTCGCGAGCGTATAACCAAGTGTATAATGGAAAGTCCAGGCATATTGGACTAAGGCATAGCTATGTGAGACAATTGATTGTTGATGGGGTGATAACCATTGATTTTGTTAAGTCAAGTCAAAACTTGGCGGATCCTTTTACGAAAGGCCTTGCAAGGGATTTGGTGTTGAAAACATCAAAGGGAATGGGACTTTTGCCCAATTAGTTTAATCACTCCTGGTGGAAACTCAATTCAACCGGTTGATACTCTCAATCTCTTGAGTTCAATGAGAAACTACACCATATGTCGTGATTGGAAACACTTTAAAGCTATTTTACACATTCCAAGGTAAAGTGTTTTGTACCTATAATGTGAAATACAAAGGAGGTTGAACTACTTAGTTCTTAATAGATTGTTTTGTGCTAATGTTATAAGAGCACAGATAGCGATCTACCTATATGAATGTGGAGGTGGTGCCGCTTCCTATAGGTCACAGGGGCTAGACCTTAGAGCGTTCATGAAATCAAGATAAAAGACCCAAGGCCAGTTCACGGGTCAACCGATTGGGATATCTGCACTATTTGGAGGATTATGTGTGAGACACATCCGGTTGGTCGACAGAGGACAACTAGTTCAAAGACACGTCTACTATGCTGCCCTGACCAGCTTTGATATGTTTTCACTAAGTGAATAGTTGAAGTCGCAAGACACTATTTATGTATGCATAAACCTTGTAGTAAAAACCGAGAATATTTCATCTGTATTTCGAAAATGGTGGGGGATTGTTGGAGATTTTCAAAATAAAAGAGTCGTCGGTTTTGGTTTTGTAAAATTCCTTGTTTCCTTAGAATGCTTGTTTTTCCTCTTTGTGAGCTTTGTCCCACATTGGTAAGCTGAGAGATGTTGGAGTGGTATATATTAGGAAACATTCCTAATATAAGTAACTAATGATCTAGTGTGGTGCAGCCCTTTGGTGCTTCGCACCATACCGGCAGAGCCGGTACACACTCACACACGCACGCGCACGCGCGTGCGCGGCGTGGGCAGTGTGGCGTGGGCTGTGGTGCATTGTGGCGCTTTAGCAGTGCACTTTGCACTTAGCACGTCAGCGCTAGGCGCCTTGTTGGCGCCATTTCTTATTGCGAGTTGGCAGTAAGGTGACGCTGACGTGGATGACACGTGTCTCACGCGTGGCAAGACTGATCGATCTGGACCATAGGATCTGATCCAACGGTCAGATTAGATCGGATGCATACCCATTCTCAATGGGTGCGTAGTGGCCTATAAATAGACCACTACTTTACAGAATCCAGTGCTGATAATGACACACATAATCCGAATTTCTCCCACATCTCTCTCTATATTTTCTAGCATTCATTCTGCGTTCTGTTTTGCTGCAGAAAATAGAACACAGTGGTTCTCGGTTCCTATATTCGTTCAAGCAGATATTCTGTCCGTTTCGTTAGTGCAAACGAAAACGGAAAGAACATCAAGTTCGGGCTTCGATTTATCTTGAAGGCAGGTTTGTTGTAACCCTTTGCATACCGAAATTGGTGGGAGCAAATACTGTCTTTAGGAAAGCGACATAGTCGTGACTCGAAGTGTATTTCAGCATTTGTGGAGATTTCGCCAACAGTTCAGAATTTGCAGCAGCCATTTTTCCAACACTTTATAGTCCTATTTTTCACAGGTTGCCGATATGAATTGAGCGCTAGCTTATGTGTTCTGCCCTCCTTTTATGTGTAGTGGAGCTTGAGTCTTCTGGCTTCCTTGTGCTGGGTGATGGTATTGCGGTTATGTGTTCTTTCTCGTGACAGTTGGTCGATTCGTTTGGTGGTACATGCACTGAGTCTTAAGTACCATTTAATTGGGATCAGCTACGTGATTTTTTCTCCAATGTCCATGTCCAAGGCATCATGTTCTGTAATATCCAAAATGCCTCGGGCCTTTATTGTGACGTGTGTAATGCTGTTCTACAAGATGGCAGTTTTTTTTTTTTTTTTGCTTTGTTTTGTTTTGTGGGCATACTGATTTGTTTGGTGGACCATCTGTAATGCAACAGTTATATGTGCTCTCATTTTCTCTGTATGAATGAACCTATGGAATTTGTTATTTTGCTTTGTTCGGTGAACTACGGATTATAATACTCTTATGTAATGGACTTGGTTGTATCGCTTTTATTTTCTTCGAATGAATTGCACATATTTTGCTGAATGATCCATCTACTGTGAATGTGTCCTTCAGAGGCGTGGTTCTCTTTGGGAACTATTCCATTAACTTAATCCATTAAGTTATGTTTGATTTTGTTGGTTAAGTTTGTATTGTTAACTTTGCTTTGGAAAATAAATTTGCAGGGCCTGCATACTCGATTTATCTAGTTTAGTTTATGTTCCCGGTTGTGGTTTTATTTCGTGTTTATTTTGTTATTCTGGTCATACAACTTTCCTCATGCAATAAAAGCAAATAAATTTAGCTTCTTTAGCTCTGTTTTCTTTCAATCTCTTATCGATTCATCGCATTCCACCTAGTGAATTCATGCTCCGAACAAATCATCTTAAGATTCAACGTTGTATTAGGATCCAAGAATAGACTTTCATCGACACGAGCTAAAACTTCTATTAATTCCTACTATGTGTTTTGCATAGGAAATAGGAATACTAAAATGATGAAAGCTATTGTTCGCAATCAAAGAGAACATTGACAGTTAATGCGAGGTTGTCCGTTGTTACTCATAGTCAGAATGATGTAACAAGCTCTGTGAAAATTTCAGCTATAGAAAATATTTCCTGAAGTAATGCGCCAAAATTTTAACTTTTAACTAACGTGTCGGGTTATCGAGTTATGGAAAGCACCAACCTATCCATGACTTACAGCAAATAAGCACCGGTACATGATACTCAAGGCAAAGCCCTGCATCAAGAAGACATAGGAGTCGACAAGTCATCTAGAGTGCTGCGATCCTGTGCTGAAGGAAACCAAGTAAACAGACCACACACCTTTCTAATCGGAGAGACAACAATTCCAATTGCCAGTAAGAGCACCTGATAGCAAATCTGTGTTCGTTCACTGCTTCTCAGTCACAAAAAATACACACCCCTAACTCTGCTTTCTCGTTAACGAAAAGTACACATAACGTAGCTCCTCTTGAAACCGTACTTAGTTTCTTGATCTGGAATAACAATTCCCTGCGGAATACGCAGAATAGATTGCTTGTAGAGGATACATTGCACGTCTGCTCGTCCGGGACACAACCAGAATCAATGGAGAAGGAGAATCGATGGTGAGCTTCAGAGAAGTGGCGGGACTTGCAGAGGGCGTGTATTATGCTGCTGATATTGAAAGAGTCAGGGAAGTAGCCACGGAGGCAGAGATGGTCGAGAATGCGAAGGGCTCCATCAACATCGTTGTCCACAGCACAGAGTGTGAATCTCTTTGGTCCAGTAATTCCTGTTGGTTATGCTCACTTCTCGTTCATCTGGTTCCTGCGCTGGTTGTGGTGGTTGAGAGACAGAGAGAGAGTGATCTAGTTATGATTCTACTGTTGATTGCAGTTTTAGGTGATGGAAACGGCTTGAGAAACATTACTACCTTCACATGTTTTGGTGTTGCTTTCAATTAGCCGTTGGTGTTTCCTCTTCATGCGAGTTGGTAAGGAAGAAATAGCATAACAGTGGTGTTCCTTGCCCCTGTGCTAGCCTTGCAAAATTCCAGTGTCATCAGCGAACAAGAGATGGCTGATCGCTGAGCTACCCCTTCAAATGCGTACACCATGTATTATGCAGGTGATCTAGTCGGAGCAAAATAAAGTATTAGCGATGCTTATCACCACAATCATTCGTGAGTAACTAGATAACTGCTTCATTTCCTTAAGAAAACAGTATTTTAACAGACTTCATTCGTATAACAGATGTCAGAAATGAATAGATAGAAGACATTTTGGTCATCATGGTTACCTAGAGAGAAGTTACAACTTAAACAAAAAAATAGAACTGCTGCAAAGGATGAAGATACTACATTAGGCGCACCCAGCAAGGGGCACGTGGGGTCACCTGCCCCCACCCCATCCCAACACCTTTTTTTTTTTTTTTTATTTAAATTTATAGTTAATTATTTATGTAAAAATGAGTTTTTTTTTTTTTTTTTGGCAAAAATGAGCGGGAGAACTAAAAACCCACACAGAAAACTCGACAGGGAAAACTCGCTCAACGCTTGATTTACTTTGTCGTTGTTAGTCACTTGTCTCTGTGGTCGTCGCCCGTCACTTCACCGTTTTCCTCACCAATCATCAATTAAATTTGGGGCTACACGACAAAAGTAACATTTTATTGAAAGAACTTTTAATTTGGGGCTACATAATTCAGGACTTTTTATTCTTTTCTTTTAAGATTCGTAATATATATCTTGATTGTTTTTGGGAAAATTAGGCCTTCATTTCTTTACTTGGTTTTTACCTAATCAATGAAATTTACAATTCAATTTTTCATAGTTTGTGCCTTTGCGCTTAATTTCGATTTTTGCTTAAGGTTATTAGTATAATGTGCCCCCACATGAGACAAATTCTGGGTTCGCGCCACTGTGACTACATATACATGAGAAGTTAAGAAATACAGTGAACACATAAGTCCAAAATGAAATTGATGACTACACAACAAATGATTAGGATTTAGGGGGCATCTGTGGTTTATTGTACATGTTGATTAGGTATCCTATGCAAGTCAGACATCCCCGACCAATGGCGAAGACCTGGACAAGAACTGCATGCCGACCAATGCTTTACTTGTTGGTCTCAACATATATTGTTACGAAAACCTGGACAAGAACTGCATGGCTTGTGCAAATGCAAAATTTACATCTAATTCTTCTTCAAATCTAAGAACTCAAAGAGATGCAATACGTAACCTTCTCATCTAAAGCGGCAGGAAAAAGGACATTAGAGTGACATCAGGGAACAGTGACGAGCACATTTTGCCTACATAACAAGGACGAGAAGACAGGGACAATGATGGTTGTTTTGGTGGTGGTGGTATTAGGATCGATGAACCAAACCATGCAAGGTGATGATTCGGCGAAAAATATCAGCCTTCTTACAAAACAAATGTTAATTAACTAATGTTTCCAAAGATATGTTCATCTTCCATGAGATGGATGCAGGAACAATGAAGTAACAGAAACTACCAGCGTAACTACAAAATAGTCTCAAACACTTCTTTTCCTAATATTATTTGATTGACCATCTACCAGGGGTCCCTAGTTCTGTTTTCTTTCCCTTTTTCCTTCTTGTTCCGTAATGGCAAATTTTAGGGCTCCAGTCCTCCCCGTCCATACCCTCATCGATTGGGAATTACATGGGTACTGTCATTGTTGTTGTTATGGGCGCCCCTAGTTCATCAAGCAAGTATATGATAATAAGAGAACCCGTAAAGATAGTAGTTTCATAAAATAGAATTTGAAAAACTAAATGAAAAGTAGTAAAAAAAAATTGCACAACTACAATGACAGGAACCATTAGTTGGGCGAATTATTCTGTTTTGCCCTACGAATTCTGAGAAAGTCTTTACCGATATTTATTGGAGCTGATTTTTTTACAAAAACCCAAAAAATATTTTAAAAAAATGAGTGATTCGGATCATTTTGTGGGATCCCGATATGGGCCCCACACAAATGTATGTGCATGATATGTGCAAGAACATTAATTTGTGCAAGTAGCACGGTTGTTTTTCAAATGTGAGTAAAAGATTAATTTTTTTTTATGAAGCACTTCAATGGACAAAATCTACCCTAAGCACAAATTTGAATAAAAGCTTCATTAATAGCATGATTTTAAATTTGAGAGGGAGAAAATAGTTACAGAGTACAATATTTCAGTAAAAGTTTGACTCTTCCTTGATTGGAGTAAAGATTTGTGTAAAACTCAATTGGCAAAAAAAAAAAAAAATGTTTGATAAGGGCTTGAAATGCTCTAACGAACGGAGAAAATTGAGATCTTAAAAAAAAAATGCATCACCTACCCCTTGTACATATACTCTCAAATAGAGAATTTAAATACTCCTATTTTATTTTAAAAAGTATATTTAGAGGGTATTACTATTCACACATGAATCACACACCTCTAATTCCATCTCTATTTCGTTGAAAACTCAATAATCTTTCATTTTTCCAACAAAATTACTAAATGTTTTCGCATAATAAATTGAACATGTGTCTTGTTTCAAAGATAATGTTGGGACCATTTAATAGTTTAATTTTGTAAAATATAAATGTATAGAGTAAAATTTATATGCATTTGGAGATTAAAATCTTCTCTCAAGATCATCCTCTCAACTAGAGAAGAGTTTTATAGGATGGATTGAAGCACCTCCATACTCTCAAATTAATAGAGATACAGAAGGTGGATTGGGGATGCTTTTGTAGCCCCCCACGGCCCTACCACCATCACCCACCATCGACCGCCAACACCACCTCTTACCCCAACCCCTCTTCTATTTTGCACTCCAGGTGGGTTCACGCTATTTTGTGTAAACGGTATTTGGTATTTTTGCTATTTTAGTCCAAAAATACCCACTATTCAGCAAAAGTCATTGCTCTTAATTTTGTTGTCTAAATGGTATTTTTGGTACTTTTAGTGAAAGCAAGTGGTATTTTAGCGCTTATACGAAGACAAAAATAATAATGTGAACTCACTGAAAATTGCATCTACAATTAATACTCAATCAAGGTTCAAAATTGTGGAATTAAAAGAGGGTGAGATGTAAACAAGGAATACTATGTACAAAAAAAATAAGGAATATTTAAATATCTATCCTCTTTATCCATGCCATGTAAGAATTCATCCCGCCTATTTTTTATACTTATGTTTTCATCCTTCCATTTTGTAAATTACCCTTATTACCCTTTTACACTATTTTATAATACACATAGAGAGAGAGAGAGAGAGAGAGAGAGAGAGAGAGAGAGAGAGAGAGACTTTTACTGTTTCCTAAATTTGTGGGATTTGAATGAATATGGAAGCATATGCAATCAAAAATCCTATGTGTACCGACCAAAATGTAGGGAAATCGTACCGACGGCCGTGCGCGGCCGTCTCCGGCCACCGGACGGCCGATCCGAGCCGTCCAAAAAATTTTAAAAAAAAAACCGAGGGGCCCAATGCGGGAATCAACGGCATCCGATGTGTGTAGGGTGCTTGATCTAAACACCCTATTTTTCGTGTATATATGTATGCTGTGTTGGTGCTGGTGTGCTGGGTGAAGGTATTGTGGTTTTGTGTTTTTCACTCTCATGACAGTTGGTCGATTTGTTTGGTGGTACAAGCACCGAGTCTTAACTTCCATTTAATTGGGATCAATTACATGATTTTTTCTCCAATGCCCCTGCCCAAGGCATCTTCCGTAATGTCCAAAATGCCTAGGACCTTTTATTGTGACGTATGTAATGCTGTTCTACAAGATGGCAGTTGTTTTTTTCGCTTTGTTTTGTGGACGTACTGATTTATTTGGCGGACTATCTGTAATGCAACGGTTATATGTGCTCTCATTTTCTCTGTATGAGTGAACCTATGGAATTGGTTATTTCGCTTTGTTAGGTGAACTATGATTATAAAACTCTTGTGTAATGGAATTGGTTATTTCGCTTTTATTTTCTTCGAATGAATTGCTTATATTTTGTAGAAGGATCCATTTGCTGTAAATGTACCCTCCAGAGGCGTGGCTCTCTTTTGGAACTATTCCATGAACTTACCAAGTTACGTTTGATTTTGTTGGTTAGCTTTGTATTGTTAACTTTGCTTCAGAAAATAAATTTGCAGGACCTGCGTACTCGATTCATCTAGTTTAGTTTATGTTCCCGATTGTGGTTTCATTTCGTGTTTATTTTGTTATTCTGGTCATACAACTTTTCTCGTGCAGTAGAAGCAAATAAATTTAGCTTCTTTCCCTCTGTTTTCTTTCAATCTTTTACTTGTTCATCGCATTCCACCTAGTGAATTCATTCTCCCAACAAATCATCTTAAGATTCAACGTCGTATTGGGATTACAAGCATAGACTTATATGGACGTGAGCTAAAACTTCTATTAATTCCTGCTATGTGTTTTTGCTTAGGAATACTAAAATGATAAAAGCGATTAATAGAGGATATTTTGGTGAATATTTGTACTGTAAAATGTAGGTTGTCTCCCTAATTTACCAGAAAAATATTATACGAGTCTGTCAAGTGTCAGCTGAAACTCTCAAGTTCTCGACTACTAAAGCTCTTCCAATGTTATCAAGTAGTGGGTCAGCTCAATGTTTGAGCTTGTTCAGCTCCTCCCGCCCTAGAATAGACAGGGCTACATAATCCTTTACTAACGAAAAACAAAAGATCGATATCCGAACAATTTAAACGCTGAAATTATATTCTAACATGTTCTGCAGGATCTGAAAATGAGAAGATGTTAGATGTCATTTTGGCTCCGTACTCCACAGGTAATGGGTTTCTTTTTTTTGGAAGAGACTGTGTTTGATTTGTAATTTTGAGATTTATTTTTGAGATAAAAAAGTTCAATAGATTTGCGTATTTTTTCGTCTTTAGTAAACTTTTTTACTAATATTTTGACAAACTCTTTTATTTTTTGAATAGATGTACGTCATGTACATCCAAAAAGTAAAAAATAAGTAAAAAAAAATTGACAAAAAATCACTAAAAACTAAAAAACAACGATAACAGTCAAAAGTTTTGGAGAGATTAATTCTGAGATGAGAACCAAACAAAGTGGATCTCACTTTCACTGACCCAAACTCCAAATGTATACCCAAAACCCCTCTCAATTATTTTCTCTCTCAAATGCTTATTAGAATGGCTTATTTTACAGAGGTATTTATAAAGCGGAAGGGAAAATTACAAAAGATTTCCAAAAGTCAGTATGGAAGCTTTGCTTCATCTCTTTGAAATTGAGCCACACTCGATTTCCGCGGGATGAAATCTCCAACACATTCTTCATCGTCTTTCGGTGCCCAGGTATCCACCGTAACTCTTTCCTCTTTCGAAGACGAACCAAGCAATGACCTGTACATTTATTTTCCAAAGCGAAAGAGGTAAAAAGAGAGCCAATGAACAAAATTAACCTAAGAGAAATTGGAAGGCTATGTATAAGTATTCTTAAAAGAGAACCGCACCCCTGAAAACGCAAGCGAAATCCAGGAAATTCTGACACTGATAGTAACTCAGAGAGCTCAATCTCGTCTCTAAAAGCCTGGTCAAACAATGATCTCTGTAATGAAACAAGTTTAGGATATCAACAAAATTATGGGTTGGTGATGTATTTTTAACTAAATTAGGGCTTTAACATCAATTTGTTTTCCCCGAAGAGTGGCGTCATGCCTAGCTCATTTAGTCTTCCTTCACAGATAAATTGGGCATACTTAAAATTAACTGTGATAGCAAGAGTAAGCTTGCGGACTTCAACCCTTCCCTAGATCCCGTATACACGGAAACTTCGTGCACTAGGTTCGCCCTTTAGTAACTCTAATAGCAAACTTATAAGATTCTAGATCACACATGGGGTGGTAGCCTGGTTTTGATTACAAGCGTAGGCCTAGTAGAGTGACATTTTTCCTGTCTAATAATTGAGAAATTTTTATGGAATACGACCTGCACTATTAGCAGTAAATATTTTGTTGCTCCCTATTCTAGCTCCTGAATTGCAGAACTCTTTTCATTTGATTTGGCAACGTGACCTTCGATGATTCTTCTACTAGCATTCTTTTATTTATGTGGATATGTATATATGCAAAACAGACTTTTCACATTAGGAATGAATCAATGGAAGCATTTTGACAAGGCAGGTAGAGAAGGTACCTTCATATGATAACTCTGCTGGATACAACTGTCAGGGACATGCGCAATCTTAGGCCAATCTTCTCCTATCCCTTCTTCACATCTTCTACTCAAGTGGAAGCAGTCCACAATACGCAAACGCCGTAGTGCAGCAAGACGTTGCATACCTTGTGGTAGCGACATACGATTATGACAATGGAGAATTTCAAGTACTTGAAGTGATCCGAGATTCGGGAGGACGGACTCTGATAAGGTTGTCAAATTCTTACAAGACGAGAGATGTAAGTGATTCAGTGTATCAGCAGAATCATTAAGCCCCTTGGGCAAACTAACCAACTTAGGGAGACCATTTAGTACTAACTTCTTCAGGCTTTTCAGCCCTTTAAAATCGTACTCTTCCGAGAGTTCAAGATTTTGACAGTAACGAATTTCTAAATGCTTGAGAGACGTGAGGTGTTTTACGCCAGACGGCAAAGAAGCCAGTTTTGGACAGCCCCATATGACCAATTCCCGGAGGCAAGTGAGGTTTTGTATACCATCACCCAAAGACCTCAATTCACCGTTAACAAACAGTAGAAATATCCGAAGAGAAGTTAATCCACCAATCCCTTTCTCTGGTAAACATGTCAAGTTAGATGATAAGCACAAGAACCGAAGGTTAATTAGGTTGCCAAAATCTTCAGGCAGTTGATCAAGTGTTGATCCGTAGAGATCCAAATACTGCAAGTTTAATAGCTTGCAAAGAGATCTAGGGAGTTTTTCAACGTCAGAACAAGTGAGGTACCTTAAATGGTCCAAATTTCCTATCTCCTTGGGCAAGACATGTATATCCCTATTTCTAAGGTAGAAGTTTAAACCTCTATGACCGAAGTTCAACACTCGTAAGCATCTAAAACCTGGAATTGCTTCTTCGACAGATGATCCAAAATTGGGCCCTGTCTCACTTGGTAAAAACATGGTCCGCAACTTCTTTGCTTTGATCAAATGTTTTGGGAATTCGGTATATAGACTCGAATCAAATGACACAAGCCGAACCCTCTCAGGAATTACCACAATATTTTCCCCTTTCACAGTCAATCGTTCATTACCAGCCACATAATGTGCAAGATCGTGAACAAGATCATGCATTTTATAGCGATCGTGAGCAAGATCACTGTCAGGTTGAAGAAAGGACCTTCTTGCCAGCTCTTCTATGTACTCTTCACCTATATCTTCTAATTCTTCGTTCTTGTCTGAGGACTGTATGAATCCATGGGCCATCCAACCATATATTAACTCTTGTTTGAAAATTATCTGATCTTTCACAAATAACGAACAATAGGCAAAGCATTGTTTTAAGTACGAGGGCATTTGGTCATAACTCAACCTTAGAATCGGTAGGATATCATTCTCATTTTTTACAAGAGACCAAATCTCATTGTTCCTCACAAACAACCAATCACGATCATTTGTTTTCATGAACAACATCGCTCCTAAGGTTCTTGCTGCAAGAGGTACACCTCCACACTTCTTCACTATTTCTCTACCAATGTTAACTAGGTTCTGATGCTTATTCTCTTCTCCTTCTTCAAATGCCCATTTCACCAATATACGTAAACAATCTTCATCTGAAAGACCTTCCAGCTCATATGGTTCCATGGTGCGGACAATTGAAGCAACCATTTTACTCCGTGTGGTTACCAGAATTCTGCTCCCACTCGCTCCCACTGCAAACAAATCTTGCAATTTTTTCCATTGTACGCGGTTCTCATTCCATACATCATCCAGAACAAGGAAAAACTTGTTGTCACTTAACACTCGCCGAACACGAATTTGTAAATGCTCAATTCCTTCATTGTTGCAGCCATTGTCCCCTACCACTTCCAATAGTTTAATCAAGATTCTTTTCATATCAAAATCATCAGAGACACAAACCCACATTTTTGTGCTAAAATGGTTTTGAATCCTATCATCGTTGTAAACCAGTTGTGCAAGTGTGGTTTTTCCTAGACCCCCCATTCCCACTATGGGAATGATGTGAAAATTGTTATCATCACTAGAGGACAATAACAATTTTATTAAAGCTTCTTTGTCAGTATCTCTTCCGGTAACCTCCGGAATATGCACAAGGGAGGAGGTATCATCCCTTCTTTTGATCTCAATTGGCCTTTCTGCTACTTTCACAACAAACTTAAAATCTCGCATCTCCGCAACAATCTCATCAAGCCTCTCGGCGATATCCTTAATGTTTCGACCCAAAACATAATGAAATGCCAGTGTATTTGAGCTTGTGAAGAAATAGCATACCTCTCTCACCATGCTCTTGTGAGTTTTCATTTGCCTTCTCAAAGTCTCGGTTGCGACTTCATCCAACAAGTCATCAGCATCATAAAATACAAGTTTAAGCCTTTGTAACCAGCCCTTTACAGCTGGGTTTCTCATCTGCTCCTCTTCTGCACTCAGAAGAACATTTCTGATGGTGGAGATCTTGTTCTCCAGCTTCCTCAGCTCCTTTTTGACTCCCCACGCTAATCCAACCTGTTGGAGGGCAGTTGACCCCAATTTCAACAAGATCTCTTTGGCAAGGTTGAATAGAACTACTTCTGCCATACCTTACTTAGCTGGATATGGGTGTGGAAGTTAATTGGCTGCAAGAGAAAATTGGTTAATTGAAAATAAGAGAATGATCTGGTTGTTTGGTAGATAAGAATCGGCATATGCTTTCAAAATGAATATATGAATTGGGAAAGTTGAAGGAAACTGACTTGGTCAACTTTGCATAGGTTTTCAGCAGGTAAAATTTTTGGCTGTGAATATGATGCATAGTCAATGTAGAGGAATATTCAATTGCGCTGGCCCAACGGCAAGGGGAAAAAAAAAAAAAAAAACCAAAATACCCTTGTGTAGAAGCAACTTGCTTGGGGAAAATTCCTGATATTTGTATCGTTTTGACCAATTCTGTATAAGCAACTTGCTTGGGGAAAATCCCAGATACTTTGTATCGTTTTGACCAATTCGTAATAAGTTAAGAGGCAAGACTCAAATTAGTTCTAACACCTTTCGCAAGTCAAAGTGAGACCCACAATTTGTGCAATTTTCTGTATTAGTAGAATTTTTTTTTTCTTTTTCTTTTTGGTAATGCAGCATATCCCGGATCAACTTCCGCATACCTCGGACTAATCCCTAAGGCCCTTCTTATAATCGTTTCACAAGCTTACGTATGGGGTGTTGGTGCAAAAACTGGAACCTTCAAAATCTGGAGCCTTCTGCAACTTGAACAATCTGATGGAAACCGCTTCGAGTCACATTACGACATCACTTTCCGAAAACAGTATTCGCCCCCACCAATTGGTATGCACCGGGTTACAGCGAATCTGTTCTGAGGATAAAATGAAGCCCGATCAATGATCTTCTGCCTGCGTCCGCACAAACGAAGGACAGACATAATACCGAGCCTAAGAGCATCAATTGAACCAAGGACTGTTAATTCTGTTTTTGCAGAATAACGGAATAACAGCGCAAAAAACAACGAGTCAGAGGGAGGGAGAGTTTCTGGATATTTTTTGGTGTATCGAATGACTTAACCATTGGCCTATTTATAGACTTATAGGCACCCTTACGTGAAAGGATGTGTCTTTAGTAAACACACATTAGAAAGGGTATGTCGTTTGAAGACAATTAATCAATAGAAGGATCATGCCTTTTAGTAGGCACCCTTTCAAGAAAATAATTAATTAGAAAGGGTCATGCCTCTTGGAGGCACCCTCATGTATCACATCACTTCCTAACAATCACACCCCATTCTAACAATCACACCCTAAGTTAATAGGTGTTATAACTATTCACATAAAGTCATATCCCATGTGAAAAAGTGTCGCACCTTTTCACAAATAACTTCCCGCAATCTTTTTATTTTGAAAAATCTCCAACAATCCCCCACCATTTTCGAAATAAAGAAAAAGTTTTCTTGGTTCCTTTGAAAAGACTTGTGCATCAATGAAGGTGTCTCACGACTTGAACCATTCACCTAGTGAAAACACATCAAAGTTAGTCGGAAAGCATAGTAGACTTGTCTTTGAACTAGCGATCCTTAAATGACCAACTGGACATGTTGCATCTTTCCTGACTCTGGTATTCAAATTGGCCGACACGTGATTTGGCCGTGTGTCTTTATCCTGAATTTCATGAGCGCTCTAGAGTCCTAGCCTTTGAACCCATAGAAGGCGGCACCACCTTCACACTCATATAGGTAGACTTTGAAAGTGCCCCTGTAACTACAACACTTGAAACCTAACAAACCGTTAGAAGCCTATAAAAAGCTAAGTAGCTTAACCTCCATGTTTTCATTACAAGTACCCAACATTTTACCATGGGATGGATAAAATCGGAAAATACTTGCAACCACAACTTATGGTGTACTTTGCTCATTGAACCCAAGACTTGAAGTTATTCAAGCTTTGAGTCGAGTTTCCACCAAGTGTGATTAGATTTCAATAGGCTTGAGTCCCATCCCCTGTGATGTTCTCCACTCCAAATCTCTTGCAAGACCTTTTGTTAAAGGATCAGCCAAGTTTTGACTTAATTTTACATAATCAATGGTTATCACCCCATCTGTAATCAAGTTCCTCACATAGCTATGTCGAAGTCCTATATGCATGGACTTTTTGTTATACACCTGGCTATAAGCTCGTGATAGAGTCGATTGACTATCACTATGCAAAGATATAGGTGGCATAGGTTTTGGCCACATGGGTATCTCCCACAACATACTTCTCAGCCACTCTGCCTCTTTGCTCCCTGCTGCTAGTGCTACAAACTCAGCTACCATAGTTGAGTCTGTAATGAGACTTTGTTTCTTAGATCCTCAAAAAACTGCTCCTCCACCAAGTGTGAAGATCCATCCACTTGTTGACAAGTGATCTTCATTCTCGGCTATCCAGCTAGCATCAGTATATCCTTCTAGAACCGAAGGATAACCACTATAAACTATCCCGTAGTCTATAGTTTTCTTTAGATACCTCAATACCCGATTAACTGCGAGTCAATGGACATCGCTCGGATTATGTGTGTACCTACTTAGTTTCCCCACAGCATATGCAATATCTGGTCTTGTGCAAGTCATGGCATACATTAAACTTCCTATCACTCTAGAATATTCTAGTTGTGAAGCTCCTCTACCAGTGTTAAGATACAATTTAACATGTGGATCCAATTAATTAACCAGAGATACACAGGTTTCAACCTTAACAAAAAATAAACATGATATAAGAATGAACAGAATTATGTTGTGAAGGTAAATACGCAGTGGTGAATGAATAAAAGCAACTTGAAATCATAAACATCCGCAGTTATTTGCGTAAAGATGTATTTACATATTTAGTACTCTATATGAGGTCTCAGGGTCATGGTAATCACTCATACGTAATACTTGCCACGAGAACATAGTGTTTTGTGGCTCCCACACACATTGCCTTCCAATTCACACTCTTTTTTTGATATTCATTCATTCTTTTTTTTTCTTTTAGGAAAAAATATACACTTTCAACATTAACAGAACAAAAAAAAAGGAGGGTGAACATTAAAATAGAGAGTGTGAGAATCACTCTCCCTAGAATATATAAAAAATATTATAATTTATAATAGTAGGTAGAATTAGATGTCTCCAGCCCACCGTTTACTTCAGAATTAAAAACAGAAACCAACCAAACTTTCTTTTTCCTTCCTTCCTCTATTTTTTTAATTTTAAACTTTGAAGGTCGATGCAAGGTTACTGTCAATGAAGCATTTTCCTTCTGCTTTCCAATGACATTATTTCTAAGGCAAATCATATTACTATTTCTATCCACCATAGAAGAGCAACAAACAGTAATTCTTTCTCTCATGATCTAAATCTGCTCAATTACCTTCTACATTCCAAGTAGCCAGGGAAATATGGCAGCAGAAAAAATTCTGTCAGGTGTTGCAGCAAATGTTTTGTCGTGTCTGGGGTCCTATGCAATTCAAGAGATTGGATTAGCATGGGGTTTCAAAAAAGATCTGAGAAAGATGGAAATCATGGTCTCCACTATAAAAAATGTTCTTTTGGATGCACAAGAGCGGCAAATGAGCAGCCGTGCTGTGAAAGAATGGCTATAAAAACTCGAACTCATACTTTATGATGCTTCTGACTTGTTGGATGAGGTTGCAACGGAGACTAAGACAACGCAATTGGAAAGTCAGAATAGCTTGGTGAGAAAGGTACACTACTTCTTTACAAGCTCAAATCCACTTGTATTTCAATATGTCGTGGGGCGTAAGATGAGGGATATTGGGAAGAGGCTAGATGAAATTGTTTTGCAGATGAATGCTTTTAAGTTTGTTATGAAACTAGTTGAAAGGCCAATTCAGATCAATAGCAGGGAAGAAACCTTCTCCTTTGCGAATACTCCGACGTTTATCGGAAGAGATGCTGACAAAGAAAAATAAGTAAGGTTGTTATTGTCCCCTGGTGATGAGGAGAATGTTGCCATCATTCCCATAGGGGGAATGGGAGGTCTGGGGAAGACCACACTTGCACAATTGGTATACAATGACGATAGGATTCAGAAACATTTCACCAAAAGATTGTGGGTCTGTATTTCTAATGATTTTGATGTCAAAAGAATCCTAATTAAATTATTGCAAGCGGGTGATCCCAATGGGGACGCTAGTTATAGTAGCGAAGGACTTGAGCAGTTGCAAAACCGAGCTAGAAATGTGTTATGCGAAGATAAGTTTGTCCTTTTTCTGGACGACGTCTGGAATGAGGACCGTGTAGTGTGGAAAAAATTGGAGAATTTGTTAATAACGCAAGGGAGAGGAAGCAAAATTGTTGTAACCACACGTAGTAAGAAGGTTGCTTTAATTGTCAGAACGAGCACCGTGAAACCATATGAACTTAGAGGTCTTTCAGACGATGAATGTTTACATATATTGGTGAAATGGGCATTTAAAGAAGGGGGTGAGAGTAAGCATCCGAACCTAGTCAACATCGCTAGAGAAATAGAGAAAAAGTGTGGAGGTGTACCTCTTGCGGCGAGGACCTTAGGAGCATTATTGTTTTCTAAAATAAATGAGCATGATTGGTCGTCCGTGAGGGACAGTGAAATGTGGGCTATTGTACAAAAGGAGAATGATGTCTTACCGATATTGAGGTTGTTGGGAGTTCGTCCGATGCATCGACCCACGACCGCGTGCTCAAGGCCCAATTTGTATGGGAGTAACGGCAAAGAGTCCACCACATTACTTGAGCCCAATATAAATTGAATGACCCATATCCACTTAAAAGGTTAAGCCTTATAAGTGGTGAGCCATCCAATTGTATATTAAGGTCTAACTCTTTTTCTGTTTATCCAATGTGGGACTCAACGTTCACACATGTTCTAACAAATCTCTCCCTCATGTGTGAACCGAAAATTGGGCCTTAACCTCTTTATGCATCCAAGCTCCCCCTTGATTTTGATCTAATACTCTCAACCCTATCTCCTGAACTAGGCTTATTCTGCACTCACTCAATCGATTCAGAGTCATCTCAATTGAGAGTCAACGTGCCTAGTCACCGACACCAACGTGCTCATTCACTAGCACCATGCTCCCCGACGAGTCAACTCCATCGACAATGAGCCATCCAATACAGCACTCCAACATCGAGCCACCTTGCTTCATCGGGAGTCACCTTTTGGACTTTATACCGCTCCACGAGTGTCTTCTGTGCAAACCCATTCAATGGTGCGCTGAGAGTCTTCCCATAGATCGTCAACCAACGGCTCTGATACCATTTGTTTATACCGCTCCACGAGTGTCTTCTGTGCAAACCCATTCAATGGTGCACTGAGAGTCTTCCCATAGATCGTCAACCAACGGCTCTGATACCATTTGTTGGGAGTTCGTCCAATGCATCGACCCGCGACTGCGTACTCAAGGCTCAATTTGTATGAGAGTAACGGGAAAGAGTCCACCACATTACTTGGGCCCAATATAAATTGAATGACCCATATCCACTTAAAATGCTAAGCCTTATAAGTGGTGAGCCATCTAATTGTATATTAAGGTCCAACTCTTTTTCTGTTTATCTAATGTGGGACTCAACGTTCACACATGTTCTAACAGAGGTTGAGTTATGACCAAATGCCATCATATTTAAAACCCTGCTTTCAATATTGTTCATTGTTTGAGAAAGATGAAGACATTTATGGAAGGAAGTTGATTTACGCTTGGATTGCCCTAGGGTATGTCCAATGCTTAGACCCGAATGAAGAATTAGAGGACATAGGTGAAGGATATATTCTTGAGCTTGTAAGG
Organism: Rhododendron vialii; assembly: GCF_030253575.1. Lineage (NCBI taxonomy): Eukaryota > Viridiplantae > Streptophyta > Magnoliopsida > Ericales > Ericaceae > Rhododendron > Rhododendron vialii. Next base: position 4,302,761 of record NC_080559.1, read on the forward strand.
AGGTCCTTTCTTGAACTACATTATAGCATCTTTCCTATTCCAGTTAGAAGGGAGACGCATAAAATGCATGATCTTGTTTACGACCTAGCACAATATGTGCCTGGTAATGAATGCTTGACCATTAAAGGGGCTATTCCCGAGGCAATTCCTGATACGATTCGCCACGTATCATTCGGTTCAAATACATATTGCACATTTCCAAGACCTTTGATGGAAGCCAAGAAGTTGCGGACCATTTTCTACCCAGTGAAAATAGGGCCCACGTTTGGATCATCTATTGAGCCAGAAATCGCAAGTTTTGGATGCTTACGTGTGCTAGACGGACGGGATTTTGACGACAGCATTTCCTTGCCAGAAAATATAGGGAAATTGAAGCTGTTAAGGTATATTAGTAGAGCTAACAATCTCCCAAAATAGCATTGCAAGCTATTAAGCTTGCAGTACTTGGAACTCTCTGAGTCACGGGTCGACAAATTGCCGGTAGATTTCTGGAAACTAATTAACCTGCTGTTTTTGTGCTTGTCAACGACATCGACTTGCCTTCCGAAAAAAGGAATCAGTAGGTTAACTTCTCTCCGAATGCTGTTCATTTTCAGTTGTTTTCAATTTGACGTCTTTGGGTGAAGGGATAGAACGTCTCTCTTCTCTCCGGGAATTGGCCATAATGCGCTGTTATAAGCTGGTTTCGTTGCCAGCTGGCTTAAGGCACCTCACTCCCCTCGAGGTTTTGGCAATTCATAGCTGTGAAAGCTTTAATTTCTAGGATGACGACGATATTAAGGGGCTTACAAGCCTTAATACACTAAGTCTAAAAGATCTCAGAGGGTTGGTGAGTTTGCCCATGGGGCTTCAGGACGCTGCTGCTACACTCACTCATTTGGATATTCTAGAGTGTTTGAACTTTACTTCACCATCAGAGTCCGTCCTCCCAAATATCCTATCACTTCAATCACTTTTGATCGGGGAATGTCATAAGGTTGAGTCCCTGCCAGAAGGGATGCAAAGCCTCACTAAGCAACTGAATTTAACTATTTACAGTTACAATCTCAACACCAGCAGTTATCGTGAAGGTGGAGAGGATTGGCCGGAGATCGCCCACATACCTAGAATTCAAATTGTTGATAACACCTACTCGGAGCATTCCAGTCCCGACACAATCAATCACTGGTATATTCACTCATTTGTATATTCTCTGTTTTGTAAAAGTATATCTCTTCTACTTCCATAACATCTTCCACTTTAATTTTACAAGCCACCTGCAGCTAAAGCACTCGTATTTCTGAAAGTTGAGCATCAAATATCCTTGCACGTATCACACACACAATGGAAAACAAAACTAATGCCTCATGTGTACTAGACTCTGATGAATAGCGTAATCATGGTAATAATCGAAATCCAGTCAGCTACGAATATGGCATATCTAGTTTTTTTTGTTTATGCCATTATGATTTTGCTCTCTGATTCTGTTTTTTTACAGTTGGCAAATATGAAGGGCTTGGTAAGGTACGCGTTGTCTCTCTTCTTGTGTGTAGTCGAGTCTTTTGGATTCCTTGAGCTTTGGTGTTGCTGCTGGTGTGCTTGGTGCGCGTGTTGCGGTTCTGGCTTCCATTTTCATGATAGTTGTTCGATTCATTTGGCGGTGCTTGCTCTGTTGTGATGTTTGTTTTGTGATTCTACATGATGGCAATTGGTTATTTCACTTTGTTTGGTGAACTACGGATTATAAAATTCGTGTATGCTTTTTGTTTTCTTAATTTGATGACTTGAACGACTATGCTCTTGTGAAGTGGTTGAATATATCTGTGACAAAGGGTATCTGTAGTACGATAATGCACTACGTGGTGTAGTGTGCCTCAGTATGCTTTACCGAGTTCTTATCATCATGATGATCCGAACCCCTTGTCCTTGAATGTGCTCATAGAGACTATTAAACTCGTTTCTAATGTCATACATCCTCAAAATCAAGGGATTGAACTTTCTAATTGGCTCTCTGCAGAACTCCAACCATCCATACTCAGTTAAGCTCACAAAGGAGCACCATTGGCACTTACCAAACCATCTAGGAAAATAATGTGGTACTGTCTTAAACGCAACATCAATCGAGATCCAATGATCCAAAGCAAACCAGAAAAGAAGATAGCATGTATAACCAATGCCCATAGCCAAAAATGCACTCTACCCTTTCTGAATATAGGACCAAAGAAATCGAGTATCGGAGAAATCAGAGAAATGAACGAGACACAGCAGAACTACAATGCTTGGTTGAGCTTTAGAGAAGATAACTAACCAAGGGAAATCCATGTAGTTCCTTTGTCAATGGCTATTGTCATTGTGCCGTTCTCTTAAATGACGAGGACACAAGCAAAAAACTGCGTCCAATTTCAATGAAGTAAAGGTGGAAATAAACGGCAAGATCTCTAAAACAAGATTTTCACGACAGCCTGCTGATATCTTGACCCAAACACTAACATAAGATGGTTGCGTTCCACCACTTTATGTCCCGCAAAAAAACTTCCTTTTTGTTAGTGGGACTCAAAGCCCATCTACTCACCGTTCAAATAAAAGAACATTAACCAATGTGGGGTTAGTTTAGCAGTCCAAACTCTCCGATGGTTAATACAAATTTCCATGGCCCCCTTATTGGAGCTAGCTAAATTAATTTCTAACACCACCCAAACATGGTGTGACTCTACCTTTGGTCCCGACAAGGTCCGGCAGGGTCATGATCACGTTCAGATAATATTGTAATGTGACAGAATAATATTCCTTCCAATAATGCTACTCACACAATAATTCAAACATAACAACTTACAAAACTTTTCACATACATATGGAGCCCACACATAATAATGTGTGTGGAGCTCACGTGTATGTGAGAGATTATGTTTGGTGTTGTGTTTGAATTGTTGTGTGAGTATCATTTTTGTATTCCTTCACAGAAGTGACGATGTACCATTAATGCACTTCTATTTTTTTAACCAAAAAAAAATAGAGGTGACAATTTGGGTCCAGTAATATGGTTTTGCCCAAACCCATCCATTTATAATTAGTCCAAACCCACCCATGTTTAAATATGAGGGGAAAATAACAGCTAAGGACGTGTTTTGATAATTAATACATGCCAAGGACAAACTAAGAACATTTGTTAATGTTGAAAATGTTCTTGATGGATATTAATTATCAAAACACGTCCTGGGCCGTCATTTTCCCAAATATAAGTTCTAATTGGGCTAACTTAATAAACCCACTGATTTTATGGGTTTAAGTGGGTTGGTAATGGGTCCAAAACAATTTGCTTTTAAGATTCATGGGGCACAACACAAGACTATTACCATATCAAAAAAAAAAACACACAAGACTATTACCCAAAAACCCGCTTTTAAGATTCATGGGGCACACAACACAAGAAAAAATGGCGACACATTAATTCCCCAAAAATTCGAAGAAAAATAAGTCACGGTGGGATTGTAGAAAAAAATTAGGAGAAAAGAAAATGTAAAAAAGACCAACGACTGGTTGGGCTGCTGGGAAAGGTCGCTGATGTACTCGAAAATTATAATTTGAAAGCATTACAGTAATTAGAGGCAAACATGCAGGTCTGGGCAGGTTGAAATGGGTTGCGGGTCGAATATGAGTCAAAAGTAAATGGGTTGAAACGGGTCGGGTCGAATACATGTTAAACCCAACCCCGCCCAACCCGACCTGACCCGTCCCCATCTCTTTTGTTTTTTTTGTTTATAATATTTATTTATAAAACTAATTCTCCTATATCAAAACTCAAACTTGCTAAACAAAAATACCACATATACAAACCTTTCAGAATCAATAAGAAAAAAAAACCCCAAGTCATGCCTTAAAAAAAACACGAAATCATCTCTGGTTTTACTATTAAAATCAATGATGCTTGCACAAGAATATTGGTACAGAATATGATTAGTTTATGTATGCAGAGAGAGAGACTTACGAAGAGCCAAGGCCGCTTCTTAGGTTTGGATTAAAAAGTCAAGTGACTTATTCTTTTTTGTTTCTATTCAATTTTTTTTTTTGTATTTGCTTGTTTTGCGACAAACTTTTTACCCCTTTTAGTTCGTCTCGACGGGAGAATCGAGAAAGTAATTTTTTTTACTTTTACCCTAATATTTTTTTGTAATATTCAAGATAAATCCCAAAAAACCGGTTTTAGGGCTTTATATTGGATGTTTTTAAAAATATTTGGGTAAAAGTCATAATTTTTTACTATTACAATTGGAGCGAATCAAAAATCGTAAAATACTTGTCGCAAAATAACAAACACGAAAAATGTTGAATAAGAACAAAACGAAAAAAAAAAGGAGGAGTTTTGGATGCTTTGACGATAAAAAAAGGCAAAGGCAAAGTCAAATTTTAATTTTTACGCGGTGTTGCAACAAAACAGTGGTTGAATGAATTCAAGTTGTCCATCCAAGATATCACGGATTCTCAATTGTAAAGTACTGAATCAGTTTTCCAGCCCTATATCTCGCACATGGTCCATACAAGGGGCCAATAAAGGGGGAAATGGATTGTAGAGAGAGAATGAGAGAATGAGAGAAAGACCGGAGAGAGTCGTGCGCGCGAAAATAAGTTTATAATTTTTTTTTTTGTAACGATCTTGATTTTTGGAAAATAAAAATTTTGTTAAATATTTAAATTTTATTTTAATTACTTGAGTTTGCTTTTAAAATTTCGTTTTAATTTTTAATAATTCATCATAATTAGATTTGAGACTAATAAAATTAAATTTCTTCACAACGGACAATCTAGTCATTTTCTAAAGACAAGTATGCTTGTAGAAGCACTTGTATATTTTCTTAGCGAGTAAAAATAAAATCTTTAAAATGTTTTTCTTGGCTAGAAATCCTACTTGGCAAGTAGAATTAGCTTCCAACCAATTAGTTAGAGAAACTTAACTATCACTTCACCTAGTTACATTTTCCTAACTCTAGATGAACCTTTTTGACCCTCTTTGAACCTTATGAACCTTTTAGACGTAGGAAGTAATCATTTCACTTTCTTGACTAGTCAATTCTTGACTTTATTTTTCATCATTACATCTTCCAAGTGTATATTTTCCCTCTTTGCCTATTGAACAATAGTTGTTAGGGTAATTTTTGTCCTTTAAGTAATAGGGGAAAGACTTGCCATAATAAGAACCTAGATTTGATTAGACATATCAAAGCCATACCTATCATCATCCCTTTAACCATTGGTTAATAAATGCTAGGGGAATTATTATCCCTTGGATAATGGACATTTGACTTGTCAAAGTATATATAACCATGACTAGATAAGTCATAGCCATCATTTTGCTTCCAAAAGTAGCTAACCTAGCTTTGCCATGCATGCGAACCTAGGATTATAGCCTTAAACCTAACTATTCTAGGGTTACTTTCCTAGATACATAGCTCCCATTACTCATGGATTTTGCTCCATTGTTTGGTCAAATCAAGCCTTTCAATCAACTCATAGCCTTCCCTCACTTGTCAATCCAACATTAGGCCAAATCCTAGGTTATTATGAAGGGTTTATGGCTTGTCTTGTCCTAGAAAGAGTTAACTTGTAAGGAAGAACAAAATCATGGGCTAGGTTTATGACTAAAGTAGCCTAGAATGGGTTGGCATGGTCATAAATAGACTTAAGGCTATAAGGTAGTTTGTTGGAGTGAACAATACACAAGCACACACTCGAGAGAAAGAGAGAGAGAGAGAGAGAGAGAGAGAGAGAGAGAGAGAGAGAGAGAGAGAGAGAGAGAGAGAGAGCCGGCCATGGGAGGAGAGAGAGGGAGCCAAATTTTGCTATAAATAGCACATCCCACACACCATTCAACTCAAACCTTCATCCTCCAACTTCTCTCTCTAAGAAAACTTGTGTTCTTACTTGTTCTTACTTAGTTTTTCCTTATTCTCGAAGTTCTTCCTAAAATTCTTCAAGAACCTCACCCTTTCGATCCATAAAGTTTAGTAGTTTTAGTCATAAAATAGTTTCGAGAGAAACATTTCTCTTTCGAAGCTCCCGGAAGCATACCGTAGGAAGTTACTTCGCCCGATCGTCAACTTACTTTTCGTAGTCGTCACTACCGCTAAGAAGAAATGTAGAATCCATTGTTCACTAACTCCACGTATAGTGTAAAATCGTATGTTGAAAAATAGGATGTCTTTACTCTCTAGTTCAAAGTATAATATAGAGTTTTCCTTAATCGTTTCCTCTAAGTATATAAAATTATCTATTACTCCCTCCGTCCCTTTTTAAGTGTCCTGCTTCGTAACTCCAACTTATTAAAAAGACATCATCATTATACCTTTCACATCAATTTTTTCCTCCATTTTCCCTACTTACCCATCATCATTATACTTTTACTCACTAACTTTTCAAAATGGAATTTACTTTTAGGGGCAAAATGAAAAATTCACCAACTTTTACCCACTAACTTTACAAAATGGACACTTATTAAGGGACAGCCCAAAATGAAATACTGGACTATAAAATAGGGACGGAGGGAGTACTTATAATGTTTGGATTGTATGATAGTTAGTGAACTTGTTTTGCTAATGGTGGTATGAACATGTTGAAAAATTAACTTTTACTTCAATAAACATATGTTAATTAGAACTTGCCAAAAATGAAGGACAGAACGGTTTTCGAAAGATATGACTTTATCGTTGATAGAAGTATTCGTATTTGATCTTTAAGATGGTTATGAGCATGCATACATGAATTGCTTGTATTACTTGTGGTGTGATAAAGCATAAGTGATTTTTACTCCAAAGGCGTCCGTATATATGGCGTTATACTTTAAAAAGTGATTTAAGCATGATTAGTAATATAGAATAGGATGATCTTGCTAATTTAGTTTCAAGATTATAAAGAAAGAATTATGATTATGTGTGTGAAAAGTTCTACCGCGGAGTCGATGTATGAAACGAGACACGAAAATTGAAGAAGTAGAAACATGACACATAGGGTATGGTTAATGGAAAAATGTATTTGAAAAAGGAAACTGCAATGTGGCCGGACATGGTAGCCCATTGTGTGATGTGTGGGTGTTTGTGTGCCAACGGGAACCCGGCACGGCGGAACCATTGTGAGGATACTCGGAAGACCGGCGCGGCGGAACCGAGGTTGGTTGTGTAGCTTGGTTATCCGCGGAGAGGAGCCAATGCAAAGTTTTGTGTGCCAATGGGAACCCGGCATGGCGGAACCATTGTGAGGATACTCGGGAGATCGGCGTGGCGGAATCGAGGTTGGGTGTGTAAAATAATGACTTTGGAAATGTTAATTTGGTACAAAAAAAATGGACACGTTTTACGAAATGACAGGTAGGAGAAACTCATAAAACATGGACACTAACGATAGTGAATAGTGAATGTGGATGTGTCATATGCATGTACTATGTGAAAATCGTTATTTTTATGTTCGAATGTTTGTAAGTTAAGGGTCAATGGGTATAGATTATTCTATTAAGCTTTTGTAGCTCATGGTGTTACCTTTGGTGACCCTGACATATTATATTGGTGGCGACACTGGTATAATGTAGGGGTGGAAAACGGGCGAGTTTGGGTCAAATTGGGTAAGTTGTTAGTGGGTTGGGTCTTTAATGGGTCATTGACCCATTTAGACCCATTAACTATGAGTCTAATTACCCATACCCAACCCGACCCATTTATTTTAAAGCAAACCCGACCCGCCCATTAACCCAATTACATATATACTATAAATTGTGATCGCATAATTAGAAAAGTAAAAAAAAAAATGATCAAAACTCATAAATTTTTTCAAAAAGACGAGAATACGTAATTCTTTTTGTCTTATTGATTTTTTTTTGTCTTTATTCAAAAAATTATAAGTTTCGATCAAATTTTTTTACTTTTCCGATTCCTCTTATCAAAACAAATTAATAAGTCACAAAAATATAACATAAAACAAAAAAAATGCAAAAAAAATTTGAATAAGGACAAAAAATAAGTCAATTTTTTAATCCAAACCCTTTGCGGGACTACCATGAGAGAAATTAAGAGATGGAATTTGGTGGGTTATTTTCATTGCCCATTGGGTCATTTAAGTTAACCCAATTAATGCCCAATTATGACCCTACTAATAATGGATTAGCTGGGTTTGAACCCATTTTTACCCAACTAATAAATGAGTTGGGTTGGGTCTATTTTCTAGTTGATGGGTCTGGATTTGTTAATGGGTCTGGGTTCAATTTGCCACCCCTAGTATAATGTGTCAGACCTTATAGATAAACATGGTGAACTCTACACCTTGGAAGCTTTTGGAGCCAAGGAGCTGGTTTCATGGAGATTTGATGTAATATCGAGCTAGACAGTTTTTTCAATGAAACTGTCTATTTAACGTTCCCAAAATTAGGAGCGTTACATTCTTTCTTTCAATTCGGCCAACACTTGTTCAATGACCAATGAACAATACCCCATGTAATGCCGCAAAAATTCCAAATTCAACGTACGATCTTATAAATACATTTGATTTTAATATATTTTTTAACAACTACAATATTATCGGACAATGAATAATTTTTCTAATATTATCTCCAGTATTTATACTAGCTTTAATTTAAAAAATTCCGAAAATGCAGTGATTTTCCAAAAGAAGATAGTCTAGTGGATCGGGGAGGTAGACATCAGCTCTCGGGCCTAATATTGAAGACTAAGAAGACGAAAGAAGAGAGTCCAGCTTTCGGGAAATTTAATTTCCAAACCCAAGTTTGGGTCTTTTACTTTTAATCCATATTGAACTCATTTTTAACCCATATAAACTTATGTAAATACTATACAATATGGACGGATTGGGTTGGTTTATAAATGGGCGGATTTAGGTGGGTTCAAAAATATGGGTTAGGATCGCCACCTCTAGCATTACTCATCTTTTTTTGACGAGGGAAAAAAAATGAGCCATGAAGGGAAAATGGGTCGGGTCGAATTTGGGTATAACTGAACCTGTATTTGACCCAGCCTATTTAAACCCGTCTATTATTGACCCAACCACCTTTGGATTCCATTGAATTCTTCAGCTCAAACTTTCCAGGTATCTTCATCAAATTCAAAAGGCTTCAAAATTTGTCTTGGAAAAGATAGACAGCCAAATGCTTTTTTCTTGTGGATCACAGAATAGCTAGTACTGAGCATTGGAAAAAAGAGCATCGAGAGATACTTCCCCCTTGGATCAAAAAAATAAAAAAAAAGAGATACTTCCCCCCACTTTCATTTTTGCTTCTTCATGTTTTGCCTCATGTACAGCACAGATATATAGGTAACTACTTAAAATTGGTCCTTCATTGCATTCTAATCGGTTAAAAAATTGATAACATCGTTTAATTGGTCCTTCGTTGCATTCAACCAAAGCTTTTAAAATCACATAATTTGTAAATCAAATGATTTAATCAATGTAAAAGAGACACGAACTCCCGAAATAGACTAACAAATTGGGACGGACGGAATAGTATTCTCTTTTACCTTTTGGTAGAGCATAGTTTGCTCAACAAAATTTTCACTCGTAGAAAGCTTCTAGCTAGCTCAATGGTAATGGCCATAGCATAGCATAATGTTTTGTGCCCGTTTCATAAGTTTATGTTCCAAGTCAAGATGTTATTTCCAGCATAAATTCAGCGGGCATAAGACATCATGCATTTGACACTATTATTACGTACTCAAATTTCTTTATAGGAAAATAAAAATGCTTAAATTATTTTGTTAATTTCTGTATTAACCAAAAAATATTGCCATCAGCATTACCCATCGTGTATATATTCGGACTACTCATCGTGTTAAATTATTCATCTTAAAAATTGAATTCGATTCTTAATACTTGAGCCTTGTATATTCAGGAAAGCTGAAATTGGTACACCATACAATTAGAGGATAAAATCTTACATTCATAGCGGTAAGCTGAAAATTTACCTGGGAACTCCACTTAGGACCATGTTTTAATACCTATTTTTAACAATTGGAAACCAAATATAGCCTTTATTGGGCTCTAACCATTTTATATTTGTTTGAGTACTGATAAATCGAGAACACTTAGGAGAGGAAAATTAAAATAATTCTCTTCCATTGTTTGGTTTGGAGAAAAAAGAGGAGAGAAAATAAAAAAATTTAGTATAGTTCACACTACCATTTGTCTCCCATTTTCTTTTGTTTTCTTGTTTGCTGCTTTCCTCAAGTTACAAACACAACACAACGTTAAGATTGCCGAAAAAAATAAAAAAAATGAGAGGTGCACCGAAATTGTATGGGTGAGTTCATGCTATATTTTTTCTTCAGTATTTTTTTACTACAACTTACTTTTTGTACTCTTGTGTAGTTCGTTCTAATTTTTGGATTAATTGATCGTCTCGATGAATGGAATCGAAAAAGCATGAAGACGTGGGCCGAAATTGAAAAAAAATCATATAGGACAACAATGTAGACAAAAAATACTAGTAGTTGTTTGGTATTTTTTCGTCTTTAGTACAGTAATTTTTTTTATTTAGGTCATGATATTTACTTTTTAGATTTCTTTTTTCGAGACCAGTGATTAATTTTAAAAAAAATGTGAATTTAAAAAAATAGAAAAGATGAATAAATCTACAAAGACGAAAAAAATACCCAAACTAAAAAATATAAGTAGCATAACTCTGGAATGCCGTTAATGTTTAAGCTAAGCTAAATATGCCTCCGAGTTCCAGCCCACATTTACTTTAAAATTGAAAATCGAATTTCCCATTTTCTGGTGAAAAGCTAGAAGCAGCAACCTACCCAAAAAAAAAAGTTCGAAGAATCAACACAAGAGCCTCCAATGATGAATGCACAAAAAATTTGAAGGAAAACCCTCCACGTAACCAATCTTTCCACCTTACAAGTAGAGCCCTTTTTTTTTTGTCCTTTACACTAGTATTAAACTTTGGACGTTAACGCAAAGTAGACTTCCAAGTCAAGGGCAGTCTCCTTGTGATTTCCCATGAAATTATTTAAAGACAGAGCATATTCCAATTTCCATCTGCTCAATTCTCTTTGCCAAGTTACCTTCCACATCCCTAGTAGCCAGGGAAAAATATGGCAGAAGCAATTCTAACAGGTGCTGCAGCTAATGTTTTATCGAGTTTGGGGTCTTATGCGATTCAACACATTGGATTACCATCCGATGTCAAAGTGGAGCTGAGAAAGATGGAGACCAATATCTCCACCATCAAAGATGTTCTTCTAGATGCAGAAGAGCGGCAGATGAGCAACCGTGCTGTGAAAGGATGGCTAGAAAGGCTCAAGCTCATACTTTACGATGCTGAAGACTTGTTGGATGAGGTTGCAACTGAGACCAAGAGAAGGCAAGTGGAAAGCTTGATGAGAAAGGTATACCACTTCTTTATAAGCTCAAATCCACTTGTATTTCGATATGTCATGGGTTGTAAGATAAGGGATATTGGGAAGAGGCTGGATGAAATTGTTTTGCAGATGAATGCTTTTAAGTTTGTTGTGAAACTTGTTGAAAGGCCAATTCAAATCAATAGAAGGGAAGAAACCTCCTCCTTTGTGAATACTGTGACGGTTATTGGAAGAGATGCCGACAAAGAAAAATTAGTAAGGTTGTTATTGTCCTCTGGTGATGAAGAGAATGTTGCCATCATTCCCATAGTGGGAATGGGAGGTCTGGGGAAGACCACATTTGCACAATTGGTATACAATGACGATAGGATTCAGAAACATTTCACCAAAAGATTGTGGGTCTGTATCTCTAATGATTTTGATTTCAAAACAATCCTAATTAAATTATTGCAAGCGGGTTATCCTGATAGGGACACTCGTTATAGTAGCGAAGGACTTGAGCAGTTGCAATACCGAGTTAGAAATCTGTTAAGAGCAAGTACACCAGAAGATAAGTTTATCCTTTTTCTGGACGATGTCTGGACTGAGGAACGTGTAGAGTGGAAAAAATTGGAGGATTTGTTGATAACACAAGCCAGAGGAAGTAGAATTGTTGTAACCACACGCAGTAAGATGGTTGCTTCAATTGTCAAAACCAGAACCGTGGAACCATATGAACTTAGAGGTCTTTCTAACAATGAATGCTTGGATATATTGGTGAAGTGCGCATTTAAAGAAGGGGATGAGAGTAAGCATCCGAACCTAGTCAACATCGGTAAGGAAATTGTTAAAAAGTGTGGAGGTGTACCTCTTGCAGCAAGGACCTTAGGAGCATTTTTGTTTTCAAAAACAAATGAACAGGATTGGTTGTTCGTGAGGGATAATCAGATGTGGGCTATTGTACAAAAGGAGAATGATATCTTACCGATATTGAGGTTGAGTTATAACCAAATGCCGTCATATTTAAGACACTGCTTTGCGTATTTTTCATTGTTTGAGAAAGATGAAATCATTTTTGGAACGAAGTTGATTCATGCTTGGATGGCCCTAGGGTTTGTCCAAAATATGGGCACAAAAGATGAATTAGAAGATATAGGTGAAGGATATATTCTTGAGCTTGTAAGGAGGTCCTTTCTTGAACGAGATTATACAATAGACTCTTTTAATCCAGTTAAAAGGGAGAGATACAAAATGCATGATCTTGTTCATGACCTTGCACAATATGTGGCGGGTAATGAATTCTTGACGATTAAAGGTTCTATTACCGAGGCAATTCCTGAGACGGTTCGGCACGTATCATTTGATTTGAATACAGATTGCTCGTTTCGAAGACCTTTGATGGAAGCCGAGAAGTTGCGGACGATAGTCTACCCAAGCAATAGATGGCGCAGGTTTAGATCACCTGTTGAACCAGCAATCGCAAGTTTTAGAAGCTTACGTGTACTAGAAGGACTTGGCTTGCCAGAAAATATAGGGAAATTGAAGTTGTTAAGGTACATAAGCACAAATGCATCAGCCGATCTCCCAAACTCGCTTTGCATGCTATTAAACTTGCAGTACTTGGATCTCTCTGAGTCAAATGTGTATCGATTGCCTGAAGATTTCTGCAAACTAATTAGCCTGCGGTTTTTGGCATTGACGACATCATTGACGCGTCTGCCAAAACAAGGAATCGGTAGGTTAACTTCTCTCCGGACGTTGTTCTTTTACAATTGTTTCAATTTGGAGTCTTTGGGTGAAGGGATAGAACATCTCTCTTGCCTTCGGGATTTGGTCTTACGGAGATGTTCTAATCTTATTTCATTGCCAGCTGGCTTTAGGCACCTCACTTCCCTTGAGTGTTTGGATATTGATGGTTGTGAAAGCCTTAATTTATCGGAGGATGATGATTTAAAGGGGCTTAGAAGTCTTAAGAAATTGGAATTAAGGTATCTCCCAGGGCTGGTGAATTTGCCCAAGGGGCTTTTGGATGCTGCTGCTACACTCACTCGTTTGGAAATTGGAGGCTGTGAGAACTTTACTTCACCATCAGAGTCCGTCCTCCCAAATCTCCTATCTCTTCAATCACTTACAATAGAGTTTTGTCGTCAGGTTGCGTCCCTGCCAGAAGGGATGCAACGCCTCACTGAGCTACAGGATTTGTGGATTTACCGGTGCAGGCTCAACAACAGCAGATATCGTAAAGGAGGAGAAGACTGGCCAAAGATCGCCCACGTAACTAATATTAAATTTCATTTATGATCACAGGTATATTCTCTGAGTTCTTTTGTAATCCTGTGCCCTATAGATTTTGCATGCTCATAGATTTAGGGTTTTCAGTTTGGAGAGCAAAGAGACTTAGCGTAATGCTCTCTCTCTCTCTCTCCAAACACACATAAACTGCAGATTTTGCATGCTCATAGATTCAGGCTCTATCTTGGATATTTCAATAAATATTTGGGCAAAAGTTATAATTTTTTACTATTCCAATTCATCTTACGAGACGAATTGGAAAACCAAAATAGTGAGGCGCACAATTGACAAACGCGAAAACAATTTGAATGAGGATAAACCAAGAAAAAATCCAAGAAGCTTAGCTGAACGCCAGCTAAAGCTCTCACAAGGATCTTAGATAAACAAGGATCCCAAATAAAATTTCTCATTCGTACTTCCAATCGATTTTCCCCTAAAAGTTCATATGCAAGCCCCTTTCTAGCTAAAGCGCTCACATTTTGGCAGAAGTTGATTTTCAAACCTCGATCTTCATTTGAAATTCACATGTACCCAAACACAGACAGACCTTTGATATGGAGAAAATAATCAACATAGATACGATGCGACATAATATTCCTCGCACACATATAATACAAAACAACACTAATGCATCCGGTGAATACCGTTATAATTTGGTGATCAAAATCTACGCATTAATGTAGTTTTTGGTTCATCTACTTTCCTAATTTGGTTGTCCTTTATAGTCCTATTATTCATTTTTTCACAGGTTGCCGATATGAATTGCTCACTATCTTATGTCTGTTTTGCCCTCCTTTCACATGTAGTGGAGCTTGAGTCTTCTGGCTTCCTTGTGCTTGGTGCTGGTGTGCTGGGTGATGGTATTGCGGTTCTGCGTTTTTCATTCTCATGACAGTTGGTCGATTCGTTTGGTGGTACATGCACCGAGTCTTAAGTCTCATTTAATTGGGATCAACCACATGATTTTTTCTCCAATGCTCCTGTCCAAGGCTTCATGTTCCATAATATCGAAAATGCCTAGGGCCTTTTACTGCAACGTATGTAATGCTGTTCTACAAGATGGCAGTTGTTTTTTTTTTTGATTTATTTTGTGGACGTACTGATTTGATTGGTGGACTATCTATAATGCAACGGTTATATGTGCTTTCATTTTCTCTCTATGAATGAACCTATGTAATTGGTTATTTTGCTTTGTTTGGTGAACTACGGATTATAATACTCTTGTGTAATGGAATGGTTATTTCACTTTTATTTTCTTCGAATGAATTGCTTATATTTTGTTGAAGGATCCATCTGTTGTGAATGTACCTTCAGTGGCGTGGTTCTCTTTGGAACTATTCCATTAACTTACCAAGTTATTGACTTTCCAAGTTATGTTTGATTTTGTTGGTTAGCTTTGTATTG
This sequence comes from Rhododendron vialii, assembly GCF_030253575.1. Classification (NCBI taxonomy): domain Eukaryota; kingdom Viridiplantae; phylum Streptophyta; class Magnoliopsida; order Ericales; family Ericaceae; genus Rhododendron; species Rhododendron vialii. Next base: position 4,317,769 of record NC_080559.1, read on the forward strand.
TTAACTTTGCTTCAGAAAATAAATTTGCAGGTCGTGCGTACTCGGTTCATCTAGTTCAGTTTATGTTCCCGTTTGTGGTTTCATTTCGTGTTTATTTTGTTATTCTGGTCATACAACTTTCCTCATGCAATAAAAACAAATAAATTTAGCTTCTTTCGCCCTGTTTTCTTTCGATCTTTTACTTGTTCATCGCATTCCACTGAGTGAATTCATGCTCCGAACAAATCATCTTAAGATTCAACGTCGTATTAGGATCCAAGAATAGACTTTTATCAACGTGAGGTACAACTTCTATAAATTTCTGCTATGTGTTTTACTTAGGAATAAATGATAAAAGCTCTTCAATCTTCATAGAGGATACTTTGGTGAATATTTTTACCGTAAAACGTAGGTTGTCCCCCTAATTTACCAGGAAATATTGTATGAGTCTTTCAACAGAAACTCTCAAGTTCTCAACTTAAAGCTCTTCTAATGTTACCAAGCAGTGGGTCAGCTCAATGGTTGAGCTTGCTCAGCTCCTCCATCTACAAGATCTAGTAGCGGCGGTTGCCAAGACAAAAATTTTAAAAAATATAATTATTATATGTGAAATTTTTTCGGGAAATTTCAGGTCGGTCCCAAATTTTACATGGAATTCCATGCAAACCCTTTTTTAAAGTGTTATACCATCTAGATCCTTTTTAAAGATGCTTTTATTATTTTGCCCCTATCACTTTTCATACCCCAATGATTCACATCTCCGAAAATTCACACATTCGAAAATTCACCCCTCTCAAAATTCACACCCCAAGAATTCACATCTCTTTGTAGAATTCAAATCTCTTTGCAGAATTCACACCTCTAATCACACATTCGAAAATTCACACCCCAAGAATTCACATCTCTTTGTAGAATTCACATCTCTTTGCAGAATTCACACCTCTATGCAAGAGTCCCAACACCCCCATTCACTTTCCATTACAGAATTCACACTCCTTTGCAGAATTCACACCTATTTGCACTTTCACATGCACATAATTCACATCTTTGAAAAAAAGACAATTCACACCTATTTGCAGAATTTACACCCCAAAATAACCCGATCTACAAATTCACACCCCTAAATCCAGAAATCCCACCCTCTGCACAATTCACAACTCTCAAATTACACAATTTACACATCTAACTCCAGAATCACGCCACTCAACGTTTTCCCATTCAGTAAAGCATCTCGAAGACTCGAACAAACATCATCATCTATGTATTTACGTATGTATATATACGGTTACTTATTTCATCGTTTTCCACTGTATATGTATGTGTATATGTATCTATATACATACATATATGCACCATTAACCTGTGATACCCCATTCGGCTAAATAAGTCACTTTGGCTTATTTTTTGTTCTTATTCAAATTTTTTTCATATTTATTAGTTTCTCGTCAATTTTTTGGGGATTATTGCATCATCATGATGAGAGAAATCTAAAAATTTCATCGAAATCTAATTTTTTTTTTAATAAAGACAAAAATAAACCAATAAGCCAATTTTTTCGTCTTTATTCAAAAAAAATTGGATTTCGATCATAATTTTTTACTTTTTAGATTCCTCTCGTTATGATGATGCAATAATTCCCAAAAAATTGACGAGAAACTAACAAATACGAAAAAAATTTGAATAAAGATAAAAAATAAGCCAAAGTGGTTTATTTAGCCGAACGGGGCAATTTGTAAACCCAAAACGAGTCCTGTGGGACCAGATCTGGGTTTTTGAACTCGTTTCTACCCCATGTTTACCTTCGCGACTTCGAGCAACACAAGATCGTCGTCTCCGGCAGCACAAACGAATCTTGTGGGACCAGTCGCTGTTGGACCCCAACTCACGGCTACCGAACGACGTCTCCACCGTCCAGTGGACAGAGAACATTGCCGCCAAGGCCGCCGCCCAGCGGTTGGCGCAGGTCATGGCTTCGCAGACTGCCGACTGCCAAGGACGACGAAGATCAGCAGTTGTACGTGTCCTAAGTGAGGTGGGGTATTTTCGGTACTTCACTTAAAATGGGGCTAATGCGGAATGAGCTTGGAATGAGCTTGACACTCGGTGGGATTGTACGGGTAAAGGAAGACAAAACATGGCCGGCTGGTAAGAATCCTAAATTTTTTTTATCCCCAACTTATATAATCTCGCCACTGTTAAGTTTTTTTTCTTTATTTTTTATTATATACTAGTGTAATGCACGTGCTCTGCACGTTTTCGCGTGCTCATTAGTTGATTTTTGGTCTGCAAGTTTTTTGGGTTCTCGCAGTGGTGGTAGTAGTGAAATATTAAAGTGCTATTTTAGGAGTAATTATGTTACAGTAATTTTTTGCAATGATCTGACACTTCTCAGAAGAGCAAGTCAGCAGTCGAATCATCTCCTAACACAAGAGCATAATGCTTGTAGCGTATTAAGGTCTGAACGTAGAGCATAATTAACATAATTACTTACGATGTGATGATTCCATATCTCATATTGGTTTTGAAGGGAGTTGTGCATTTCTCAGTTAACTATGCCTTTTTAGTTCTGCAAGCTGCAAGCAGTGGTAGTCTCGGAAGTACAGGCAAAAAAGTGGACGAGTAAGGCATCAAATTATGAAGAGATTTTCATAGGCGCCCAAAAGAAGTTATTTTACTGCCACAGAAGTTGCAGGAAGTGGCGCAAGTATACAAAATTCTGAATTCTTGTGCTCTGTTTGAGCATAGGAGCGAAATTAGATACTTACAAAATCAAAGCTTTTCAGTGAATTCCATAGAGGAGGGAGCGGCTTGCCACAAACCACCACACACTTTGCACTTTGCTTCCACTCGCAGATTTTTACATCTTACTTCCACTGTTGATAGTTCCACAGCAACCCTACCAGAATCAATGAAAGGCCCACTAACCCATTAGGTTATCTTTAAAAGGTAATCTTAAACAAGTATATCTACAAAGAAAATATCAAACAGCTAACGTAAACCAACTTTTTTGGTGCTTTAACTTAGTTTCTATCACCTGTAAATCTACATTCAGAGGCACTATGGTCTCCACCATTTTGGTAGCCAGTGACAAAGCTGTGTCAACTCTCACTTTTCTTGTAGTTGTGTCTATTATGCAACCGTTAGCCTGTGTGTTTGCATGACTATATGCAACATGGGGTAATCCACATATAACCAAAAAATGACTTATATCTACCTATTTCTCATTTTCTGCAGCAATAGCCCAATCTGGGAGAAATTATGGATATAAGGACCTACCAAGTAGTGAGAATCGAAGACAACACCATCCAGCAAATGTGATACAAGTCTCATGTACAATACGCTAATTGTGAAATACAGACATACATAAGAGACTCATACGTTAAGAAAATTAATAAGAATGGAACTTTAGCCTTGATACAACAGCTAAATCTTCCAGTGTTGCTAGAGATTGGAGCTTTCTTTCCAGCTCAATGCAAATTTGGTGTTTAAAAAGGTGAGCACGGTGACACATCATTTCAATTCCTTCCAAATCAATGGTTAGTTTTTTGCATGAGCATAGCAGAAATTGTGCTCTCCAGATTGATTTTTGTTTGAATAGCTCACGAGCCAAGCTTGAAATGCCATGAAATGGAGCTGGGTTGGACCCACAGAAATTGCATCGGTAGGTTTACTGACTCCACTTCCACTAAATTTTGACAAAAAGCTGACATGAGAGACATACATGAGGCACAGCCAAAGCAAGAGGTTCCATTCAATAAAGGGCTGAAAAGCAAAAGGAGCCACAAGCAATTTCATGGTTTAAGCAAAATTATATAGAAAAATACGGAAACATTTTCAACAATAAAACTTCAGTTTGTGTTATGAAGAAAAAGTCGTGGTAAAGCCTAAACACACTAATAAACTCACAGTTCAATTGCATATGGAACAGAAGACCACTCAGCTTAGATTGTACAAGCTCAGAAATCCTGAAGTGGGAAGCGGAAAGATTCATTCTTTCTTTTCCCAACATCCTAACCAACCCCACCCCCGTTTCCCCTTCTATGCATAACATACACGTAGATGCATGATCCAGCATGCCCTTTGTGAAATAGAAGTATGTCACACCAACCCGTAGAAGAGAAATTCCAACAGCGCAGAAACATACATAAATGGAGACAAAATTTCACTCAAGTACTGGGAATATGCAATGTAATACTTAACCAGATCTAGACACTTAAGTCCAATGATATTTATGTCTCCACTTTTGATGATAGCCAAGCAGTATAAGTTACCTTCACCCTAAGAATAGTGATCAAGCATTTCAGTATATCCCGAAAGGCAATAGGATAATAAACCACAAGTAAATGGAATCCTATTTGTTTGTGAGGAGAAAGTGAAATTATACCTCGGTAGAAATTGTTGCTACCGGACGAACTGCACGATGGAAAGAATCAGCCCTTGATGGTTTCAAAACAAGTTCATAAAAAACAAGGTAACGATTGATTCGAATTGATATTAGATCATAGCAATACGCAAAAGGATCCTGTAATCAGATGGATGTCGTTTTCTTGGGCCTGGGAATTGAACTGCAGGATAGCAGTCGTTTAAGTATGTGAATGAGGTACCGGAGTCGAAGATTGCACTGAAACTAATATCAGGGACATTATCTCCCACACTAACTTGTGTCATGCTAACATTATAAGTTGGACTGCAACAACTGTCTAGAAACTTCAGCACCTTTCAATGACACAGAACCATTTGGATCGCATCATATTCCCACCACACTGTACATATCATCTTTTGCTTCAATTAGACCATAATCTAGGCCACCGGGGAAAAATACCTCGTACCTTCTTCTAGACAACCACTCCAACTCCAAGGAAAACACAGCTAATGGCACCAATGGTTAATATGCTCTAACCCATTTGAATCAAACACAACCATTCGACTCCTCTCGTAATTCATTAATTTTGTTGGATAGGTAGCTGACCAACTATCTATCATCGGACATCATTAGTGAATACAGTTTGCACCACAGTATTATCGATTACTATTAGCCAGTTACACCGGTGGAAACTTTCACTGAACCAGCTTAATTAACTCCAGAGGCTGGAGAAGGGTAGCTATGCCAGTTCGTAGAGGAACATTTTAAAGTAAAATTGTGGAAGATTTTGATCCATACCTGACGGGATATCTCAAGTTGAGAGGTGTAATCATTTACCTATTAGATGGAAAAAGAAAATTAGTATATAATGAAACAGGTTCTAGATAAAATTAATTATGGAATAGATTAAGTACCAGCTGCTATCAATTCCTGTGTCGTCAGTCCATAGGGGGCTTAAAGCCCCGGCTTAAATTGGAGTCCACTCTAGCGGACGGTAGGATTGTCCCTCGGATTAGTAGATCCATTGGGTAGGATACCGTGTTATCAAAAGGAAAGTGAAGAAGGAAGAGGCTCTTTATCTCAATGAGAAAGCCAAGAAATCAATTTTTAATGGCCATCTAAAAGATTATGAAGCATGACAATATCATGGTTTGTTTGAAGACACAAGACCAGAAGAACTGTATCCATCACAATCTGCAAAAGTTATTATTTTTCAATCTACGATTTCCAAGACTGTATCATATGAGAAAAATAGACAGGAAGGGGAAAAACTTCGAGATTACATGACTTTATTTGCCCATAAATTTGGTATTAGGAAGCAAAACCTCCTATTAAGCATTTCTTAGCTGGCATATTCTGAGAATTTATTTTAAGAATCAAGATTCTAAGAGCACACACTGTGATTTTGGGTCCCTCTCTCTGCACTCCCCATTATCAGATCAACCAGGGATTTTGGAGAAAAAAAGTAAGACCTCATAATTTTGAAAGTAGGACCTTATCTATGTAACCAATAACAATAGACTTGAGAGTTGAGACAGTTATAGGAGAACCAACAAGAGAGTAGAGATGAATACCTTGTGACCAAAAAGCTCACAGCATGCCCTTCTGAACTCTGAAATTTTATCTGCAAAAACAGTCTTGTATCTGGTCCATGAACACATTCAGAGGCTTCAATTGAAGCCAATCGGATTAAAGTTAACTCAAAGCTACGCAACAAAAACTACCATTAACCACTAACCTTTCCTCGCATTTTTCAAGTGTTGCAATAGGCCAAAGTGAAATAATATAAATGATGATGTGTAATTAAGAAGAAAAAAAACTCCACATTCTAACCCTAAAAAATTAAGGGAATATAATTATAATGCCACTTCCCATAATGCCACTTCCCAAATTTATAATGTCAATCCCAAAGGGAGTGTGGATATCAATTTGGAAAATCCATATAGAGATATGGAAAGTGAGATTATAAATTTGAGGAGTGGCATTATCGATACCCAAAATTAAAGTTAGTCTTTTTTCATACTCCATGTGCAAATGACAAACATCATTTATTATAGTTTATGTTCTGTTATTTTAATTGTTTTTAAAGCCATTGACTATTAATATTGTAACGTATCTTTTTATTTTTTTAGTATACATTTCGCTACTGCTAGGGTAAAACCTTAGTTCCATCCCTGCCCATAATAGACGTAGTAATTGGCCATGCCAAAAAACCATTTTGTTTGCAAGAAAGGGGTACATAATCCTTTACTTCTAATGAAAAACAAAAGATATCCGAATATTTAAACGCCAAAATTGTATCCCAACATGTTCTGCAGGATCTAAAAATGAAAGGATGTTACATATCATTTTGGCTCTGTAACCACGAGTAATTCACTCACCCAAACTCCAAATGTATGCCCATAACTCCTCTTAATTAGTTTCTCTCTCATATGCTTATTAGAATGGCTTATTTTACAGAGGTATTTATAGAGGGGAAGAGAAAATTACTAAAGATTCATGCATGTATAGCATTGAGTTGGGTTCTATTCGAAGAGCTCCAAAAGTCGATATGGAAGCTTTGCTCATCTCTTTGGAATTGAGTCACACTTGATTTCCACGTGATGAAATCTCCCACACATTCTTCATCATCTGTGGGTGCCTAGGTATCCACCGTAATAAGTCTTTCATCTTTTGAAGACGAACCAAGCGATGACCTGCACGTTTATTTTCCAAAGCGAAAGAAGGTGAAAAAAATTAACCAAAGAGAAACTGAAAGACTATGTATAAGTAATCTTAAAAGACAACCGCACCCCTGAAAACGCAAGCGAAATGCAGAAAATTCTGACACTGATGGTAACTCAATCCTTGTCTCTAAAAGCCTGGTCCAACAATGGTCCCTGTAATGCAACAAGCTTAGGATATCGACAATGATCCCTGCGGAATACAAGCGTAGGCCTAATAGAATGACTTTTTTTCTGTCTAATAATTGAGAAAATTTTATGAAATACGACCTGCACTATTAGCAGTAAATATTTTGTTGCTCCCTATTCTAGCCCCTGAATTGCAGTACTCTTTTCATTTGATTCGGCAACACGACCTTTGGTAATTCCTCCACTAGCATTCTCTTATTTATATATATGTGCGAAACAGACTTTTCACATTAGGAATAAATCAATAGAAGCATTTTGATAAGGCAGGTAGAGAAGGTACCTGCATATGATAACTCTGTTGGATACAACTGTCAGGGACATGCGCAATCTTAGGCCAATCCTCTCCTATCCCTTCTTCACATCTTCTACTCAAACGGGAGCAGTCCACAATACACAAACGCCGTAGTGCAGCGAGACGTTGCATCCCTTGTGGTAGCGACATACAATTATGACAATGGCGGATTTCAAGTACTTGAAGTGATCCGAGATTTGGGAGGACGGACTCTGATAAGGTAGTCAGGTTCTTACAAGGTGAGAGATGCAAGTGTTTAATTCAGTGTATCAGCAGAATCGTTAAGCCCCTTGGGCAAACTCGCCAACTCAGGGAGACCAATTAGTACTAACTTCTCCAAGCTTTTCAGCCCTTTCAAATCATACACTTTTTGAGAGTTCAAGATTTTTACAGTAACGATTTTTCTAAATGCTCGAGGGACGTGAGGTGTCTAACGCCAGCCGGGAAAGAAGCCTGTTTTGGACAGCCCCATATGACCAATTCCCGGAGGCAAGTGAGGTTTTGTATACCATCACCCAAAGACCTCAATTCACCGTTAAGAACCGAAGGCTAATTAGTTTGCAAAAATCTTCAGGCAGCTGACCAAGTGAAACTTTGTTCAAAAATTTCTTAGAAGAATTTTAAATGATCGATCACCAAAAATTTGATGACAAGTACATGTAAAAGATTGTTTGCTCCATTGAAACTTTGTGATTGTGATCTAATCCTTTCAGGTTACAAAGGTTATTGAGCACTGTATGGGGAACGAAAGTCAAGCTAATCAGATATCAAAATCCCCATTGACAAGTAAATTTTTTTTGAATGATTTACTCATCGTACTCTATATACTATAAATCAGGTGATGATATGACAGTGGAGAAGTAATTAAGCTGATCTCGCCTTTGTTAATCTTGTTGAATAGAGTTATCACGATAGTGCTCCGGACCCTTGCCTCTCATTATCACATTCTCAGCCGTTTAATTTTTTATTATGAGCCAAAGGTCAGAAACAATCATCATCTGCTATATTCTATATTTGCCTTGCCTTAATTTTTTTAAAAAGTCAATAGGTATTAGTAATACCCTCTCTGTTTTTTTTTTGTCTTACTACACCCTGTATATATTCGGACTACTCATCGTGTTAAATTATTCATCTTGAAAATGGAGTTCGAGGTTCCTAATAGGCTAATACTTAGCCATTTATATTCAGGAAAGCTGAAATTGGTACGCCATACAATTAAAGGATTAAATCTTAATGCACAACGGTAAGTCGATCTAAAATTTACGTGGGAACTCTACTTGGGACCTTATATGTTTCAATTTTTTCAATCCAAAAAAGACTACCTATTTTTAACATCATGAACCAAATATAGTGTCACGCCCTCGATTTTCAACATAAATATAAATGATTTTCATAAATAAAACTTCGTCATAATCCGTACGATAACCAAAATAATGTAGCATTCTCATTCCCATAATCACACTTCCATCATTCAGTTATTCCCAAAATATTACATCTTTGGCTCAACGGCCTCAATTCGACATAAACATCAAATATCATGAAAGTTAAGAGTTTACAAATATCCCGTAATCAAAAGAATTATCACTTAAGTTACCAATACATCTTCCAAAAAGAGATTTACAAATATGGACAAATAACTTCTCAAATGTTAGCTTTCAAAAGAACTTTCCACATCCAAGCACTCCCAAGCATGCAAGAAGCTATAGCCCTCTGTTGGTACCTGAAATGATAATAGGCTTGAGTTACACCAACCCAGTAGAAAATTCTATATTAACATTATATGCAAGAGAAAATGCAGAAACAAACTCAAGATAAGAATAGGATGTCGACCGCAAGATAGGCAATAACTAAAGGTTTCACAATCCAACATACTCGATACGAAATTTGGTATGCACCTCAACCTTAAACCGTTTCAACTTTCCATATGTCCAATATCGCTTCACATTATGTGTCATAAGCCGAAGCTCCTGCCGAGCCAATTAAGGGATCCCGATACCCCCTGCAAGGCACCATACCTATCGGTAGGTTCTGAATGTAACCAATATGTGCTTTTGCTCCTGTCGGGCCAATTAAGGGATCCCGATACCCCCTGCCAGGCACCCACCCATCGATGGGTCCTGAATGTTCATCATTGTGTCAACAAGGATTCAAGCGTCTCATGTTCTCATAACGTGTCATTTCAATTCAATTCAATTCAATCGAAGTTCATGTATTAATCAATGTCAAAATTTATCTAACAAGGACAAGGGATACAAAGGACACACAACGAACTCAATGAATACGATTAACAATGTTATGGAGTGATTTTGTGATATTTAGAACAAGTTAGAAATGATCGGGGATAAAAATAATGGAGTTTGAAACAAAATATCAAAATCTGGCCTTAAGCTCTGTTGTATAGATACGGAGAATTTCAGTATCGATACAACAGAGGCTTAAAATGCTCCAGAGAAGCCGGTATCGATACTGATATGCTCAGTATCGATACATATGGATGTTCGAACAAATATTCTGCAGATTTCGACGACATCAACAACAACAACAACCAAGGACATGATTTTAGGCAGGGAAAACACTTCTATCACATATATTGAGAGGTAGAATCCCTACCTCGAGGCCAAAGAACGAAACCCACAAGAGACACGAGCCCTAGCTTCTGAAAATCGAACTGAGTGCAATACGACACCACCGAGCTCCAACCAGCGAAATACGGACCACAATACGCATAGAGGGTGAAGGATTGAAGGTTGTTTTGAGTGGGTTTTGTGTTGTTTGGGTGAAATTTGAAGAGAGAGCAAGAGAGGAGGAGAGAGCCGAGAAAGGGAGGAGAGTCGGGAGAGGGAGATGAGAGAAAAATGATTCTCTACTCTCTCACCCTCATATACTCACATATTCACAAATCAGGCTTTACACCCTTTCACAATTAATCCTATCACTTTAGCCCCAAATCACATAAACACTAATATTCCACATTTTCCATTTCCCTCAATCATAAACATTAAAAATTAAATAAATTAAATACGGATCTCTACATATAGTCCTTTATTGGGCTCCAGCCATTTTATATTTGTTTGAGTACTCTATATCCTTTATTGGGCTCCAGCCATTTTATATTTGTTTGAGTACTAAAAATCGAGAACGCTTGGGTTTGTTTGGAACTTCTGAAAAGCAAAAGAAAGGAGAGGAATATTAAAAACTTTCTCTTCCATTGTTTGGTTTGGAGAAAAGAGAGGAGAGAAAATAAAAAAAATAACAGTACAATTTGTCTCCCATTTTCTTTTCATTTCTTTTTTGCCACCTTCCACAAGTTTCAAATACAACGTTAAGATTGCCGGAAAAATTAAAAAAACAGGAGGTGCACAAAAAATGTAACGGTGAGTTCACATTGTATTTTTTGTCGTCAGTATTTTTTTATTACTACAACTTACTTTTTGTAACTCTTGTGTAGTTGTTTGTTGTAATTTTTGGATTAATTAATCCTAAATTTTGAAAAAAAGTTGGACAATTATGTGTCCGATATCCCCTTGATCTAAACCGCAGATATCGTAGGACTATTTGAAAAGAATATCTATTAAAAAAATTATAAAACAAATCATTTTTTTCCATTTTGATACGTATCGATGTCCAATCAAGATAATTCTTTCAATAAATATTCTTCTCGACAAGCCCTACAATATCTGCGGCTTAGACCAAGGGATCCCGGCTGACACATAATTGTCTAATTTTTGTTCAAAATTCATTTTGAATTTGGGATCTTGTATTCTGAATGAAAAATATAAAGATCAGATCGGATCAAATACTTCGAATTTTCGATTGAGTTAATTCTTTACTATATTACTTAAACTATTATTTAGAATTAATGAACGGATCAAATCATTTGTATAGAACTCTGAAATGATATGTTTCTCTTTCATACCTATCGTTCTCTCTCGTGTGTTACTATTTTACGATATTTAATGAATGGAGAGAATATGATAGATAGATTGGTGTAGGGTGGGAGGAAAAATGGATAGATAAAATACTTTTTGTACTTTTTTATTAGGTATTTTGGCTGTCATTGGTGTACATTTGTTACGGTCTCGAATTTTCATTTATTTAATTAATTACATTGCCATTTATTAATTGAGTATATTGGTTGGGTCCTAATTAATTATTTTGTACGCACTATGGGTATTATTGACACTTTTGTAATCTTTGGAATATGAGATTGATTTTAAGTAAAATAGTGGTACCAGATTGTAATTTTATAAATAATGTTACGTTTTATCTAATTCTAATTAACTAATTAGCTATAATATAGGGAGTAGTGGGTAGTTTTAAAAAATTAGGAGATATTTTCACGATGTAGGATTTTATTTGGGAAAAGAAGTAGAGAGAACGTGATCTAGAGAACGTGATCTGACTTTTGAGAAAGAGCAACAGCCGAACTTGGAAGGAGGGTTTTCTTGGAGTTCTCTTGAGGTGATAGTACACTCCATCTCTCTCGTTATGTTAATCGACCTTTTCACATAGCAATGGGGTGCATGGATTAAATACTGATATTGAGTTAATTTAATTATTTAATTTGTATTTTGGAGAGAGAGAGAGAGCGCGCACGGGAGATGAGGGTGTGCAGGTGCTGTCGTGGGTTGTGCATAATGAGTGGCTCTGTGTGTCGATCGAGTTGTGTGCATGGCGGTTGTGGCGTGAATAATATTGGCCATGGTCTGGGGCTGTGACTTTGCTAACAACAGTGGTGAAAGGAATCATGACAATGGGTCTTGATTTTATATTGTAACTTGTACGGACATGTGTTGTTTACATATGTTATGTGTGGACAAGTGAATTTTGGAAGGGAAACTGGTGGCTACATGGGAGAAATATTGTTGGAATTGAAAATCAATTTGGGCTTTGAAGTTTCGTGTTGGTACTGAGTATTAGTTACCTAGATTGGGGTTTGGGTGGTCTATTGATACATTGTTCCCTAGCTAGTTTCATTATCGATGTATATACAATTGGTGATAATATTACTATATGATGCCTTGTTCAGGTTAGGCTCGTTTGCGTGGTTCGACTTGCATTACTTTTGGATCCAAGTGAGTGGTTAAACATGTTACGTATTTTCGAACTTCCCTGTGTCCCTTAAATTATTGTTTAAAAGGTTTTACGATTGAAATTGAAAACCCGTAACTGTTTATTTGGTTACTTAAATCGGCATGCGGGAAAACATTTGGTGAAATCTTTTATTGTTTGAATAAATCTTTTTGGTGAGAACTTTGTGGATATTGTTGGGAACATATTTTGGAAAGTCCGGGGAAATTAATCCTCTGTGTGCAGGTGACTCTGGCCATTAGAGAAGAGACCGGATTAGGCCGGTGACTCTAATGCTCAACGGCTTTCTTTTGCCGGGTCGTTCTTCGGGAAAAGTTCCATGGGCTGCCTACTCGTGGAGACTCAAAGATACGATATTAGATCCAATTATGAGACATTTATTCACTGGCATTTTGGTTCTATCAATATTGATTGTGGTTCCCCATTGTTGTTGGAGATTGGTTTGTGATCACCATTGAGACTTATTTGTAAATGATTTATGGCTTTATTTGTTGGTTTGATGCACACCTTCGTATGCCAAAATATGTTAACGTGAAAATTTATTTTTAGCCATGTTTTAGAACTGTATTATTATACATGATTTACTACTCACTGAGCTCACCAGCTGACGGATTTATTCCAACTTTTTTTTCAGGCAAGTTGGAAAGTTAGGTAAGGACTCTGGCGGCATCTCGGGGATTCTGTTTGTTGACCTCTTTAGAGTGTCTCATCCTAACTTAGTGTTTTATTTCATCGCTTCCGCATTGAAACATTTTGTCAGATATTGTCAGATATCTGGATTCTTTTATTACTGTTGGATCGCTGGATTTTATTTTGTTCATGGGATGTTTGTGCCACATTCTTTTTATGGAATTTATTTGTTAGGGATGTTCTAAATAAATAAAAAGGTTGACTAATTGATGGATCCCTTCTTGGGAGTTTTTATAAAATTTTCATTTTAGGCTCCATGTTCTACGAGCTTTGATCTTGTGGTTCATGGCTGGTCACTTCTCATTTTGGGGTGTGACAACATTCTTACAAGTAGAATATTTTATTTTATAATCTTTTAACTTTGCACGGCACGCAAAGTTGACATCTAAGGGCCGGCAGTTTCCTTGTGCTTTCCCTTGAAATTATTTCGAGACAGAGCATATTCCAATTTCCCTCAGTTCAATTGTCTTTGCCAAGTTACCTTCCACATCCGTAGTAGCCAGGATAATATGGCAGAAACAATTCTAACAGATATGGCAGCAAATGTTTTATCGAGTTTGGGGTCTTATGCAATTCAACACATTGGATTACCATCCGATGTCAAAGGGGAGCTGAGAAAGATGGAGACCAATATCTCCACCATCAAAAATGTTCTTCTAGATGCACAAGAGCAGGAGATGAGCAACCGTGCTGTGAAAGAATGGCTAGAAAGGATCAAGCTCATACTTTACGATGCTGAAGACTTGTTGGATGAGGTTGTAACTGAGACCAAGAGAGGGCAAGTGGAAAGCTTGATGACGAAGGTATACTACTTCTTTACAAGCTCAAATCCACTTGTATTTCGATATGTCGTGGGTTGTAAGATAAGGGATATTGGGACGGGGCTAGATGAAATTGTTTTGCAGATGAATGCTTTTAAGTTTGTTGTGAAACTTGTAGAAAGGCCAATTCAGATCAATAGAAGGGAAGAAACCTCCTCCTTTGTGAATTCTGTGACAGTTATTGGAAGAGATGCTGACAAAGAAAAATTAGTAAGGTTGTTATTGTCCTCTGGTTATAGGGAGAATGTGGCCATCATTCCCATAGTGGGAATGGGAGGTCTGGGGAAGACCACACTCGCACAATTGTATACAATGACGATAGGATTCAGAAACATTTCACCAAAAGAATGTGGGTCTGTATCTCTAATGATTTTGATGTCAGAAGAATCCTAATTAAATTATTGCAAGCGGGCAATCCCAATGGGGACGCTAGTTATAGTAACGAAGGGCTTGAGCAGTTGCAAAACCAAGTTAGAAATGTGTTGCGAGGAGATAAGTTTCTTCTTTTTCTCGACGACGTCTGGAATGAGGACCGTGTAGAGTGGAAAAAATTGGAGGATTTGTTAATAACACAAGCTAGAGGAAGTAGAATTGTTGTAACCACACGCAGTAAGATGGTTGCTTCAATTGTCAGAACCAGCAGCGTGGGACAATATGAACTTAGAGGTCTTTCTAACAAGGACTGCTTAGATATATTGGTGAAGTGGGCATTTAAAGAAGGGGATGAGAATAAGCATCCGAACCTAGTCAACATCGGTAAGGAAATTGTTAAAAAGTGTGGAGGTGTACCTCTTGCAGCGAGGACCTTAGGAGCATTTTTGTTTTCAAAAACAAATGAACGGGATTGGTTGTTCGTGAGGGACAATGAGATGTGGGCCATTGTACAAAAGGAGAATGATATCTTACCGATATTGAAGTTGAGTTATGACCAAATGCCGTCATATTTAAAATACTGCTTTGCATATTGTTCATTGTTTGAGAAAGATGAAATCATTTATGGAAAGAAGTTGATTTATGTTTGGATGGCCCTAGGGTTTGTCCAATGTGTGGACACGGAAAATGAATTAGAATATATAGGGGAAGGATATATTCTCGAGCTTGTAAGGAGGTCCTTTCTTGAACCAGAGTATACGGGCTCTTTTAATCCAGCTGAAAGGGAGGCATACAAAATGCATGATCTTGTTCATGACCTTGCACAATATGTGGCAGGTAATGAATTCTTGACAATTAGAAGGCCTATTACCGAGGCAATTCCTGAGACGGTTCGACACGTATCATTTGGTTTGAATACATATTGCTCGTTTTCAAGACCTTTGATGGAAGCCGAGAAGTTGCGGACGATAGTCTACCCAAGCAATAGAGAGCGTACGGTTAGATCACCTTTTGAACCAGCAATTGCAAGTTTTAAAAGCTTACGTGTACTAGAAGGCCTTGACTTGCCAGAAAATATAGGGGAATTGAAGTTGTTAAGGTACATCAGCATAAATGCACCTGCCAATCTCCCAAACTCGCTTTGCATGCTATTAAACTTGCAGTACTTGGATCTCTCCGAGTCAAATGTGTCTCGATTGCCCGAAGATTTCTGGAAACTAACTAGCCTGCGGTTTTTGGGCTTGACAACAACATTGACGTGTCTGCCAAAACAAGGAATCGGTAGGTTGACTTCTCTCCGGACGTTGTACTTTTACGAGTGTGACAATTTGGAGACTTTGGGTGAAGGGATAGAACATCTCTCTTGCCTTCGGGATTTGGTCTTACAGAGCTGTTCTAAGCTGGTTTCATTGCCAGCTGGCTTTAGGCACCTCATTTCCCTCGAGCGTTTGGATATTCGTAGGTGTGAAAGTCTTAATTTATCGGAGGATGATGATGATTTAAAGGGGCTTATAAGTCTTAAGAATTTGAGATTAGTTCATCTCCCAAGGTTGGTGAATTTGCCCAAGGGGCTTCTGGATGCTACTGCTACGCTCACTCATTTGATGATTGTAGGCTGTGAGAACTTTACTTCACCATCAGAGTCCGTCCTCCCAAATCTCCTATCACTTCAATCGCTTGAAATAGTTTTTTGTGATAAGGTTGCGTCCCTGCCAGGAGGGATGCAACGCCTCACTGAGCTACAGTATTTGTGGATTTACCGGTGTAGGCTCAACACCAGCAGATATCGTGAAGGAGGAGAGGATTGGCCGAAGATCGCCCACGTACCTAATATTGAAATTGATGATTAATTAATGACCGGTATATTCTCTGAGTTCTTTTGTAATACTGTGCCCTATACTGACAAGATTTTGCATGCTCATAGATTTAGGGTTTTCAGTTTCGAGAGCAAAGAGACTTAGCGTAATGCGTTCTCTCTCTCTCTCAAAAAAATTTTGCCAGTGCACGAGGGTTAATGTACGCAGTCTTACACCTGCAAGCAAAGAAACTATTTTCACGACTCTAACCCGTGACCTCAAGATCACAATAGAGCAACTTTACCTATTATTTTATATTCCCCACACTTGAGTTTGAGGTCTTTTGAGGATGGAAATGAAATAGCTGTATAATAAAACTAGAATCCTTCATAAGAAGGATATGCTAGATAGAGAAAAAAAAATTAACGACGGAGTTGTGAATAGTTATTTACAGTGCTCAATCGTGTGCGTCCAAAGTGTTTTTGGATGGTTTAGATTGAAAACCAATTTTGACCGGTAAGAATTAATTGTTACCGATCAAAACTGAAAACCAATTCTAATTGCGGGAACAGACGACTGCGATTGCACGATGCCCCGAAAAACTTGTTCACGGCAGAGTTTCTCTCTTCTAGATATACAAGGATCCGAATAAAATTTCTCTTTCCTGCATCCTATCGACTTTCCCCTTTAATTTCACAAGCCCCTTTATAGCTAAAGCTCTCACATTTTGGCGGAAGTTGATTTTCAAACCTCTTCATATCATTTGAAATTCACATGTACCCAAACACGGACCTCTGATATGACGAAAATAATCAACATAGATACAATGAGACATAATATTCTGTGCGCAAATACAATACGAAACAACACTAATGCATCCTGTGAATGCCGTTATAATTTGTTGATCACCTTTGCTGATCAAAATCTACACATTAATGTAGTTTTTGATTCATCTACTTTCCTAATTTGGCTGTCCTTTGTAGTCCTATTTTTCACAGGTTGCCGATATGAATTGCTCGCTATCTTATGTCTGTTCTGCCCTCCTTTTATGTGCAGTGGAGCTTGAGTCTTCTAGTCTCCTTGTGCTAGGTGATGGTATTGCGGTTTTGTGTTCTTCTTTCTCATGACAGTTGGTCGATTCGTTTGGTGGTACATGCACCAAGTCTTAAGTCCCATTTAATTGGGATCAACTACATGATATTTTCTCCAATGCCCATGTCCAAGGCGTCCTGTTCTGTAATATCCAAAATGGCTCGGGCTTTTTATTGCGATGTGTGTAATGTTGTTTTACAAGATGGCAGTTTTTTTTTTTGCTTTGTTTTGTGGACGTACTGATTTGTTTGGTGGACTATCTGTAATGCAACGGTTATATGTGCTCTCATTTTCTCCGTATGAATGAACCTATGGAATTTGTTGTTTCGCTTTGTATGGTGAACTACGGATTATAATACTCTTATGAAATGGAATTGGTTATTTCGCTTTTATTTTCTTCGAATGAATTGCTCATATTTTGCTGAATGAACTACTGTGATTGTACCCTTCAGAGGCGTGGTTGTCTTTGGGAACTATTCCATTAACTTAATCCATTAAGTTATGTTTGATTTTGTTGGTTAGGTTTGTATTGTTTACTTTGCTTTGGAAAATAAATTTGCAGGGCCTGCGTACTCGATTTATCTAGTTTAGTTTATGTTCCCGATTGTGGTTTCATTTCGTGTTTATTTTGTTATTCTTGTCATACAACTTTCCTCGTGCAATAAAGGCAAATAAATTTAACTTCTTAGCTCTGTTTTCTTTCAATCTCTTACCTATTCATCGCATTCCACCTAGTGAATTCATGCTCCGAACAAATCATCTCAAGATTCAACGTTGTATTAGGATCCAAGAATAGACTTTTATCGACACGAGCTAAAACTTCTATTAATTCCTACTATGTGTTTTGCATAGGAAATAGGAATACTAAAATGATGAAAGCTATTGTTAGCAATCAAAGAGAACATTGATAGTGAATGCGAGGTTGTCCGTTGTTACTCATAGTCAGAATGATGTAACAAGCTCTGTGAAAATTTCAGCAATAGAAAATATTTCCTGAAGTAATGCGCCAAAGTTTTAACTTTTAACTAACGTGTCGGGTTATCGAGTTGTGGAAAGCACCAACCTATCCATGACTTACAGCAAATAAGCACCGGTACATGATACTCAAGGCAAAGCCCTGCATCAAGAAGACATAGGAGTCGACGAGTCATCTAGAGTGCTGCGATCCTGTGCTGAAGGAAACCAAGTAAACAGACCACACACCTTTTCTAATCGGAGAGACAACAATTCCAATTGCCAGTAAGAGCAGCTGATAGCAAATCTGTGTTCGTTCACTGCTTCTCAGTCACAAAAAATACACACCCCTAACTCTGCTTTCTCGTTAACGAAAAGTACACATAACGTAGCTCCTCTTGAAACCGTACTTAGTTACTTGTCTGGAATAACAATTCCCTGCGGAATACGCAGAATAGATTGCTTGTAGAGGATAAGGGAAATTTCCTCAGCTAGATCTCCATCGCTTAGAAGAAAAAGTCCAGAAAATGATCCACAACATTACAGATAAAATTGCCAGAACCAAAAAAAATTTATAAAGACATAACTGTGTATCAGGTGAATTTCCTTTTTATTGCTAAACAATGTGCCGACAACCAGACAGCTAACTCAACAGGATGAAGAAGTACCTAAGAAATGCTATATATACACGAAACCTTCTCATCACCCTCATAGTACTGCATTTCTTGAGGAGTACTGGCTGTACTGCTATGAGTACCGACCGGCCGGGAGGGAAATCGTACTGAACGGCCGCGCCGGACCGTCTCTGGCCACCGGACGGCCGATCTGAGCTGTCCAAAAATTCTATAAAAAAAAAAAACCAAGGGGCCCAAAGCGGGAATCCCGGCATCCGACGTGTGTAGGGGGTGCTTGATTCTGCGTTGGGCCCCTCGGTTTTTTTTTATAGAATTTTTGGACGGCTCGGATCGGCCGTCCGGTGGCCGGAGACGGCCCGGCGTGGCCGGTACGATTTCCCTCCCCGGCTGTCGGTACCTATATCATTTCTGTTTCTTGAGGATCTGGGACTGTTGTATCAACAGAAAAAAAAAAAAAAAAAAAAGAAAGACAGCTCTTCCATTTAGTTTCTAATTATGCGTTTCCACACCAGCTCAGTGAAAAACCGAACCTCGCCCGTGTTTACTTGCCCAAGGTCAGGTTTGTATTAGACTCAAGTATATGAGCCACGACTTATGTCAGTCTCGCCATTAAAGACAGTGTAAAAGATCCACTGCATGGGTACACTGTCCTCCAACCTTTCTGCTTTTTCCTCGATTATGATGATCATCCAATTCAAGTTTGCTTCAGTTAACAAAAACCTTAGCAATGAAATTCTTGTAGGCCCACTTCAAATTGTGTATTTGCACTAATGCAAACTTGCTTCCCTACATTACCATGTAATCTGTCAAGAATCCTCCACGTTACAGCATCCGGGTTCAACCCGTTCTTTCTCATTTCTCCCACAATCTGGTAAGCATCTGCCTTCAAACCTAACTTGCAAGCACTATCAATCAGAATGTTATAGTTCACTATATTCGGGGAAACCCCACAATCTACCAATTCATATAAGAAATTGCAAGCCTCATTAAACTTGCCTGACCGGCAAAGCCCTTTAAGAATGGCTGCATACACAAAATCATCATGAATATTTGATGGCCAAATAACATCATCCCAAATCCTCTTTGCTTCCTCTATCTGATTAGACTCGCATAACCCATCAACTATGATAGTGTAGGTAGTACTGTTTGCCACTACACCATCACTGTCCATGCTGCTGAAAACCTCCATTGCTTTACTCTCTCTATGTAGTTTAAATAATCCACGAAGAACTGCATTATAAGTCACAACACCAGGTCTAACACCCTTCTCAGGCATTACTTTATGCAATAAATCAAGAGCTTCTCGTATTCTTCCAACATTTAACATGCCACAGATAACACTAGTGAAGGTTACAGCATCTGGTGAAGTAAACTTTCCCATCAACATATCGTTCATTATTTTCAAAGCCTCTTCGATTCTCCCCATTCTGCAGAATCCACTAATAATGGTGTTGAGGGTAATGACGTCAGGCTTGCACTGGGACTGAAGCATGAAAACAAGCACATTCAAAAGTTCAGTTGGGTTGTTCATAAGACAAAGAGCTCTTAAATAGATATTGTAGATCCTTGTTCTGTCCACACCTTCCTTCTTTAACATGATTTGAAAAACTTCTTTCGCCTTACAAAGATCAGCTTCCAAACAAAGACCTTCTATCAAAACAATATAAGTATATTCAGAAGGCCAATACCCAAATTCAATGCCCTCTTCCAACAACTGGTAAGCCCTCATACAACTGCCTTCTTTACAGAGACCATGTACAATAGAATTGTAAGATACCAAGCTCGGAATAAAACCTTTCATTTTCATAATGTAAGCAACCCGTGCAGCCCCATTATATCTCCCCACTTTACAAAGCGAGTCTATCATCTGTCCGTAGGCAAATTCCTCAGGAACGCTTTTCCCTTGAGGCATATCTTCTGCAATCATGAACACATCCTGAAACAACCCTTCATGACACAAAGACTCAATGATATTAGCAAAAGCGGCATTGTTCACTGATGAATCATTTTCATCTATCATTTTCTGCCATAGATTGCCCATTAGCTCCTTCCCACGTTCAAACTTTCTCTGCCGTAGAATTCCACGAACCAAGACACTATATGTGAGAGCATTGGGCTGTACTCCACATTCGGACATTTCATCAAATAATTTCTGGGCAGAAACCACATCCCCAGTTTTGCAGTACCCATTAATGAGCGTGGTGTATGAAACAGCATTTGGACAGTGCCCCCTACTCCTCATATCAACAAACAACTTATGCGCTTCAATGGGTTGAGACAACCAGCAGAATTGATCCATAAAACGATTGTAATTCACCAAGTTAGGTACGAAACGGGGCTTCATCGCAATCAAACGACGAAACACATGCAATGTATAGTATGGGTTTTTCGAATCTAACAAGCGAGCAATGAGAACATTGCACGTCCTCTCGTCAGGGACAAAACCGGAATCGATGGAGAGTGAAAAGCGATGGTGAGCTTCAGAGAAGCGGTGGGACTCACAGAGAGCGTGAATTATGCTACTGATATTGAGAGAATCAGGGAAGTAGCCACGTAGGCAGAGGTGGTCGAGAAGGCGAAGGGCTCCGTCGACATCATTGTCCACATCACACAGTCTGTGAATCTTTTTGGTCCAGTAATTCCTGTTTGTTATGCTCACTTCTCTTTCCTCTGGTTCACGCATTGGTTGTGGTGGTTGAGAGGCAAAGAGAGAGAAGGATCTAGCTATAGTTCTGTGGTTGATTGGAGTTTTAGGTGATGAAAACTGCAGAAGAAACATTATTACCTTCACATGTTTTGGTGTATCTTTGAATTAGCCGCTGGCATTTTACCCTACATGTGAATTGGTAAGGAAGAAATAGCATAACAGTGGCATTCCTTCCATCCTTGTTTGGCCACCAAAGCCAAGTTTTATGCTAACAGATCACTGAAACCTTATCAGCCCGTGTTTAGGTCTAGAAAGTTTGTCCTGCCGCATCCAATGAACCTACCTTTCACCCCCTTCTGTCCCCACCAAAACTGCGCCATGACCCGATATTCTTCTGCATAGCCCATCCGGCAACTTGAAAATTGACATAGCAAAGTTAGGCATAGCATATGCTACAGACTTTAACATCGTGTCCATTCCACCCTGAAATCTCAGTTCCACTTTCTTTGATAAAGTGAAATGAATCTGTCTCCGATCTACCTATCTCTGAGGGCAAAACTAAATACTTCCCCAAGTCTCCCGTAAACGATATAGATAACTTCTTGTTGAGAGAAGCCCTTTCCTCTTGACTAGTGTTCTTGCCAAAGAGAAGCCTAGATTTCTGATAATTGATCAGCTGCCCCAAGCTTTGCGATAAGTCACCAAAATTCTACAAAAAGCTGCATTAAACCTTCTCTAGCCTTGTGAAATTCCAGTGTCATCAGCGAACAAGAGATGACTGATCGCTGGGCTACCCCTGCCAATGCGTACACCATGTACTTCTTTCCTCAGTTTTGCCTTCTCAAGTATTATGCGGCTGACCTAGCAGCAGCAAAATAAAGGGATTAGCGAAGCTTATCATCACCAATCATTCGTGAGTAACTAGATAACTGATTCATTTCCTTAAGAGAACAGTATTTTTACAGATTTCATTCGTAGAACAGCAGTCCGAAATGAAAGGATAGATGATATTTCGGTCATCATAGTTACCTATCAATGCAAAGGATGAAGAAACAACATTTACATGAGAAGTTAAGAAAGACAGTGAATGCACAAGTCCAAAATGAAATTGAATGGCTACACAACGATTGATTAGGGGGCATCTGTGTCTTAGTCTTCTTGTTAATTAGGGTATCCTAAACAAGTCAGATCATCCCCATAGGAAGGCTCTTTGCAGTGGAAAAGCCTAACAAAGAGGAATGGCATATTTGTCCAAAGAATCATTCCTCCGGATGGCAGCTGCCTTGTACTACCACTCTTAAGAAGAGGAAAAAAAAGCCGTTCCCTGTTAAGTTTTGTTTTTCTCTGTGAGTTTCTTCTTTAGCAAATTAGCATCCACAGAAGCTCATGGATTCAAAAAATTGTGCCAATATTTTAGTTCAACAAGAAAATAAACAAAGCATCATTGTCCAGCAGGTATTCCAATCATTGAAAATGAAAATCACAGAGGCTGAAAAATGGTGAAGGAACAGAATCACAACTCACCAAAGAATTAAAATATGATACTGAGAAATGAGATATCAAAACAGCACATTAAAACAGGAAAAAATATTAGCACCAACATGCTGATTGAACTCATTGAAAATAAGAAACTTGGGGATATTTCCTTCATGGTTTCAAGAACTTGATGAAAACACCCCGACCAATGGCAAAGAGGTAAGGCCATAGGAATTTCTTGTTGGTATCAACATCTTGTTATGAAAACCTGGACAAGAACTGCATGCCTTGTGCAAATGCACAATTTACATCTAATTCTTCTCCAATCTAGAAACTACGCAATATGTAACCATCTCATCTCAAGCTGCAGAAAAAAGGACATCGGACTGACATCAGGCAACAGGGACGAGCACATTTTGCCTACATAACTAACAAGGACAGGGAGACGGTGACAATGATGGTGATGGTATCATGATCAATGAACCAAGCCATGCAAGCTGATCATTCAACAAAAAATATCAGCCAACTAAAAACCAGATGTTAATTAACTAATGTTCCCAAGAAACCTTATCTCTGTCCAAGATCTGTTCATCTTCCATGACATGGGTGCTGGAACAATGAAGTAACAGCAACTATCAGTGCAACTAGAAAATAGTCTTGAACACTTCCTCTTCCTAATATTATATGATAGACCATCTTCCGGGGGTCCCTAGTTGTTTTTCTTTTCCTTTTTCCTTTATGTTCCATATCGGCAAAGGTTAGGGCTCCAGTCCTCCCTGTCCATACCCTCATCGATTGGGAATTCAATGGGTACTGTCAATATTGTTGTTATCGGCGCCCCCAGTTCATCAGCAAGTATAAGAGAACCCAGAAATATTTTTACAGTTTCATCAAAGTAAGAAAAAATGCACAACTAATTCAAAATTCCACCACACAGTCCTTACCCAGTTTAAAAATCCATCACTGAACACAAAGATACATGCATCAAGACCAGTGGCGACGCCACATGTGGAGGAGTGGGGTCGGCTGACCCCATGGAGAAAGGATTTACCATCGCTTTAGTATTAGAATTTTCGGATTGGATGATGCTTGAAAACGTATGAACCCAATCCATGAAGCAACACCACCTAATCATTTTTCCTCTGGAACGCATTTCACTTAACTTCTGATCTGCACCTTTGTGTCATCTCTCTCTCTCTCTCACACACACACACACACACCCAACTGGCCACACATTTTCCTCTCCCCCTCTATCAACTATGGCAAGAAGTAATTTTAAACAGGTATTGCTTTAGGTTGCATGGTAAGAATCAAGTGTCAATGATTCTAATTTGTGAAAAACATGAGTTGGGGCAATATTCTTTTAAGATTGCATTCACTAAAATTCAAGGGTTTATGGAGTCCAAGTTAAGAAATTACATAATTTGGAAACCATATACTACCAAGTAAATTGGAAAAATACATGAACCATGTGAGTTGTTTACCATTCCATTTTAATGGTTGATTAGGTGCTAGGGTGCAGAACAAGTGAAATTTGTGTTTGCAAATGACCCCATCAATACAAGTTCCTGGAGTCGCCACTGATCATGACCCAATATTTAAATAAAACTGAAATTCACAAACCACTATGCGCACAAATATTCAGATACATACAAAGTCTGTGGTACTGAAATTTCATGAACAAACCAGAAATTTCCGAAGCTCCAAAATCCTCGAAATCAACCAACATGAAAAGGGCCTATGTCGCCTGTACGTAGAGAGGTAGCGATGTCATCAGCAACGGTCAAGCATGATGTGATCCAACCACAAAGGGCCAAAAAGATCATCTTTGCCATCCAAAGGGTCGAATCCCATGGCACCGCCATCGGTCTTTACCCCCTTTCTCTCTCCCGGTCTACAAGAAATTATTGTTTAGAATATGAAGGAGTAATCAAAACCCAGTATCCCTTCCAATCGAGTCAAACCCTCAAGAATGAAGTATCGAAGTATGGAGTAATCAAAACCCAGGGGGTGCCTTGAGAGTCCTTTGTCGGTAAATTGGGATTGCTGGGAACAGGAAAATTAAGGGGAAATTACAATTTTCCCCCACTAACTATGGTTTGGAGATACTTTACCCCCTATAACTATTATTTTTGGCACTTAACCCTCTTTAACTAATGAAAACTAGGGGTGATAAATGGGCGGGTTTGGACCAAATTGAATAAGTTGTAAGTGAGCAAGTCTTTAATAGGTCATTGACTTATTTGAAACCCATTAATTATAAGCCTAATTACCCATACCCAACCCGGCTTATTTATTTAAAACCAAACCCGATCCGCTTATTAATCCAATTACATTTTTTTTCATGAACGACATTGACCCAATTACATATACATACATACATACATATATATATATATATATATTTGAAAATGACTAAAATATCCATGTACACTGAAATGACCATAATACCCATATACATCTAAATAACTAAAATATCCATGTATAATAAAATTACCATATTATACATCTAAATGACTAAAATACCTATCTAAATTGGCATTTTGTGGTAAAAAAAAACTGAGAGAGAGAGAGAGCACGCGCGCACGCTGTAGCGAATGTCGTTAGAAAAGTTCAGATAATAAGGGTGGGTTTGGATTAAAAAGTAGGAAGTGATTTTTTCGTCTTTATTCAAAAAAATTTGAATTTGATAGATTTGCGTCAAACTTTTGTGAATTATTGCTTCATCTCGTCGAGAAGAACCGAAAAAGTAAAAAAAAAAATTGATCGAAACTCATAATTTTTTTAAAAATGACAAAAATAAGTCAAAAAGACAATTCTTTGACTTATTTTTTGTCTTTTTCAAAAAAATATGGGTTCCGATAAAAAATTATGCTTTTTTAGTTCCTCTCGTAGAGATGAACGAATAAGTCACAAAAATTTGACTCAAAACTAATAAATACAAAAAAAAATATTGGAATAAAGACGAAAGAAAAAGTCGCTCCCTATACCCACCCTCGGTACAAACACATATGCCTGCATTTATATATACAATTGTGTGTCACTAACCAAAAAATATTTTACTTACTCCAAAAAACCATGTATGTATAAAATATAGAACTAATTTCAAGGATATCCCTTCAACTATTATATTTTGTCAACATCACCCCCTCAATTAAAAAACTCATCAATCTCACCCCTCAACTTTCATTTTCCATCAACTCCGCCTCTTCCATCCAAATTTGTTAAAAAAATGTTAACATTTTGGACGCAAAAAGAGCTAACTTGGACGGAAAATAAAATTTTAACCCTAAAATGCCCCTCCTCTCTCATCTCTACTACTCCCCCACTGATTCTCACACCGAAACCTAGAAATTTCAAAACCCATCTCTTTCTCCTCTCATCTCTACTACTCTTTCTCTCTACTACATCTCCCCCACTAATTCTCAAACCCATAAATTTCGAATTTTACAAATCCATCTCCCCAACTGTGATTCATACCCAAACCTAAACCCAAAAATTTTAAAACCCCCACCTTTAATCTGTGCATAAGTCCCACTTTCCACTCTCCCATATGAGAAATCAAAAGGTCAGTAACCCAGCTGAACTTGTACTCCAGTGATCGGAAAATGTCCGATTAACCACTAACCAAAACATGTTGTCGGGTAATGGTGAAGCTCTAAATGATGATGGGCCCTTTCATATTACTCACGCATATCTAAAACTCACATTAAAACGTAAACTAAGACTAGATTTTACCTCAGCCCATGACCATTGTTGTTCAAAGATGGTGGAGTTTCTAAAGTGCAGATGATGTACAAAATCAAGATACGAAATATTAATGAAGAGTTTGAGTCGAAGCTCAACTAGTTGGCATATTGTGTACCAAACAGATCTACGATTACCTCTGCCTTTTGGTTTGCCCTCCTTCATTTGGGTTTGCTTTCCAGACCTCCAAAAATATATTGTAGATGGTGAAGAACACACACCCCCCCTCCCACCCAAATATATATACACACACACACACACACACATACACACACACACACATACAAGAAGTGAAATGGTTATGTTGGGTGAGATTATAGCGGACTAACTATCTAAGTACCAAAGAAAGCATAGATTATCTCTTACTTTGGTACATTTCGTGAGATTTTTGAAGGCGAAGTGCGAAAGATGGAGATTATGTAAATTTTTTCCAAGTCCAGAACCTAGTTTTAAAATAAGAAAGGGTAACTTAGTCTTTTCCTTCATTTCCGTCCAAAAATTTAACTGAAGTGAGCTGAGAGGGTGAAGTTGATGGAAAATAAAAGTTGGGGGGGGGGGGGGGGGGGGGGTGAGGTTGGTGAGGTTTTTTAATTAAGGGGGTGATGCTGACAAAACGTGATGATTGAGTGGGTGTCCTTGAAATTAACCCTAAAATATAAATGCAATGAGGAAATGCAAGAGGTCAAGGAAATTGGACGAGGGACTGCACAAGAAAATTGGAGAAGTTACACTAGTAACAAAGACAGGATGAACTATGGACATCAGTCAATGTTGGCAATAGAGGTTGAGAGAGAAGGAAGAGATTATTTCATGAAGGTTTCTTTGTTGGGTTATATTCAAGACTTATTAGGTTATTAAAGTTGACCCAATTAAGACTCAATTAATAAATGGGTTAAATGGATTGGACTCATTCTAACCCAACTAATAAATAGGATAAGTTGGGTCTATTTTTTAGTGGGTGAGTTTGAATTAATTAATGAGTATGAGTTCAATTTGCCACCTCTAATGAAAACTCTTCTTTCGTTTGAATTCTGTTAGAAATTGGAGGGTAAATGTCATGTGCAAGTCACATGCCCTCCCATTTAAAAGCTACGAATGTTATTGCCCTTACCTCTTTCAACATATATATCCCTTTCCTTTTTTAGTTTTTACCAACAATAACCCAAAAGGACAATACTACTTACACAACAATCAAAATACAACAACTCATACAATCTCTCACATACATATGGGGCCCACACATAATAGTATGTGTGGAGCTCACATGTATGTGATTGGTTGTGTTTGGATTATTGTGTGAATAGCATTTTTGAACCAAAAATCTTGGCCCCAATCACGTTGAAAACCCTAACCCATAACCTCTATCACGGTGGCAAAGGATCTAACTGGTGCAATGCTTCGAAATTCTCTGGTGACCTTTGAAACCCCTCGACAGCCCTTCGTCTCCCTCCGACGACCTTAGAAACACCTCAGCAACCACTGGTCTCCCTCCAGCGACCTTCGAAACCCCTCAGCGACCCTTTATCTCCTTCCAACGACCCTCTTCGGCAACCATTTATGTGTTTTTTGAAGATTTGGTTTATGGTTCTCTCTCTCTCTCTCTCTCTCTCTCTCTCTCTCTCTCTGATTTATACGTTAGATCCTCTGCCACGGTCACTATGACGTAGTCGATTGTCTCCATTTTCTGTGTTTGTAGAGAAAAAAAACATTTCAGTCGAAACATTAGCAAAGAGTTTCAGGACATGATATTGACTTACCTGTTTTCATCGCCCTTTCTTGTCCGATTGATACTAGTAGAAAATTGTAAAGAGAGCTTCACATAAACATGGTTCTTGTGATGCCCACGTTAGATCTTTAGTGTATGGGTCTGTAAATCCTATTTACCATGACCAGCAATGTGTCAAACTAGAATCATGGCTTTGAATTTGTTTCTGGGTGGCAGGTTCTGTTAAGGAGGGGAAAAATAAGATTGAGCATTGGACAATGGTGTCCTATTCATAGAGGGTAAATAGGAATTTAACAGTTTTCGTTAATGGCGTCTAAAGTATTTGGGATTCACATGGTTAGAGGGGGGTTAAGTGTTGAGTTTTATAGTTAAAGGGGGTAAAGTGCTAACAGATGTTAGTTAAGCGGGGTTAAATATAATTTACCCAAAATTTAATTAATATTCACTCCCTTTATTTATTGTTTGATTTAAGTTAAATTCTGCTAAGATTTTTGAAAATTTTCTTGTTTTATCTTTATTCATTTTTTTTTTTTGCTTTTGTTAGTTTTGTGCCCAACTGGGTTTTATCTTGAATATTTCAAAAAATATTTAGGTAAAAGTTAAATTTTTTACTTTTTCGATTCGTCTTGATGAGACAAATCAATAAATCACAAAAGTTAGGCACAAAAACTAACAAATGCAAAAAATTTTTTGAACATAGACAAAACAAAAGAAAAACTCACATGCCTAAGAGTGGAACAACTGAACAGACGTGCGGCCAAGCACTAGGCCATTAAATTGGTGTATAAGGCTTTTGAGAGGTCTCACTTTACATACACTAGATGCTGGGCGCATATAACGCGTGTGTGCAAGTTGATTATTATTTTTTTAAAAATCCTAAAAATGGTTGCCCACTTATACAAAAATCCTAAAAATGGTTGCCCACCCATTGTATAAGTATTTTTCAGAATATTGTATTAGCCTTTGTTAACAGATATATACTGGTAAACCACGTATCATAACAAACGAATTAAGGCTGCGTTTGGTAACCTTTTCAGTTTTCGATTTTTTGTTTTTAAGAAACTAGAAGTAGAAACAGGTTTATGTTTTCATAAAAATAAAAACGAAAAACATATTTGGTAATATTTGTGTTTCTCAAAAAAAAAAAACTGGAAAAAACACTTTTTTGTAGTTTCCATAGTTTACAAAAACGCTAAAAAAGTTTCTGAAAAACGAAAAAGTAAAAACTTGTTACCAAACAAGTTTTCTTCATTAGTTTTAAAAAAGCAAAAACAAAAACAAAAAATTAAAAGCAGAAAAGTTACCAAATGCCCATCATCTCAATTCAACTGGAAAAATGAGATGTTTATAGGTACGTTACCCTGCTAACGTCTATATATGTTGCCATTTTATACCTAAATATTGTTGGATCAGCTTTGTAATTGAGGCAGAGCTCTAAGGAGAACATCCATCCTAGTATTCTCATCTTGACAATTATTTCGAAGCGGAGCACTGTGTTTCTATCTCGTATTCTTGAGTTGTCATTCTCATCTTGACTATTATTTCAAAGCGGAAGTACTGTTTTTCTATCTCGTAATTTTTTTTTTTTTTGGCCAAATGGGACAAAACCCAAACATCTTAGAGGGACAAAGCCCAATACAAAGGCCTAAATGCCCAGATAAAGAAAAATAAGCGCATAAAACATGGGCTTAAAATGCCCAGATACAACAATGAAAACCAGCCCAAAAGAAAAGCCAAAACCTAACCCTAAACATTTGAGAAGCTTCAATCATAGCTGTAGATCGCTTTCATCCACCATACAAACAGATCACTGCCACCTCCACCGTGCAACCATCGCCAACCACCACCACGCCACCACATCAGCCAACCCATCAGCATAGCTGCACGGAACCCAACAAAACGATCTGCCGCGGGCTCAACACAGCTGTTAGGCGAGTACCGAGCCACCCAACAGTGGAACCCGGCGGGAGCCACGACGGCCGCACCAACCATAACAGATGGGTAGCATGACCGTGAATGGGAACAAGCGGCGATAGAGATCGTGCTAGAAACAAACATCACCGGGTAGGGGGTCGAAAAAATAGATGGGAGAGGAAGACGACAGAGGAAAAGGAGACCATACCAGAACGCCGATCTCGGGCGTCCAAAACCCCAGAAACAGTTGCCAACGCATGACAATGCATCATTTGGATTCAATAGATTTCTGGCGGCTTCAGAGTTTTAATTCAGCGATGACATAAACATTTAAAAAAAATTGTATATAAATGAATTTTTATTATTATGATTGAAAATGAATTGTGCTTAATTTATTTTATTTTGTTGAGTTATATTATCTACATATTCACAATTTTTAAGGGAATTTTTTTTTACTTTGACTACTTATGAACAATTCAACGGTGACAATATGAAAAAGTATATATGAAAGAAAAATCAAATTATATGGAAAAAAAATACAAAATTTTAATACATTTTTCGAGTTCGGAGGATTTTCTTGAACCCGTCAAATGAATGTGGAGCCGCCCCTGTTCCTCACAAAACTATGCATTAATTCATACTACGATTTTGACAGGCCAGACATGGACTGAGAGAAGGGTGGTTTCTAATTCAAAGGATGTGGTCCTCAGGACCTCCTTTTCTCAAAGGAAACACATGAATTTTTTTGGTATATTCCGAAGTACTTAAAAAAAAAAAAAAAGCCATGAAATTTTTGGCCTTCTGTTCTGAACAAAGAACTTAAGTTGGACAAACGGCCTCAATTTTTGCTTAGATTTGTTAGTTAGACACGTGAGATAGCATACCCTCTCATTCTCAAAGCTACTAGTAGAACTTTAACATGACAATTTTAGCCTTGTCTTGTGGCTACCAATATTCCCTGATAAGTTTGTTGATTGCTTTTATTGTTTTCTAGGTGGGGTCTTTTAAAACTCTAGGAAGAGACTATGTATTTGTATGGGAGAATGGTAAGTAATATATTTATACAAATGATTTACACTCAGTACTTTTCATGGGCATTTTCTAGCATCTTGCATTATTTTTAATCCTTGATTTCACCTTGTTTCCTTATTTATGAATTCCAGGAAAAATTGATGTAGAATTGATAGACAAAATAAAGATCAAGTCGTGGGTATGTTGCCATAGGTGCTAACATTGCCGAGACCATAAGGACTTTTGTACATCCTAAATGGAATAATGCAATGCCTCTATCACACATGTATTGTTATGATGATTGGAATAGATAAAGTGCCCTAGCTATGTTCTTGCTTAGGTACGACATAATACATATTATTCTTGTCTATCTTCAACAAAAATAAATTATTTTTGTAAATGTAAGTCATTTTTGTCATACCAGAATATAACTCATTTGATACTAAAACATCGTTATGGTCTCTTTTTAACTTTCGGCTTTCTATTCGCAATAATGTTCTTTGTTGTTTGGAAAAAAATATTCAAAGTTAGTTTAAGAAAATTCATAGACAAAAAAACAATCGAAGAGGGTCTATTTTAGCTGGAGTTGGGTGGAACATAAAAACAAATGGAAAATTCATTTTCTATTAAAAAACAGAAAAAGGAACAAAATTTAACGGATGGGCTGTCCAATAATTCAACCTTCGCCACCCCACCTACCCCCATGTGACAAGTTCACATACACTAGTACTAGCCATCTCTCTCTCTCTCTCTCTCTCTCTCTCTCTCTCTCTCATTTACCCGCCAAGAGTCTGTCCCAAGCAAACACACACAGTCACACACACACACTCTCTCTCTCTCACTCTCTCTCTCTCTCTCTCGTAGCTATGCAAGGAGGACAAGTGGCGGTTGAAGGGCCAGTACTCCGACTAGCCTCCGTTCTTACTCCCTCAAAACCGGTAATCTCTCTCTCTCTCTGTCTGTGTGTGTGTACCGAATGAAGCAGATAAGACATTCTTGCTTCATCCTTCAGGAACTATTTCGGATTAGCGTTGCAATACGCAGAAGAAATTCACTCCCACTGTGTTTGATTGCCAAGAAAAACGAACAGCTCAATCACAAGATGTTTTAGATGTGGCCACAAAACTTTAGCTCAGTGGTCACAAAAATGAGTACAATTTTATTTTTTTTGTGCAAACAAGTCACTATATACAATCAGCGCGTACGTCCTACTCCGGTGACGAAAGTTGATCGCACGCTTACCTCTACGATCGTCTCATTGAGGCGCACAATACCCACTGTTCAAATCAAATTTGGAGACACCTTCGATTCTGACCAGAAACGAACAGTGCGTGACAATGGTGGTTTCGCGTGCTCTGATACCACTTGTTGTTCCTAGGATAGAAACCAAACACACACGAATCAAGCACAGAGACAATTGAGAGAAAAAATTCTTTATTCACACAATAGTTAAAAAAAAAAAAAAACTCTAGAACGCCCCTCGGGTTCTGTATTAATCGATCAAGCTGCTTTTGGTTCCAGGATTTGGTAAGGAAATATCCCAATACAGTCTTGAGATAGAAAGGCTATCTGTTTTTGCAGTTAAATTTTTTTACTTCTTCATAGGTTTCCAGAAACACTACTCTTTCTAGCAAGATTAGTACTAGTAAATGGCAACAAGAGCTATCACTCTGCATCAAACATTCATGTTTGTTCTTATAGTTATTCGGATAGAACTCTTGCTAATGTTATTTCTAGAGTTTTTCAGAAGTTTTTCCCGTCCCTGACGAAAGTAGTTGGAACCCTCGGACCAAATTCACGATCGGTTGAAGTAATTGAGGCATGTCTAGAGGCAGGAATGTCAGGTAAAGCCTTGAAGAATTGTTCAGGATATGCATTTTGTACATCACGAGGAACATTGGAACTGGTATATTGACTTCGAGCTTTTTCCCATTTCTCCAGTTGCGCGTTTTGATTTTTCGTGGTTAGATGAAAACTACCACCAGGAAACTCTCGACAATTTAAGAGTAGCTGTGAAGAATGTGAAGAGGCTATGCGCTGTGAGTACTTACTTTTTACCAATTTACCCTTATTAAGCAAAAACTGCTGTATCCGTAGTTCTATGATCCTGCACTACAATCGAGTGCTCACTCCTTTGAAATAAGTAGAAGTTTGCATGATGTGGAAGCATGGCGTACCTTTGTTCCTTTTCTATTAGCGGGTGACGTTGTATATATCCACCTTTTGGAAAATTTTACTTATTGAATGACCTCCAAGTTGCGATATCGTTTGCCTATCAAAAAAAACAGAGAGTTGGGAAATCATTGTGGAAATTGTTATGAACTTCAGTCACCTGCATTGCAGTAACCCAAACGGTCCATATCCATTATACATGCAAATTACCAAAATAGTGCTGAAAAGGTTAATAAATCATCTAGTGTAAAATTTGATGATGCTAGAAACATGATTATGCATGGCTTTTAGGATTCCTGCCGTGAAAGCATACCAACTTCCCCTTTTAAAAGGTTCTTTCAATGTTCTTTTCGTGCTGTTTTTGTGCACTTAATCATTAGCCCTGCATACTTATGTTTTGCTTCCACACGTCGATAGGTAATATGAGCCTTTTTATACCAATGAAATTTGAAAGTACAAGCGGTTAGCTACAGAGTGCATCATGTTCGGCCATCACTGGTGGCACCTTGCTTTTGACCTATGCATAACTGATGTGGTGGTAAAGGTCATTCCAGCTGTTGTTTCCCTTCAGTAGAAGTGTCTATTTTTCCCAAGTGGTTGCTTTCGAACTTGGTTTTGCATTCTTAGGGCTGTTTGGCCATGAGAATTTTTTTTCCCTGTTGCACAACCTTTTTCCATTGAGATTTTAGGTTGTTACTTTTTCTCCTCTAATGCAATCTGTACGTTTTCATTTTTTTACATGTGATACGATGTTTTCTAAAATACTTGCGACAAATAAATGTTTTCTAGGTTATGCTAGATACTATGGGTCCGGCACTTCAGGTACGCAATAAGTCTGGGAACCCAATTGAGCTGATGGCCGGGAATCAGGTGACTATTACTCCAGATGTTACCAGAGAGCCATCAGCAGAGATCTTACCAGTTAACTATTTGGGGCTTGCGAATGTAAGTTTCCAGTTTCATCCTTTGATGCTTTTTTTTTGGGATTTCATGTCATCCTTGTTTGCTTTTTATTTTATTTTCTTGTTCTCTTCCCGTACACTGTTGTGGTCGCAAACATTTTGGCTCCAGTGTTCCTATCAACAAACACCCTTCCTGTAAAGCACTATGAAGGTCTGAAGCTGTTGATGAGCAGGCCATAGGAACTATGTCTGATCATTTTTTGGACCCCGGTGCTAAAGAGTCATGGTTCCTACAACTTGGGAAAAGAGATTCCATTGAAATGGAAAGAATTAATGTCTCCGGAGGAACACACTTTTCAGAATTTTTCTGTAGTCACAATATGCTATCCAAAGTTTCTATATGATATTAGAATGGAACCCAATGCATATAAATAGCCCAGATCCCATGTTGACAGACCCAAGAAAAAAGCACCATGATGAGAGGCCTAAAAGAGGTTACACATGACAGACTTTAAAGCGGCTGCACATGAGCTAGGGTGTTATCTTAAGCTTTAGGTTATTGATCCAAAGTTTCTGCACCAAAGATAGATCCAGTCATGCAGAATATTGGATTCAACCATGCTCCTCGAATGTCCAGTCACGTGTCAGAAAATAGCAAGCAAATTTCTTCATGTTCTGTTAGAAGAAAAAATTAAAATTGCGTCATGTTTGCTTTGGCTTATGTAATACAAATGCTTTAAACTGTTTGGTAATCGTTTTAAAAAATTGGAATACTTTACCTGCGCTTTATTTGGTAGTCAAGTTCAAAAAGCATCAAGTAGTGGAAGGCCATAATGCGTCCTAAATATGTCATACCCAGGTCCCAGAGCGCTAAGATTTATATGGCATGTAAGCTGTAACTTTTTATCTATATGCATTCCAGGCGGTAATCAAAGGTGATACCATCTTCGTGGGGCAGTACCTCTTCACAGGAATTGAAACCACCTCTATATGGTTAGAGGTAAAACTACAGCTGATGCTCTTCTTCTTGCTTATTTATAAAGTCTACATTGAGAGCTCATTTTGTGTTTTTCCCATCATGCAGGTTTTGGAGACAAGGGGTAAGGATATCCTATGTCTAGTGAAGAACAGCGCAACCCTTCAAGGATCTATTTTTACCATGCATGCATCACAAGTTCACATCGATTTGCCTACTTTAACTGACGTTGACAGACAGGTAACACGCTGGCTTATGGTCTCATGATCACAAGATTGTTACTACGTACGTGTTGACCTGTAGTTCAGTTTGACTTATGGCCAATGAGAGAGTTGGATGATGAAATAAAGTTCATGTAACTGATTCCAATGTATTGTTTAGATGTTGTACAAGTTTGTACTCATCTTTGGGTTGCTTGGAAGGTTTTTTAACCTACGCTAGTCATGTCAGAGTGTCCAGTTAATCGCAACTTCCTTTGGCTAGAGATGGCCTAAGTTCAAGTTGGCCTGTCCTTTTATTCCATTTTTTGTCTCTGAAAATACTTGGATTTTTTTCTTACTCAGTTTTTCCCCATTGTCCCCAACATATTTTGTGGTCGAGAACAGAACTAGGTTAATTCCTCATTTTGGTGCTCGTGGTTTTTTGTTATGTTTTGGTAATGAAGAGTGTTTCAAGGGACTAGACTAATCTCTCGAGGCCCTCCCGCAGCCCCTTCCATGGGTTTGCGTGAGGTGAGGTGGCCCCAAGGACAAATCGCTGTTGAGGGGAATCGATCCCATGACCTTGGGGTGGTAAGCTCCTAGTAAATGACTTGTTTCTTTTCATTCTCAGTATTCTTCAGAATCCGAGAATATTTTGGGGAAGATACTTAATCGACACATATCTTTAGTTTTTCCAGGTTTTGTAGAAGTTCTATTGGCTGTTGCTGCTAGATGTTAGATCAATAATATGCTCTCTCTCTCTCTCTCTCTCTCTCTCTCTCTCTCTCTCTCTCTGATAGGCTATTTCAAATTGGGGGTCCCGCAACAAAGTCGACTTCATTTCACTTTCGTACACACGGCATGTAGAAGATGTTCGAGAGGTCAGGTTCTTTATACTTAATATTTTCTGAGGCATCATTTCTTGCTTTTAACTTACATGTTTAAAAAGGATAGGCTCCAGTGGTCCACTATTTTTTGTTCTAGACACAATTAATAATTAGAAGCATTGATGGAGAACACATAGCAATTCGAATGATTTGAATATGTGATCATGATACCTCATCTTCCTACTTTGAGTAAATCTGATGAAGTAACTGCCTGATTGAGGATGTTCTATTTTCTCTCTCTTTTTTTGAGGGATCCAGCAATATGCATAGGATCTACCAAGTTACAAGGTTCTAATGTTGTGTTTGCTATTTTCAACAGCTCAGAGCTTTCATTAAAGCTCAGAATCTCCACGAAACTCAGATATTCGCCAAGGTTGAGACGGTAGAGGTATGCAAGTCCTTTATAGTAGAATAGAACTAATCATGATGGAGTCCTAATTCTTTTACATGTTGGCTGGGTAACTAACTACATGTTCCATATTTTTGGCAGGGATTGAGACATTTTGATGATATCCTTGAGGAAGCAGATGGCATTATCCTTTCTAGAGGGAATTTGGGAATTGACTTACCTCCAGAAAAGGTAATGTAGCAAATGGGATTATCACCATCAACCGTGCTTTGCTGCTAACTAAATTTCTTCATTGATCATTTCTTGATCTTGTTGTTTGGTTACAAGTGAAATGTAATATTACTCAAAAGAAGACAATCGAACACGAAAGTTGGTATTATGACCATCTTCTACTAGAGTTTGGAGGGAAAATTTAATACAGCATTTGGTATTATGACCATCTTCTACTTGAGTTGTAAAAAAAGAGAACTCCTTTTACTTTTCAGCTGAGCTACCCACAGTTCTAGAGTTTGGAGCTAAATTTGTGAGGCAGTTTGTTTTAAGAGACATGATAGCGTTGTGAGAGCTTTTTGTCATCTAGTAGTTTCAAGCAAGACTCCATTATAGGTTATGATATTATTGGTGGTTTCTGCCTGTATGTTGGCTATCGCATCTCATAGGCATATACTATAAGTCTATAAAGGCTATAGGGGTGTTCAAGGTCAGACATAGAGGATACTTTCATTGAGCCAAAAGGAGAAAGGAAAATAGAGGACACTTTCAAGTAGCCATATCTAAGGTCAAGAAGAGAACTCAAAGTGCATTTGTTGGGGTGGTGGTGTATATTCATCTCTTGATCTTTTAAAATTCTATTTTCAACCTTTTTCAAGAAATCTTCCCATTCCTGAGTGATTATTTCCTTAGTAACATCTCAATTGTATCTGTAGGTTTTCTTGTTTCAGAAGTCTGCCATTCATAGGTGTAACATGATTGGAAAACCTGTCATTATTACTCGAGTGGTCGATAGTATGACTGCAAATCTACGACCAACTCGTGCGGAAGCAACAGATGTTGCCAATGCTGTTCTTGATGGTTGGTAACTTAATTCATTTGAACGTTATTGGGTAGTTTGCCTATATCTCTATGTTTAATTATCCTTGTTTCTTATGTATGTCTATTCTGTAAGGAGCCGATGGTATATTATTGGGACCAGAAACACTTCGGGGCATGTATCCGATTGAGGCTATAAAAACTGTGGGGAGAATTTGTGCTGAAGTAAGTATTTATTATTGAGATGTGTGTATTAATAAATTGGAAAAATTCTCACGACCTTGTTCATTCTGGGCCAATATCTAGAATTTAGGACATTGCTCATCCTCGTTTATATGATTGTTGATCACTAAGTCATCTAAATGCTTGAGCTAGTAGAGAAGGACAACTTTATCCTATAAATCCTCAATGCGCCCTCTTACATGTAGCCAAGCTCTTTCCATAAGCGGGTTAAACAACTGCAAAATTTTTAATTATCATGTTGGGGGTGTGGTTTGAACACAGAATATATTGCCTGCTATGATTCCTATTAGATTGTTAACCACTAATTTATCTAAAACTTAAGCTATTAGAAGGGGCAACTTTAATATCTATACTGTCAACATTTTTCTTTCTGGTACCAGGGGAATAAGTTTTTCCTGAACCCATAGATTCATGAATTGCCGTAACAACCAGTAGGTGTCTTCATCCTCTCATTACCATCGATAATTTTTTTGGCTTTGGCAACCATTGCTCTATATTGATACCATACTACGATGCATCCCACTAGGAAGGATCTTGTTACTTTTACAACGTTAAACGTCTTTCGAATGTAGCCGCTTAGAAAAAGCCTGGGTTGCAAAAGCCTTTCTTTCTTTTTCAGAGTTCTGTACTAGTTATAAACTTGAGATATATGATATCAGCATGTTCCCCACTATATGTTCTGGTTTTGCTTATACAGTTAAGTCTTCTTACTTCAATTAAATAAAGGTGCTCCTTGTAGGCTGAAGTTGTTTGTAATCAGTCTCTTCAATTCAAGAGAGTAGCCAAACATGTTGGAGAGCCAATGTCTCATGCAGAATCTGTAGCGTCATCAGCGGTAATTGTGACTATGGTCTTCTCTCATAAGCAACTTATATATCCGATAATTCAGATTAAACAGCAATCGATATCAGTTCTTTCTCTTTTTTTGAAGGTACATACAGCTACTAAAGTCAAGGCTGCCATGATTGTCGTGTTCACTTCTTCCGGCGGAGCAGCAAGGTGCTCATTTATAATAAAGTATCAGACTGTGCTATAAATCAAAAGGAGACACAAATATATGTCAAATATGATATCCCATAGAAATTGGATGTACAATACTTTGGTGGTTGTGTAAACAATCCGTTCATTGTTTCTGCACGTGATTTTATATCCCTTCACTGTTAGACCAATCAAACACATAAGGATTGGCTAATTAACCATGATTTGTGTTGACAGGTTGATTGCAAAGTATAGGCCATCAGTGCCAGTGTTTGCTGTTGTCATCCCTCGACTCAGTACGAACTCATTGAAATGGACTTTCACTGGTTCATCACAGGTTGCTTCAGCTCTCTCCTCTAAGTTTCTTGCCAAAAGAATAACTGAAAAATGACTGAGTTGCTTTAAAACCTTGACATCCTCTGAACTCAGAACATTATGATCTTTAATCGCAATTGGTCTCCTTGCTACAGGCTAGGCAATTGCTTGGTGTAAGAGGAGTCTACCCTATTTTGGCCAGTCCTAATGTGGTAAAATTTATGTCTTTCTTCTTCATACAGAAATATTACTCGTTCTCTTGTATCTTTTGTGGATTTACACCCTTGCGAAGAACAAGGGGTACCCGGTCAAGTACGATTGAATGATAAGAACTAATATGCACTTTTCATAGTCTCCAGTTAATTTTTCAGCCTTTCTAACCATACGACTCTAACTTACTACTTTTTTTTACTATTATCCATTTTTGCAGGCTACCTCAGGTGGTTCTAGTGAAGAATCTGGCTTGAAACTTGCCCTTGATCATGGAAAAACTATGGGGTTACTGAAACCTAATGACCAGGTGGTTGTCTTTCAAAAGATTGGGGATTCTTCGGTTGTCAAAATCGTTGTATTTCAAGACCAGCTACACAGTTAATCCTAACTGCTGTGTACTCTCTTTTTTTTTTTTGACAAACCTTGCCAATATTTCTATTTCTCATGTTTGCTTGTAGAAAGTTTATATCCATCTCAAAACCAATTGGCAAAGAGTGGAGAGGTCCCAAATGTTATTAAGTGATCACCTATTCCACTCCCAAGCAATGTGGGATTTAATTCCTTAACATCCCCCCTCACGTGCAGCCGCGTTTGAGGTCTGTCACGTGTGGCCACTTTTGGGTCCTATCATCGTGCAGCCTTTTCGCTGGTCTGTCATCGCGGGGTGTGGATTGTTAATTTTTAAAATGTGGGGTGGAACGGGCCCCGCTCTGATACCATGTAGAAACTTTATATCCATCTCAAAACCAATTGGCAATGAGTTGTATAGTTACATATCTGAGGCTGTCAATGCTACATTCCATTTCCTTCTTTTAAGGTGTACTATCACGATACTCAGGTCTGTTCCCTGAGTTTCCTGTCAGCTATATTTATCCACCAGGTTCGTTCAAGGGTAATGTGGAAGGAGTTAGCTAGTGTTATGATTTTTCTTCGTAGCGTTCAAGGGTGCTTTAGTTGTTATACACAACAGCTGATATAGCTCTTGTACTCTCTCGATTTGAACCATAGTTATAATTAGCAGGAGTGGTGGATGTATTCAAAATACACAGTTGGGGAACCACGTATCTATTTACGTGTCTTGAGATTCTTTATCTCTCGCTTGATTGATTTCCGTGCATTCTGTGTCTTGATTTGGGAGATGACAAAACAAATTGTTATTCGATTGCATAGCGTGTGATTATTGACTTATGTATGTGTGTGGGTGAAGAGGGTATGAGCGTGGGGGAGGGACAAAGAGAGAGTGTGTGCTAGGGCCCTTTGGCCTAATTTTTGAAGAACTTTTTGGCAAGGCCTTTTTAGTTGTTTTCCTTAATTTTTACTATTAGATTTGAGTAAAATTTTGACATCTCATCATTTATCTCAATGAGAGGAATTAACAAAATATACAAATATAGATCAAAGTTGGGTATAAGATGACGAAAAAGGGTCAAAGGTCATTTGTACCAAAATTTTGGTGTACCCATGTAACAAGTGATCCTACGACTTAAAATCACTTGGTACAAGGGTACACCGAAATTTGGGTTCAGAAGACCTTGAAAGACGGTATTTCTTAAAATGTCGATCGGTGAGTAAATGTTTCATCAATGACATAGCTGTAAATTTGAAAGACATACAATAGCCTTTAAAATTTGAGTAAGGGTCCGAGTCTACCTTAATTTGAGTAAAACTCATTTTGATATAGGTTTGAGTCAAGCGCTGTAATTGGTTTAAAGGTATTTTTACTCCAATTCGGAGTTTTATTAAGCGAAAAAAGGAAGAACAAATTAGGGCCGATACGCTCTTATTATTTATTACTGTTGCATTGATAAGGGCTTTTTAAGAGTTTGTACATTGGAGTGCTTTCCACTTTCCGCCCAACAGAGCCAACCGAGGTGGAATTCCAATTCAAACAAGAAATACCGTTTCCAACCATAAGGTTGTAGCCGAGATGGCCAAACGAGTATGGGTGAGAGTTCCTCCCTCCCACACGGTGTTGCGGGTAGTAGAGTCCTTAAACCAGATGTTATGTAAATGGTTGGATTCGACTTGCACCTTAGTGAAGCTATGGTGGCGGGTTATCCTCATTTAGACAATGATTAATTCGCAAGAACATTTTGTGGTGACTGACTCTAATCAATATAGGTAGTAACAACTGAACATTCCATGGAATGAAATTGCCGGAAAAAGGTACATGGTCGCCAATTCCCATCTAATAGATTCTACGCCTGTGGAATCAAATTTCCGGTTCGGAGTATTTGAGGGATTTCACAAGCTTCTCTGTTTGGAACTTAAGGAAAGGAAATGAAAAAAAAGGAAAATTAAATTTTTTTCCCTCTTTTGGTAAGAAGAGAAAAAGAGAAGAAAATAACAATTTTCAGTTTTGTGAATAGTAAATTTTCTTTCCATTTTTCCTCTATTTTCCTCTCATTTTATTTTCTTTTTCTTTCTTTTCTTTTCCATAGATTCCAAACAGAGACCTCTGTACCCAAATTCCGCTATACCTATGTTTTCTTTACATTTCCTGCCTGGCTCAAGTTAACATTCTTATTAAGTTTCAAACAATCGAATGATAAAAAAACCAGAGCTGGCTGTACAGCAGCCATGCACATATGGCTTTTGCGCCCGTCTCGGGTCCCGAAAAGGTGATCAGAGCCGCTCATTTTGTTCAAATATCTTGTTTGGGATTTCTGTAAAAAATCTTCTCAAACAACAGTTACTGGAAAGAGCGTTTACAAATCATCCAACATTGCTTTAGAAATTCAGGATAAATTCTGAAGCATAGTTGTATGATTCGTAAACGCCCTTAGCAATATCAAATTGAGATGATTTTTTACATGGCCATTAAAAAAAATATATTGAACAAAATAAACGGTTCAGATCATCTTT
Source organism: Rhododendron vialii (assembly GCF_030253575.1). Taxonomy (NCBI): domain Eukaryota; kingdom Viridiplantae; phylum Streptophyta; class Magnoliopsida; order Ericales; family Ericaceae; genus Rhododendron; species Rhododendron vialii. Next base: position 4,360,416 of record NC_080559.1, read on the forward strand.
GTAGGATTCGAGATGGGCGCAAAATGAATCTGTATGTTGCTGCTGTGCAAGGTTTGTTGTACCCTTGGCATTTCTGTAAAAACCCAAACTGCGGAGTCCTGACTATCCATCTACCCCACATTGCGCATTACTCCTAAAACCCAACTAGGGCTTTACTTTTCCCCCTCTGCAATGGCTTCTTCCTTGTCTATTCCCACGTTTTTACCTTCCCCTTCCCCTTCCCCTTCCCCTTCACCTGATCACCAACATCATGTAATTCTCTCTCTCTCTCTCTCTCTCTCTCTCACACACACACACACACACACACGCACACACACACACACACACACACACACACTATTCTATGTCTACACACACAGTCATCGGCGGTTTGGTTATGGGGGATAACATTACTTGAGATATTGATTTCTGTACGTTAATAGAATTGTACAATTAGGAATACGTAAAATTCGTAATCAGTGGAGTTGGATACGTATTTTTTGGGCGCACAGGATGTGAAGGGTTTGCATCTGATTTCGTCTTTTCGGTGGATTTTTTATAGGGTTTTGCGCAAGCGAATTTTCGGACGAGTTTGGGGTTCACCGCGAAAAAGTGTGAATTTGAGTTGAACTGTTCGAGAGACAAAGAGATGGATGTAAGCACGTCGGCTTCGGCTTCCGTTGATATTGTTGCTGATTGCTTTCATGGTTTGTGGTGTTCATTACTTTCTAACAGGATAGTGTGTGTATTTTTTTCTTATGTAGGAGTATTTGGAATGTCTAAAAAAAAATGTTTTTCATTTTCGGTGACTTTCTTTTAGTTATTGGTAAATACCTCTTTTTTTTTTTTCTTCTGAATTTTTTCGTTTGTACCCCGAGGTGAAATCAGAAAAGTAAAAGAAATATAAACAAGTCTAGGAAAATCTCAAATAAAGACAAAAGAACAAACAAAGCTAGAATTTTTGGGTAGTGAACGCTTTGCCTGGTTACTCTCGTTAAGGCCAACTGACAAAGTGGAAACTTTCTTATTAGAATTTGAAGAACTTTAATGGAGACAGACAAATTCGGACAAAAAAAAAAAAAAGATTTTATAGACATACCAAACACGACAATAGATTGTGATTGCAATTTGATTAATTGATACAGTTGAATGATTGTGGTAGGGGTGGATACTTTGGAGAAAGAGCCGAGTGTCTCGACAATGTTGTTGAATTTTGAGAACAAGTTTGATCCTTTTGATGCGTTGAGCACCCCTTTGTACCAAACAGCCACGTTCAAGCAGGTAATTTGACTCACACATTTCACTTGCTCTGCATTTTGTTTTCAGAATCTGAGATATCATCAGAATATAGTGAGATGGAATCATGGAAAATTTGATGCCTTATGTCACCTCCGAAATGCTCTAAAGCACCTGTGGAACTAGATGTATGCACCATATATTGGCCAATTGGCTACTGATTTCAAAGAGCTTTTGCTTGGATTTGTATTTGAATGCGCATTTTCGCTAGAAAATTTAAGGTTTGTCATTTGGATCAATGAAAGTGGTTTTCTTTCTTATATATGTGGGTCACATGAAAGGGCAACATTATTCTCTTCCCCGCAACACAGATTGGAAGGTTGTGCATGTGCTAGCTGGTACGCATTCCAGGACTAAAAATGAATGTCAATGGCTTCTGATGTTTTTTCTCTTGTAACTACTGAAATTGTTGTTGTCCATGTTTTTGTTGCATCTGTTGATAATTCATTCCTGTTACTGCTACTTGCAAAAAGGAAAGAGAAATATAGTAGTCGCTACATTCTTAGCCTTGTTGACTGCCTTTACCGCACCTCCCCATCCGTGCGGCTGTGGATGCAGCTATAGAGGCCTTGAAGAGTTCCTGTGGAATAGGATATATATTTTGATTTTGCATGGTACTTTTATGGACCATCAACTATTGCCTGTAGATATTTTTCTTGGCATTTTGTTCACATGATATCTTATTTCACATCTTTGTTTACCTTTGCTTGTGTTACCCTGTTCTGCAGCCTTCAGCAACAGAAAATGGCCCTTATGATTATACTAGAAGTGGAAATCCTACAAGGGATGTGTTGGAAAGGTCTGATTTGCTTGTTGCTAAGGAAAGTTGAAATGTTGTTGCTGTATACTTGATAATGAAAAAATGAGTAATGACTGCTGTATAGTATTCCGCTGTAAGCATGATTTTATTTTCCTGTTCTCAGCCTCCTGGCAAAGCTTGATAAAGCAGATCGAGCATTTTGCTTCACCAGTGGAATGGCTGCTTTGGCTGCTGTTGCTCATCTTGTTGGAACTGGTTTCTTCCCTTCTCTTCTACGTCTACGCACTTTGCTGACGTCTACTATTTAGGAAGTCCTCGTCAATTAATATATTGTGTAAATTGAATTTTATGTTTAGCTATTAGGGTTTCAAGTTTCAATGAATGATCAATTGATCATGTGCATGCCAATTCCTCACTAGGGGTACCTAATCTGTCCTGGGCATGGTTCTTGGTGTATTCATCACAATCTTGCTGGTTTTAGGCTTCGTTAATGTTTAGAACTTAGCAAACAGAAATCTCTCATTCTTAACTTTGCACTGTATCATTCATAAGAAGAAAACTTTTCTTTGCCTTCAGCATAAGGCACTGTTTTGCTTGTTTTCTTGTTAACTGGTGGCTGCGTCATAACAGGTGAAGAAATTGTTGCTGGAGACGATATTTATGGTGGCTCTGATAGATTACTGTCACAAGTAATTCCAAAGACAGGAGTTATGGTGAAGTTAGTATTGTCGTCTCACACACACAGTCTTTTTCTGTAATAGGTGACGGTAAGTAACTCTGTATCTTACGTGTATTACATGCAGACGTATAAATACAACTGATTTAGATGAAGTAGCATCTGCAATTGGTCCGTGTACAAAGCTTGTGTGGCTGGAGAGTCCAACCAACCCGAGACAACAAATATCTGATATACGTGTAAGACATGTTAATTGAACACTGCAAAATCATGATTATTTTTAGTTGTCGTATGTGGTTACTGACCGAACAAATGAGGTAGATGTGCTGACTGTGATATCTGCGAATATTTTGGGCTTGGTAAATGTGGAGTTCTGCATGTTTTTTTTTTTGTTGATCGGCAAAAGAGATCTTCATTATCATAATGATAACAAATGAAATCATTACAAGAAATGCTTTGAGAGAGTTTCGAAGAGGCCAAAACCCTCCTAGTGGTGCAACTCACAAAAACTTGGCCTACCCCTCAGCCTCTCAATTTTTTTAAAATAAGATGTCAAAATAAACAAAACACAACATTGGTGATAAGACGCCAACAGAAAACCAAAACATTTTGTTTATTTTGTTATCTTATTTGGGCTTTATTTGTTTAGGCCAGCGATGTATTTGGGCTTTGTTTGTATTATCTGGGCACTTTTAGGCCATCTGGTGTTTTGGGCTTTGCCCCTTTGTTTGGGCTTTGTCTCTTATTGTTGTATTTTCCAACCCTTGGTTGGAATCCCCTTTCCCCCTTCCCCTTAATAAAATGTTACTTTTGCCAATCAAAAAAAAAAAAAGAAGAAAAAAACAGAAAACCAAAACATAATGTTATACTTATGTTTCTGCATGTTAATGTACTAGGAAATTTTTGGCACCGTTTGAGTATACCTCATGGTAAACATTACACATCTTAATGTTATACTTACGGGAGGTTTCTAAGGCAGGGATCAGGAAAACCAGGGTTCCTTGTACCATAACTATACTGATAGATATTTAAATGCAACATTTGTTTGAAAAAAAAAAAAAAGAGTGTCCTTTTTACTTTAGAATGGATATTAGGTTCTAAACAAAATAGAAATTGTGATAGAATGCATGACAAGTTGTTCCTTGGTAATTTTTCAGTTGTATTGCTATTAGTAGTCTACTAAAGATGTCCCATAACACATCACTTTGGTTCGTTTCTTTGTTGTTGCAGCTGTTGAGAGTAAAACAATTACCATTAAATAGTTCAATTTTCATGTTTATTTTGGTCGATGAAGAAAGAGACAAATTCTTGTTTGATTATAGAGGTTGTTTTGTTTTCTCCGTATGTGGGAGATAGTTATATTTTGCCCCTTTCCTGTTTCTTATGTATTATGACCAAAGGCATCATGAATTCTTTTGTGCCAATTTGTTACTTAAGGCCCCATTTGGTTCAAAGGATATATATATTTGAAATCAAAAGGCACCTTACCTTACGGTCTGGCAGTTTGGCTCTGATTTCTGTTGACCCGAAGGTGGTTTTGGACACCAATAGGATTTGCTGTTGTCCTGAAGGTGGGTTTCACTGTTATTTTGTGATATAGGTCTTATGTTCATATATAGTATGAAGTTGGATGACTTTAGCTGCTAATTTGGTTGTAATAAACTTTATTTGCTATCGTGAAGCTTTATTCATTTATCAATTTGCATAACTCTCCACCTAACACAAGCACGCACACAAAAAAAAGAAGAAAGAAAGTGCGTGCATGAGTACAAGCATGCCCTTCTTGATATTTAACACTTCCCATCTTTCTGACATTAGGCCCTAATAAGATATTGCCAAGTCTTATAATCAGTGTATACTATTTCCATGTGGGCATCATTTCAGAAAATAGCAGAGATCGCTCATGCTTATGGTGCGCTTGTGTTGGTGGATAACAGCATCATGTCGCCTGTATTGTCCCAACCATTAGAGCTTGGTGCAGGTATTAAAATCGAGTGCCAAGGATGTAATTTATTAGCGATTTACATGCATGACATCTCTCCTCAACGTGTTATTAATAGTTGTTGCTTCCTCTATTTTTGCAGATATTGTTATGCACTCAGCTACTAAATTTATAGCTGGACATAGTGATGTCATGGCAGGGGTGCTTGCTGTGAAAGGGGAAAGGTTGTACCTCTTACAGTCTTATCCTAATTTACCCCCTAAAGGCTGGTTCTCTTGCTCATGTATACTATTATATACTTAGTTGTGGTAGTAGGTTATTCGTCTCAATAAACAAAGATCTTAGGTTCATTTGGAAGGGCGTGGGTGCCAAATTTTGTTATCCGGGATGTAAGAAAATGCTTTCGTGGTTTAAATTAACTCGTGACCTTGTTTTGGATAGGTATTGTTGACCTTCAAGAATAGATAGAAGGTTCAAACTAAGCTTTTAGAGTGTGGCAATGATGTGATAGGCCTTGCCCATGGTTTTAAGTTGCAGTAATGGTTGGTGTAAAGCTCATGGTCTTGAATAATGGATTTCAGGAGTATTGGTCAATTTGTAATGGGAAAATGCTGAAAAAACCCATTGATACACGTGTCCTAACCTTGTTAATACCAAGTTGAGTGTTTTTGGAGATTTTTAATCAAAATTTGACTCTTACAAGTAGTTAAGAACTAACATTGAATTAAGCATCGCATTTTAAGGGTACGTATTTTGATATTTCAGAGGGAACTATCTAACTAACTAGAAATGGTTCTAGAATAAATAGTTTAAGAATAAAGAAAGCGAATGCGAACATCTATTGCTACATTGATGCAAATATCATAACAATAGCACAGCAATACACGTTACGCAGTGTGAAGCTTTTTCTAGTGAAATTCAGCATTAAGCTCACAGAGATATGAAGTAGGTACTGTAAGACAACATGAGGTGTTTGAGAACAGCGGAAAAGGGGAAGAAAAAGAAAAAACCATGAGATGGGGGCATCAGCTGAATGGTAGCTATCACAATCTTAATCTCAAGCAAAAAAGTGAAAAAGGGAAACCAGAAAAATAAACACAGTGTAATTTTGACATTTGTTCATCCTGAGGTTTTTTTTTTTTTTTTTCCTTTTCCTTTTCACAAGGAACATTTTATGCAGACAAATTACCACATTTGAGTGGATTTCTGCATGATTTTTCATGTGGCACTTCTCACGTCCGATTATGGAATGGGTACCATTTTCTAATCCTCTACCTGCTATTATAGAAGCACGAGGTCGCTGTCCAGTGCGCAGTACTAGTTTCCAAAATGTTAGAGAGATCAGATCTTCATTACTCGTAACTGTTTGGACGATGTGACTGATTATTGGAATGAAAGAAGGCTTTTAACCCTGTCTTAATTTGTTTTGATAGATTGTTGCTCATGCTCAACACTCTGCTTAAATAGTTTTGATTCTTTCAGGCCTTACATGGACAAGATTGTCCTTTGTTGTAAGGATATCTAGAGGGCCTATCTTTTGGCCTTTATTGTTTTCATTCAGTTTATAGAAGAATGCTTTGGTACGAGACTATGTTAACATGGAATTGGGTTTCAGTAATGGTGCAGCCGTGCAGGGGTGTGCCCACAAGTCAGACCTTCCTAAACCCTTCTTAGGATGTAGGGTATGTTTGCAAAAGTCAGGTGTGGTATGTGGACTTGTGTCTACATGCCGTTTCATTTATAGTCTAATACTCAAACATAAACTGGTGTAATGATTTAGCAAATGTGCTTGATATTATATGGGTTTTAATGGGGAAAAATGAGATTTTTCTCTCATTAAAGGTGACCTACTTCTTCAAACATTAGTACAATGTAGAGGATCCTAGAGTCTAATTTGCTTATATGTTTTGGACACATCTCATACCCTTACCTTTGACATGTCCGGTGCATTTGAGAAAATAAAAAAGTCTATGCATGTCGTGAGCACTCTTGAATTGGCAATTTTCTGGAAATCTGACTCCTATACAAGTATACCTTGCCTTTTCTTGTGGGAATGTCAACTTATTACTGAAGATTGTTGCCTGTCCTTTTTATTTTATATCAGATTAGCAAAGGACTTGTATTTCCTACAAAATGCTGAAGGCTCCGGGCTAGCTCCGTTTGATTGCTGGATTTGCTTACGAGGTATAAAGACCATGGCCTTGCGCATTGAAAAGCAACAGGTGCTCTGCTTTAAACCTGTCATAGAGCATTGCATTAACGGAACTTTATTTTCGCATTAAATTCATGTATGAATTAACTGCTTTCTACAATCATGTTTTCGACCTCCTGCACTCATTGGATTAGTTGTAGAATTGATATGGATGTATTAGCTACCAAGGAATATAGGGACAGCAGTGAATATCCAGTGATTATTGATGCTATAAAGTGTTCAACTGTCATATTTTTGGCCAGATGGTTTAAAGATGAACTCAAATCCTTGGGCTTTTAGTATATCTACACAAACAGAGATGCTATTGATCTTAAGACAGGCTCTGAACTGCTAAGAACATGTTTTTGTCTTTCAGGTGCATTGCCGTTGCTTTTTCCAAACTAACAATACCTCGTAGTATTATACTGAGTATAAATTCATGTGGGCTGTGGCCACAGAAATAGTTGTCTTTCAAGTTTCTTAGCGACGGAAAATGTTTGCGACTGCAAAAAATTGGGAACATCACAGCTTACGGTAGTTTTGATGTCAATTTGGAGAGGTTCTCTTTCAGCAACAAACTTGAAAAGAGTTTAACATACATCCTGTCTCTTTTTGCTTATACATTTTGTGAAAGGGATAATTTGAATGAAACGTAATCCCACTGAATCGAAAAAAAAAAAGAAAAAAATGCAGAACAGAAAGAGCAAAACTTTGCATAGTTTATTCAGGAAAAACTAGTGATAGCACCTTTGAAATGTGGTTAGCAGTAATATTTGCTCATCAATGCGAGTGGTCCTTTGAAGATAGTCATGCTGTAGAACCAGAAGATTTGGCTGTGATCTGATCATACCTTACTTATGTTTTAAATATATTCATGATGCTAGTGTTGTTTGTTTTATATCACGGCTCTTTTTTTCCCCTCCCGCCTTAAATGACTGCTTTTGACATCATGGCCAGGAGAATGCACAGAAGATTGCTGAGTTTCTCTCTTCCCATCCTAAAGTGAAAAAAGTTAACTATGCTGGTCTTCCTAGCCATCCTGGACGCTCTTTACATTATTCCCAGGTATTGGCATTGTATGCAACTCTTATGTTCATACTGCTTGACCAGATCGCCCCTCCTCTCGTGTAGTTTTTATCCTTATTTTCTCTGCTGCCCACTTTTTGCAGGCGAAGGGTGCAGGATCTGTACTCAGTTTTTTGACAGGATCAATTGCCCTCTCTAAGCACATTACCGAGACCACCAAGTATTTCACCATAGCTGTTAGTTTTGGTAACTATTCTCCTCACTTAATCTGGCCAGTTCGACCAAATTTCTATGCTCTTCATTCCCATGTGCCTTGTTCGTCACATGATCTTATAGTGCTTTTGGCTACCTGTGATTTACTATGACAGGAAGCGTGAAGTCCCTCATCAGCATGCCTTGCTTTATGTCGCATGCAAGCATACCTGCTGCAGTGCGTGAGGCCAGAGGTTTGACCGAGGATCTTGTTCGTATCTCGGTTGGGATTGAAGATGTAAATGATTTGATTTCTGATTTGGATAATGCACTTAGAACTGGACCTTTGTAGGTGCTTGAGGACATTCTGTCGAAGGATATCCAGCATGTCAATGTGGACTTGTATATCCTGCTCTGGAGTCTCCATAAAAAGGGAGGTTTCAGTGTTTGTACTCAGCAAGGAAAACCTGTTTCGATTGTGACTTGCCTTTTATGGCCATGAGAAGTGTGTTTTTTTTTTCTCAATAAGCAATATATTTAGTCCGTGATTATGTATTGGTACCTTTTGCTGTGAATTTTGCCTCTGTAGGTGGATATTGTCTGTGTTGTTTTTTATCTTGTTCTTTTTATGCTGCAAATTCATTTGAGGTGCCAAAGGGAATCTAATCAGTGTCTTATGTTGGCTTAGCCCTGGGAAACTACAGAAAGTTTACACCAACTGCTCAACTTTTATCGCACACTTAAGGCCTTGTTCGTTTAGCATACTTACTTTGTTTTAGCATACTTGCTTTGTTTTAACTTTGTTTTTCAATCATTACCCTATATCTTTTTTCAATCATTATCTTATTTCTCCAATTATTAATTTCATTTCTCTCTATCTCTCTCCACTCATTACCCATCCTTTCAATCATTATCCTATTTCTCTCTCCATCTACTACCAAAACTAAAATACCCAAATGTGCTAAACGAACAAGGCCTAAAGCTCTCAATCTTACCATTCAAAAGTGTTTTGTATAGGCCGAATTTTAAAAACTCTACAAACTCTTTCCTAGAAGAGCTTTTTTTTTAAAATCTGGATAATTAATTGCTGAGACGGACGGTAAAATGTTGAGCGGTGAATATTAAACTAGGTACTGAGGGAGTAGTTTTGCAAAGCTCCTGAGCCTATATGGGCCCAATTTGTTACTTACAGTATTTGTCAACTTTATTGGTTTATATTGTAGCAAAGATTCCGACTGCCATTACTCGGGGATCTTAGGCGATAGTACAGTTGTACAGTTGTGTATTGTGGCCATGGTTATGTTTGTTAAATTCTTATAATCTTTCTTTCATATATATATATGATGTTTTTCTTTGATGTCAAAAAAAAATATAGTCCCCTATCATACATTCATCTGGGTCTGTTAAATTAACTTAGATTTATATATTTTGAGCAAACTTCACTTATGCCTCCTGTAAGTTGGATATGTGCATATACACCCCCTTACGTTTTACTTTGTTGCATCTGCACCCTTTGTGCTTTCATAGAGAATTCTATTTCTCTGAATCAAGAAATAGCTAGAATTTCTATCTGTGAAAGAATTACAACTTCTCTCAAAGAATATGAAAGAATCTATTTGTCTATTTGTCTCAAGGAAAAAAAGAAGAGAATACTGGTTGGTCCACATTAAATGTTGATCAATAGAGATTTGATTGACTTATTTATCGGGAAAAAAGAGGATCGAGCACTTGACTTGTCAAAAGCAATTACCTTTACATAAATTAATCCTTCAAATTTTCACCGGAAAAAAGGCCTATTTATATAGTACGTACTTGTTAGAGGATAGTAGGGATGAGATCATGAGATCATATAAAGGGTATAAAGAAGAGGGCCTCACGAGGCACCATTTAATTTTTTTGTTTCACGGCAGGCACCACTTAGTTAAAGAATCCACAACTTGTTTGGTACGTGTTTACCCAAAAGGGCAAAGGAGATCACCTATTCCATTACAAAAGACAGAGAGATAAAAAGTGCATACTTTATTTTGGAAAACGATAATGCCAAAACTGTTTTTGTTGGTATCAAGACTCTAGACATCTGATCTTAAAGAAACATGACATAAACACCTAGCGTATTAAGGAACTCATCAATAAAACCCTTGCCGTCAACCTCTGTCCAAAAACAAATGGACGGAACTGTTGACCTCTTTAATATGAAATTTGTTTCTCTCTCTAGTTTTGCTACCCACACAATTTTTTTCACGTATTAAGTTTTTTTTTGTGGGGCCCATTTTTGGGTCTCACACAAATGATTCGATCCGTTATTAATTCTAATTTTTTTTTCCAATCGGATCACTTTTGGGACCCAAAAGTGGGCCCCACAAAAAATATGTGTAATGATAATAAGTGGCCTTTGCCCTTCATTGTATGTATTCGGTATCCGTCTCTTCAATTATACGGAATAAATAATTTTGTTGCAGATAAAAAAAAAAAATAGGACCACTTCATTTGGACATTCGTGATATTATTCTAGGATTCATAATCTTCCGTATAAAAATTCATAGCATACGTAAACTAATTCATAACATCAATCTTGAAATCATGATTTTTGCTTCTTTCGGATTTTTGTCTTTACATTATCACATGAGTTTTTAGGTAAACATTGTGAATCTTATCCATATATTTTTTTGATAACGCAAGTTTTCGGGTTCGGTTACGTGTACCTCAACTAATCTTGAAGACCGATTTCATACATGTATTACAAATTTAAAATGATTCGAACAACACATTCCGTACAAAACAAAATTGGGGTGCATGTGCAGCATTCAAAATTTCACTGGATATTTTTTTTGCTAATATTGTACTCCTTCCGTCCTTTTTTTTTGTATCCAGTATTCCATTTTGGGCTATCCCTTAATAAGTGTCCATTTTGTAAAGTTAGGGGGGTAAAAGTTGGTGTATTGTCTATTTTGTCCCTAAAAGTAGATTTTATTTTGAAAAGTTAGTGAGTAAAAGTGTAATGATGATGGGTAAGTAGGGAAAGTGGAGGAAAAAGTTGATGTGAAAAGTGTAATGATGATGTCTTTTTAATAAGTTGGAATTACGAAGCAGGACATTTAAAAATGGACGGAGGGAGTATATATTAGTGAGGGTTAGCGGGGGAATTTTTAGTTAGTCCACAAAGAGTCTAAAATTTGTCCATAATCCTGAACCCCAAACGCCTCTGATGAGGCTCGAATCTTGGCCTATTTGTATTGTTAGGCTCCGTTCCAGAAACCTTCTTAAAAAATAAGCAGCTTATTTCACATTTTCAAACTCAAAAATAAAGTAAATGAAAAATAATTTTTTAATTTTTTTTTGCATCGTATAAAAGATCTCATCGAGATCTTCCAAACAAGATCTATATTGCATACTTTTAGATTTCAATAAACTCATAATTTTTGAGCTTGAAATTACTTTCTTAAAAAATAAAGACTTATTTTTGGTTTCGAAATGAAGCCTTAGTGGATGGTAGGGATGAGCCATAATGGTATAGACGAGGCACCATCTACTTGTATTGTCAGTGGATAGTAGGGATGAGCCATAATGGTATAGACGAGGTACCATCTATTTGTATTGTTAGTGGAGAGTACGAGGTACCATCCATTTGTATTGTTAGTGGATGGTAGGGATGAGCTATAAAGGTATAGACGAGGCACCATCTAATAATTAAAGAATCAAATTGCTGTTTGGTGTTTTCCCAAAAAGGGGAAATGAGATCTCCACCCATTCCGTTACAAGAGTCAAAAGAGATAAAAGTGCATATTCATTTACTGTATTAATTTGTGCTTATTTGCTTTTCCAACAAGAAGGGAAAATGTACACCAAAAGTTAGCTTGTACATTTTTTATTTTTTAGTAAATTTCCTTCTGTCCAAAATGAATCATTTGGACATTGCGAGCGGAGTTACTAGAACTGGATGCTTTCCATCTGCTTGTCTTATGTTGGCATTCAATGTTTCATCTGGAATGATGTCGTGTTTTGGGCCGTCTTGTGGTTAGGCTCATTCAATTTTCATTGAATGTATTTTTTTATCTTTCTTCTTGTAGGCCTCTTACGATACCTCGATCTCGATCTATTGTTTGTATTTGGTCTCATCTCGATGTACCATTTGTCGAGGTCTAATAAAATTTTGTTGCCTACAAAAAAAAAAGAAAAGAAGCTTCGATGGCAGCATTTATTCAGCACATTTTGAACACCCGCATCATTATGGCACATGAACAAAAGTGAAAGACCCAGAACAAAAATATTTTTAAAAAAATCTATCAAAAAGTTGAATGTAACTAAGAAACTCCTCAACCAAAACCTCAGCAACCTCAAACTCTACTCCACCAAACCCAAAAGAACCCTTCAAGAAATCCGTAGAATCGATTCAAAATCATATAAAAACCTAAAGACAAAAACGACTAGCAACAGCTATCACAACCAGCAGCAAACAAAACACCAACGACCAAAAATAAACTCCACAAACATGCCTCCCAAAACGTACAGCAACAACACCATATAGCATCAAAGTAACCTCTTGAAAGTCGGGGGCAATCACCATCCGGGTACGCCATATTGTGTTCCTCTTCGCCTTCTGGCACATCTAGACGGACCGCAACTGCTGTTTGTTCGATCACAATTCCAACTCGAATGCTACAAACCTCACTTTACTGACTAGCTAAGACTTTCTTGAGTAAAGTCCCTGGAGTGGTTTTTTATGGTTCATCGCAAGAATTCGCCTCCGAAAAAAGACATCTTTGTTGGTTGGGTTCCACCATGTTCTAATTAACTGCTATAAACTTAATACGGATGGAGCTTTTAACTCAATTTCAGGGGCTGCCTCCACATGTGGGATTATTCGGGATCACCATGGCCAATGGGTTGGCGGGTTTCACAGAAACATGTGTGCTAGTTCCAGCTTTATGGCCAAAATCTTGGCTTTAAGGGATGGATTAACTTTAGCTAAAGAAAGCAATTTACATAATTTGGAAGTGGAAGTAGATGCTATGGGAACTGCTCAACGATGCTAATGTTGTGAATCATCCGCTTCGTAACATATTGCTAGATTGCAGGTTTTTGATGCTAGAGCTTGATGTGGTAGCTAGCCATCAACCATATCCATCGGGAAGCTAATCGCTATGCGGATGCGTTGGCAAATGACACCCCGGTGTGATGGTGTCGGTGGGAGATTTTCATGTGTACCCTTTTATTCCAAGTTGTATTGCTATATTCGTTTGCAAATTTAAATGGGATTGCATACCCTAGACTTGTAAACTCTTAATTATGTTTTAATGAATCGTCTTTCAACCAAAAAAAAGAAGTAACCTCAATAAAACAGAGGAATGCAGAAACTACACGAAGGAGACAAAAAAACCACACGAAAACTTCACACTTCTGTTCCTCAAAGCCATTTTTTTTTCTCGGCAAAGGAAAAGATTTTATTAAACTTGAAAAGGGTACATCGAGTAGAAGAGAAGGGAGAACCAAAAAGTTCACCACATCTCCGAAGGAAAAAGAGAAAAGTAAAAAAAAAAAAAATTACAGGCAAAGGTACACCTAAATCATTAGTCTTCTAACACCGTCAATGTTCCTTTTAAAATCTCAAAGCCATACACACAAGCCAAACCAATAATTATCCCCAAAACATCCATTAGAACACACACATAGCAATTGACTCAGTCACACTCATAAACACTTTCTCTGTAGAATTGCAAATCTGTTACTCTGTCCTTAGCTTCATCGTCCATATAGTCATGTAGACAAATGTATATTTCCTCTAACCCTTTTTATGTGTTCAGCTTCATAACTACAACTTATTAATGAGATATCATCATTACATTTTTCACATCAACTTTTACCTTAATTACTAAAACACCAGAAACAGGGACTACCCAAGGTAATGATAGAGGCAAGACCACTTTTTAGCCAAGTCCCATTAATTGATCATAACGATATTGCGGAAATGCTGCACTTACCCAAATATATAGAAACAAAAAAAGAATCACTTTGATACTTTCTCTACTTACCTTCTATAAAGACATCATAATTACACTTTGACTCACTAATTTTTTAAAATAGAAAATTCTACTTTTATGGACAAAATGAAAAATGTACAAACTTTTACCCACTAACTTAATTTACAAAATAGACATTTATTTAGGGACAACTCAAAATGAAATACTGGACACTAAAAAAGGGAAAGAGGGAGTATTACTTATTGGAAAATCTACTCTTGACTGTTGCTTTCTTTATCATTCGTCGTCTTGTTTGCCTATTTACTTGTATTTACATGAATCAATAACTCAAACACTCTTTTTAATAAACCAAATCTAGTCTGACTTGAACTATTAATTGGTCCGTGCAAATATATGTCTTTATATATTTGCCACATTGACAACCAAATCTGTCTTTGTTCCAGTGTTTTCCTTCATTTTTTTTTTTTTGAAAAAACTGAAAAATAAAAGGAAATTCTAAGCTACACAATTCCAATATCCAACGTAGATGTTCTAGCAAGGGCAGAAACAAGGATCCCCTAGTGAGCGAAGTCACTACAGGAATGTAGTGAGCTATCGCAAAGTCACTATCGTACCGTTGATTACTAAGATGGATAGTTGCGATTCCTTACTACACCGTATCGTATAGTGACGTTGCTCACTACAGGATCCCCGAATCCATGCGATTGACATGCAAATTAAAGGCAGTAGAAAATTCTTCAACACTAAAAGAAACTGAATACACTATATCGTAAAAACATACATGTGGATTATTTTTGTCCTTCCTTTCAGAAGCCAATTACAAAGCCTCACTCCGGAGAACTTATTAAACAGGAAAAATTACAATAGGACGATACATATGTATAAAACGATAAAACCACATGACTCCCTTCTCCTTATTTCACAACACATCACAAGTAATTTATTCATTTCATCTCATTAATTCGTAGGAAATGAACACATTTTATTTATTTATTTATTTTTTTGTGACAAAAACACACGACGGAGAAGTTTGATTACTAAAACATGCAGTGCCCCATAAGTAATCACCCTCAATTAACCCACACGGGCACACGGATCTTAAGATTCATTCACGATCAAGGCGCGCGCACTGGTACAAAAAGTCCAGTCGAGTATGTCGCAATCGAACTACCAGTTTCTGCACTAACCTTGATCTGATCATTTTTCACTTCAAGTTCCACTCCCACCTGGATGTCAAGTGGTCTGAGGGGCGCGTATGCAATGGCCGAGGCAGAACCATCGGCCCCATTCGCTAAAAGGTGATTAGGTATTGACGCGTAAACGGCACATTTCGATTCTTCAAAGAGAGTACCGTTTCCAGTGGTGGTAGCCACCTTAAAGGCTCCGGTGGGGCCGGTTAAAGCTTGAATACCGATGGTGGTTGCCCCTCCGTCACATGATAAGGTAATGTTGACTCCGGCAACACTTATGGTTAGGTTGGCCGGATAGGCAAAGGCACCAGCTACCATGACCCCGCTGACCTCTACGCCAGAAATGGTGATGGTAGCTTGGGCTACAGAGGCAGTGGCGACAACGATGATGAGGAGGACGAGGTAGTTGGAAGGATAAGCTGCAACCATGTTTGTTGTTTTTGTGGTATTATTGGTTTGTGATGTTGTATCTTGAAATGCATGGGGAAAGCCCTATTTATAGAGTGTGTGCGCAGAAATATTAGGTATTAAGATTGTGTTATGAAAAAAAAAAAAAAAAAAACTGGGTGAGTTCATTTATCCAACAAGTAGTGCTTGGCGCAATAACTTAAATTCAAAAATCAAATGATGAGATTTTATGCGTCAAGATGACGTTAGAGTTTCTTGAAAAGTTAACACAACACTAGCTTTGGAATTTAATAAATGCTTCAAATAGAGAAATTAATTAACATGATTGTAATTAATTAACCTCCGGAAAACAGATTTACGCAACTAATTACGTACTGCTATTTATCAAGTTCAGCATGCTTGAATATTCATTCTTCTGGCCTGTTTCCAAGCTGATGGAGGTTATAGGGATGATACCAGAATTTCGTGAACGCGGAGGCCGAACGATGAATAACAAGATTCTAAAATTTCATGGTTCGGGAATGGTGTTTCTTCTTGGAGTGAATGAACATTTAGAACCTCACCCAAACAAGACTCGTTTTCAACCTCAAAAAGTCATCAAGACGATATAGAAAACGTGCCACAACAACACCCACAAGGGGTGAGAAAGTCCCATGCCGGAGAGAAAGACCCACACAAACCCAACAAAAAACAGCAAAAAATAACAAAACCAAAACTAGAGTGCCATTCAAGCAACTCGATCTGCCGATGACTTTCTTTTTTTTTTTGATAAGCAAAAAAGATTTTATTAAGAACTCGACAAAAGGTACATCGAGAAGAGACCAAATACAGACCACAGAGAATGAGGTACCGTACGGTCTACAAAAAGAAAGAAAGAAAAGAAGGAAAGGAAAATTACATTCAATATATAGAAGTTGAATGATTCCACCAAGACAGACTATCTCAGGGTCGAACCCAATAGATCATGTATACCCGTGCTACAAGGTCTTCAACAAAGGTTCAGCTAGCCATTGATATCAGGACCATTGGTAACAACAGCAACATCAGTTGAAATTTAAGAGTCCAGCTCAGCATGTTCAGAGCAACAATGTCCAACACAACAAATTGCAAGTAAAAGAGTCAGTGATGGATATAGGTGCAGAAGATTCCTTATCCCTCTCATCAGTACGAGTTGAATGGAGAAGTAGTCCACACCAGCTTAGCCTCAAATCAGAGAAGGCCAAAACAAATCAAAACTTAGACCTCCAAGTCGTTGGAGTTAAAAGGGTAAACAAAATTCAGCTACACTCTTCATTGCCTCCTGAGTCCTGACTAATACCTCCAGCTCTCGATAGTCTCTTAGCCCTCCAAGAAACTTAGGAGTTGACAAGAGATATATCAGAACAGAGGAGCATCTGATCTAATACTCTAGCCCTCCAGAACTTTGGAGTTGAAAGAGTATAGGAGTTTCAGCCCACTTTTTCATAACTTCTTATTCAAAACTTCAGCTCTGTGTGTTCTCTTAGCCCTCCAAAACTAGGGAGTTGACAAGAGATTCTGAGTTCGCACAATCATAAAGATGGAGCAGTAACGACATGAATTATTCTCACGCAAACATTCAGATTCATCAGCATTATAATGGATATCTCAGCCAAGGCATAAAGCACTCAAAAACATCAATTGTTATTAAACCTCTTAGCCCTCCAAACTGGGAAGTTGACAAGAAATCCGGCCAGGGTATCATTAGCAGCCTAACAAGGATTCCAAATGCTACGCCCTTAGAAAGCCACTTAGCCCTCCAAGAGACAATATTTGGATCAGTGCCAAGCCAAGAGACGACTCTTAGCCCTCCAATACTGCCTCCCCATCATCGGTAAATCCTTAAATTCTGATTGATTGATAAACTCTTTGAATATCCTCATACTTCTTTCCATTCTTGAGCACCCTGTTCTTTCACTCATAGCCTTTATCTCATTGAAGTCCCCACCATTGCAGCATGGAATTTGAGATACAGACTTCAATTGGACTAGTACATTCCACAGTTCATTTCTGCTTGTTGCTTCATTGGGAGCATACATATTTACATTAACACATTCCAAACCAAACAAAAAACCAGTAACCATAACAAATGCCTATGTATAGTCACATCTCTTGATTTGAACTTATCTGGATTCCATACTGTTATTATTTCCCCTGAATTTCCAACTGCCCCAGATTCAGCATAATCAACAAATGCCGATGACTTTCTATCCCTAGATAGTGTTGAGAAAGAGATTTCAGGCCCATCGACTTATCTCTTCAAGATTCATATTTCAGTTATACCAACTGGCACATATTGTCACGCCCTATTATATATTCACATCACAAGATGACAAAAAGAGTGTGGTTATAAAAAAAAGAGAGTGTGAAAATCATTTACCGATAACAATCATCTTTTGATCCAGGAGGCTGCCATATTTCTTTTTCTCAGCGAAAGAAAAGAGTTTTTTTTATTAATTATCCAAGGATGTAGAAAGATTAACAGAATAGCGAGTATGATAGCATCAGAACCCCGGCCACAAAACCCAACTATGTTGGTGCCAAGGCTCGGACAATCATATCGTACCCACACAAACAAGAACAAATGAAACAGTAACACTTTTCGATCGGCAAAAGAAAATTTCATATAGGTATACCATGAAGACAAAACAAGACATCGGTACAACAAGAATGGAAAAGTATAGAGAGAGCTTCGAAAAGTACACAAGACTCTTCTAATACTGCTACTCACAAAATCTCAACCTACCACTTTAGCTTCTCGCAAAACAGCTGTAATATTAAGGTTGCAACACGAGACAATACACAGCAATCCTCAAAACCCCTAAGCCTTGCCATATGTTGGGAACTCTCACCAGTTTTATTTTCCGGCAAACAGATTCTCTATTCCACGTAAACTTAGCCAAACATGACTGGTTATGAAATCTGTCAATTAGGAAATAATTCTCCACAACATATCACTGACGTACACAACTAAAGAACAAAGATCTATCATGCATTATGTCCTCTTTTGTAGCCTGTTGGTATGTAATTATCAACTGATACCCTTGCGAGCAATGCTACCAACACATCTTTAAACCACAACTCTGAGAACAACTGCGTTCGGAATTGTTCCATGCACATACATACGCCCACATGCAAGGGCGGAACCAAGAATTTATTTCGCCTTGGGCTGACCAAAATTTATATATATGAACTAAAAAGAGGCAAACTTATACATAAATATATAAATGTTCAAAAATAAAGCAAAAAAAGTACAAAAGAGTTTGAAGAACAATAAAAGAGTTTTTTTTTCTTTTATTTTGTTGTTCAATTAGGCATGTACGGCAGAGTAGCCAAAAGGAAATATTAGCTATTTAGCTACCTAAAGCCGATAAAACCCACCTGTAGGTAAAAGATTAGGTAAGATACATTTCGCTACAATATTTCGGTATATATATCGAACGATTGTTCATTAGCAATCCCTTTTAAGTGCTCTTGATTTCACTTCTCTCTCCTAATTTCTCTTATATTTATTAAAGAGTCTCAAAAAAAATTAAGTGCTCCACTTTTTAATCCATTTGAAGCGGTACGAAGATCTTATTTTTCTAAAAGATCATAATTAATTTTTGTCTCTGGACACACATATTTAAGTATTTGCTTTTTATTTGGAAACCTATAGAGCAGATACTTGATTATGCGAGCCTTAGAGACAAAAATTAATTATAACCCTTTAGAATAAAATGATCGAACAAAATATGATCTTCCCATCGGTTCAAATAGATTGAAAATTAGAGCATTTAATTTTTTAATTATATTTTTAATATATAAACGATCTAAAAAAATTAAGTGCTTCAACTTTCAATTTGTTTCAACCAATGCAAAGATCTTATTTTACTGATCATATTATTCTAAAGGGTCATAGTTAATATTTGCCTATAGGGCTCTCATAATCAAGTATCTGCTCTATGAGATTCCAAATAAATGGCAGATATTTGATTATGAAAGCTTTAAAGACAAAAATTAATTATGATTTTTTAAAATAAAATGATCAAAAAATAAGATATTCGCACCATTAAAACGGATGGTGGGTTGGACTGGGCTGAATGGGAGGATGGTGGATTGGACTAAATTCATTTGGACTGAAAATTTACATATAATTTTTTTTTTTTTGTTTTTTGGAGACCACCTGGGCTACAGCCCAATGTAGCCCATACATGCTTCCGCCTTTGTCCACATGTATCGAAGGGCTCCAGCCTCCAGGTGGCACAATTATACTTGGAGTTGTGTTTGTAGACTTTTTGTACCCTAATTGCTATTACTCCTTCCATTTTTTAGATGGGACATTGTTATGCCTACCTGTTCAGCTAAATAAGCTAACTGACTTATTTTTTTTATTTTTATTCAAATTTTTTTTCGTATTTTTTAGTTTTTCATCAATTTTTTTTGGAGATTATTGAATCGTCATGACGAGAAGAATCTAAAAAGTAAAAAATTATGATCGAAATCTAATTTTTTTTTGAATAAAGACGAAAAAATTAACTTTTTATTGGCTTATTTTTGCTTTTATTCAAAAAAATTAGGTTTCGATCGTAATTTTTTATTTTTTAGATTCCTCTTGTTATGACGATGTAATAATCTCCAAAAAATTGATAAAAAACTAAAAAATATGAAAAAAATTTAAATAAGAACAAAAAAAATGCCAAATAGCTGCTATACACCTCATCTTTCCGGTACTTTTGCAGGGTACATCATTATGATCTGAAACCCATAGTGCTATGTCCACCTTCTATACACAGCATGGGCAGAGCTAAAAATTTTGGTCAGTGGAGTCCAAAATTAAATTAGATTCATATGTACTTAAAATAAGTTGAGGCAATTTAGAGATTTTTTATGGGCTCAAAATAATTAAATTATACCTATTCCAATGAAAATTTGGCAAATTAGTAAAAATGGGATAAAAATTATATATATCCCAAGGGAAATTTGGCAGCCAGTGGCGTCGGCTGCCCTCCCTTATACTCATGTGCCTCCGCCCCTAAATTACATACACATATATATTTTTTAATAAAGAGATAGTATAGTGCCTTGGTTCTTTTTGTAAATGGGAGATAGTGCTAGATTGCTATATACGTCTTTAGGAACGGGATCCAGTAGTGCAGGGGTCCCCTACAGGGGAATATAGGGTGTTATTGTTTACACCATGTTTCATCCCCTGTCGATGATCGAACGAAATGTGATAATTGTGAGAATGCTTCATATTTTATTATTATTAAGTATTCGTATTAATATTAGAACTAGTATTAGTATTTCTTTTATTATTGTTATTTGCATGCAGGACACTTGGCTTGCTCCTACACATGTGAAAGTTAAAAGGACACTTGTCATGCTCCTACACATTTGAAGGGAAATGAGAAGTTATTTTAACAAGTGAAAGCAAAGGATTGAATGAAGACTAGTGGAAAAGTTAAGAAGTTATTTCCTAAGTTTGTTGTTTTCTATAAATAGTCTTTTAAGACTTCATTGTAATTTCTCTCCTACAAATCAAAGTCTAGCTTTATTTGTCTTAATTTTTGGAACTACTAACCCATTCGGGTTATAATTAGGAGTAGGAGTAGGATTTCATATTCTAAACTTAACTTAGGATCTTTGGTGTGTCCCTCACGGCAATAGATCAATCGTTGAAGATTGATGGAAGAATATCTTCCATTTGTCTTCTTTCTTATCATCAATTTCACATTTGACTCGACTGTCATTTCTCTTCTGGTGAAGTACGTCCTGATCATAGCTTGAAACCACGGATTCGTCTTGTGGAGAAATAGTCGCATTCATCTTTATTTTTGTTGTTGACTTTGTTTTCCGAAATCTCTGTCAATTTCGATCAAGGGAAAAATTGGTAAACAGTTATCCAAACAGTTCATCTCTATGATCAATAGGTCAAAGTTAGTAACAGTATCCTATCCTGCATGTGATAAAAAAATGTTTTTAGATTTGGGGACTGTTTCTGGAGAAGATTTGGGAGCAGATTTGGAGGCCCTTCAGGGGTTGTTTTGCCGCAGCAACATGGCGACAAGCCCCTGACGGCCTAATTTCTTGCTGATTTTGGGGCTATCTTAGGGGCTATTAATTAGGGAGCAGATTCAAGAGGATTTTTTCAGATTGTTTGAGGCGGCGGTATCATAGAGGGTGGCGACGATTTATTGATGTTTGGTTGTTACCCAAGCCTTAGGTTGTGTTGCGAGTTCTTTGCTAATAAGTTCATGAATGGGAATTGATTGGAACACTGCATCTTTATCAACTTTGTAGATAAATTAATCTTGTTCCCATGTGTATCTATTCTGCTTAATTTACCAAAGACCAAGCCCAGAATCTTCTCTAATGAAGGCCCTGTAAAGACCTGGTACTTTTCTTTTATAAATAATCATAATTATCAAGCCAAAAATATTATTTTTACTTGAAAAACTATTTATATCGTCACGCTAAGTTTCATTCCGTAATCGGTTGTGTACGCGCGCGTATCTGACTAGTAATTTTCCCTAGTATGGGCATGCGTTGCACTAAATTATTTTTCCAAAACCAACCCAAAATTTTTTTCAGCCATTCGTTGCCTTGTATGCCAGGCCAATAAACCCATTGTCTCCTCTCCATCATATAATGTTGAGGAGTGTTAGGTACCCTGAAATTATCTTGAATTTGAAAATCAATAGTCCAGATTCACTTGAAGTCAATCTGGACCATCGATTTTCAAATTCGTGGTAGTTCTCTTTCGGGTTGCATAGAATTTTCCTATAATGTTCCTCCATTTTTGTCTACATTTTCTTCCTAGCAAATCAAAGATTGACAGACCTTTTAAACCCTTTCTTTTACCCATCAAACAAATACCTTAACTCACATGCATCTTCCTAATGACCAGGAGGTTTATGAATTGAATCTCTTTTCATTAACTGTTTCCTCCTATTAACCTATATCTAAGAAATGGCAACCCAATTACTTTTCTTTAACCCTTAGTTTTCACTACCTAATTTCTTATTATTAAGCCCCCTTTTCCCCGCTCCCTTTCCAAATCGGCAGAAAGAGAGGAGCGGTCACCGCCTTTTCCCCCATCATCACTCGGCCACCTCCTGCACCACCACCCCACCCGAACTCCTTCGGCCACCACCTTCTCCTCGTCCTCCACTAATCTTCAACACCGTAGCCACCTCCGGAGCACCTCCACAGCCGTAGCACCATCACCACTACTGAGCTCCGCCGCCACTCCGACTCGCCACCGAAACCTCTTTGAAAAACTGTTTTGCAAGACGAGAGGTGGTCCGAACTCACCTCCCTACGTATATTTATATGTTATTATGTAATACTATCAATGTTCTGGTGTTGTACGTTTGACGTTTCGTTGCGATAACAAGAAACCCGACCCGAACCGTAAACTTCGAAAAAGCTTGGAATTGGAACCTTACATCGCTGTGAAAAACTAATTAATGTTCGGGCCCAGTATATTGGTTGTTTCCCAGAAGGTTAAGACTGATTTTAGCACTCCATAGTGTATAAAACGAACACAAACGAAGAGAAAGAGTGCAAACCGAGTTCCGAACAAAAATCAGCGTTTTTTTAAAATTGCTTGAAAGGAAAATCTGATCTGTCCATCTGGTTTGTCTCCTCAAGATGGTTCGGATAATGGTAAAATAAGCCCCTGTACAATGTCGGGTTAGATCACATGCGTCGATCAAAGTTTTGAGTGTGTGAGCTTACCACACTCTATAATTTTTTTTTTGGCCTGAGGTTGAAGATGAGGAAACATCACGCCGATGTCACCTCCTGCGTTGAACATGGGACTTTTAAAAAGTTTGGGATAAACTACAGCTTAGTCCTTTAGTTAGTTAATATTTCAAATTAGTTTGATACAATATATATTTTATTACTTTTAACCCCTGGCTTTTACACTCTTTTTAATTCTAAATCCTGTGGATTGAATATAATTTGGATGAACAGTGGGAAGTTTGAAATATTAATTCTACTGCCTCCGGACATGTTGAACTTTGAGCATCAACCTTGATTTTGATATTGTGCTATTTTCTTTCCCTTCTTATCAAATAATTATGTTGTTGTGGAATTGCCTGATTGTTAGATTGGACAAATAGGTTCCCGGGGTGGTATACGATTAGAGGACCATGTAGACGCTAATAAATAAAGGATGAATGGGAAAGTGATTGAGTTATGGTTTTAAGATGGGTGCTGACAGATGCCTAGTCTTGTGTTAATGGGTGCTAACAGGGGCCAAGGTTGTTTGAGAAACGTAACCCTGGGTAGGGCACAGTGGTGATTGACTGCGAGAACAAGTTTGGTTCCTTCCTTGTGTAGTTGCGTCGACTGTTGATCCGAATAAATAATTTGGTAGCTATCAGCGGGACTCAACAAAAAGCTGTCTGAATCACATTGGTTTGCCTTATGCTGGAGGTTAAGGGTAGGAACAGATCTGTGGATAAGATCCGAGATTTCACTTAGGTTAAAGAACAGTACGTAATGAAATATGCCGAGCAAAAAAAAAAAACAGTACGTAATGAAATAATGGATTGTTCTCTTTTGATGTTATTCTTATTGCATTTCAATTATATATATCTTGTTGCTTGTAAGTTATGGGTTTCGAGTGCGTTTTGGTTGCTAAGCATCATGTCTCGCGGTACTATGTTGCCCTAGTAACTTGAACGCCAGGTATTGAAGATGGAATAGATGAGCCGTACAACCCGATCGAGTTTAATCCTATAGTGGACGAAGGTGAAGAATTTTGGTGGCCGTACGCTTAGTCGCTCTGACTAATTTAAATTGACTTTATTTTGGAAGCTTCAAAGTTTATTGAGAATTATAAAATTTTGACAAATTCGAAAACTTTAATTTTTATGGTTGTATTATGATGACATCTGCTTCTGCAATAATGACGTAGTAAATCTATGAATTTCTTTTGAGAATTGTCTTTTAAATATTTTATTAATGTCTCCGAATTTTCGGGGCATTACAGGCCCGGCCCGTTTCGCTAAGTAAATTAGTAAGTACTTATTTTTTGAATTAAAGGTGATGTATTATTGTGAGAGAATAACATGTCTCGTAGAACAAAAAAATACGTACTTAAAATATTGATTATCAGCATGAGTCTCATCCCAAGTACTATTAAATTATCGAATTACCAAAATCGATTAATGATCAAGAATGCTAAGTCACAATATTCGATTACATCATATGTAAGATTATTCTAGTCCTCGAGCTAGTCCAATAATATAAATAGTTCGGATCAAATTCTCAAATTCAATTATATTATTGTATACTTTAATTAGTCTTCTCGTTGAGGTGAATGATCGATCCTAGATAGAAAAATATCATTCAATCAGAATCGCTAAAGATCAAGAATGTTAAGTTGCCACTATAGGATTGCGCGCGTATATGTTTTAAGATCATTCTAGTCCTTGACCCCTGCTATATAAACAGTTCGTATTTAAATTTTCAGATTCCAAAGTGAAACCTATTTTGAGGGAACAGAGCCTGCTGTGCTCCTAAGTCCATTATATAGGGTCTCATGTCCAATATTGGACATGGAGACCGTAATATTTTTCAGTGTTTGTTTGTGATGTTTTTGGTTGACATCTTGCCTTCTTTTGGTTTTGATTTTCCAGTGGCGTATGCCCTTTAATCTTTGTTATCCTTTCCAAAGATTAATAAAAAAAAGTTTGCTGATAAAAAAAAAAAGGAGTTCCAAACGCCTCTGTCTAACCTAATAATTCCAATAAGCTAGGAGTATAGAAAACAAGTAATTAACGTACCATAACAAGTTGAAAATATGAAAACCATCAATATATATTCATTGAGGAAGAAAATTAAGTAAACACATAGTACAATACATTCTCTTCTCGTTTATTTAATCATGGAGTTCAATCCAACAGATGGAGAAGGAATTTCACAATTAATCCAACACAAGATGCATAAAATTACACCTCAAACCTCACAACAATAGTACAGCTACGTACGCACACCATTTTGAACACAACTCGAAGACACACCACCAAGGAGTATGGGGTCCGACAATCCCTTTTAATGAAGCGATATTAGCCGTTAATTTTGTAGGTGCCAACGTGAAAACTATTCAGGCAAGAATTCAGGTTGATCAGATGTTGTTAAGTTACCTGACTAAAATCAGTTCATGAACCATAAGAATTATAAAGATCCATTTTTCGGTCTCGAATCAAACTTAAATAGTTCATGATTTATTGCCAATACCCGATCAACCTGATTTATTGAATGAATAACTCGAACGTCAAAGCACACAAAATTATAGGTACGGATCATCAAAATATGTTGTGGTACTCACGCAACAAGGTGATGCATGTGTTTGTGAGAGGTGTGAGTAGAATTACCCTAGCCGAAATGGCCTCCGTGGGAGGATATTTGCAGTTAGATTTAGGTAATCCTCCCCGGCTTCACCTAAATTACTTTGGAATGAAATTTGCGTGTGAAATTCGGTGTCATCCACAGTCGTAACATAAACACCGCATTTTGACTGTTCGAGCTCGGAAAGATCACCGGTTTCAGCTGTAGTTATAGCCACCGTGTAGGCTCCTGTGGGGCCGGACAAGGCTTCACCGAGGTCATTTAGACCTCCGTCGCAGGATAAACCCACTTTGTCGCCGGCTACGTTTACAGTGGGGTCGCTCGGATAAGTAAAGACACCACTTACGATGAGCTCGTCTACTTTTGTGCCAAAGATGGTGAGGCTAGCTCGGGCTATGGAGGCGGTTGTGACTACGAGGACAAGGATGAGGAAGTTGGAAGGGTAGGCTGCAGCCATATTGTGTTTTGTTTGTGCTAGTGACTGGTTTTGGTGTGTAGAAATGCATGGGGAAAGCCCTATTTTATAGAGTATGTGTATTATTTTTTTCCCCTTGGCAAAGGAGATAACAAGAAGATAGTAGTTGGAAGGACAGAAACAAAAAGAGTTTTGATAACATTGAGATACCAATCTGCATTAGCGCCAGGAATATCATGATTTATTCTCGGGAAATTGTGGAAGCATTCAAGTCCCCCCTCATTATGGGCTCTCAGCAAGCATGTCTAATATCTTGGGTGAATCCAATTGCAGGTAACATCAAACTCAACACGAACGGCTGCTGGTATGAAATGAATGGACGAGGAGGCTTTGGTGGATTGTTCAGAGATCACAAGGGCGACTGGATCATGGGATTTTATGGAAGGAGGAACTTTTCATCAAGCCTGGAAGCCGAGATTTGGAGCATCTACAAAGGACTAAAGATCATTCTGGAAAGGAAACTCAAGAACGTGGCAATTGAATCTGATTCTCTCACAGCCGTCAATCTGATTAAGAAAGGGAACCCAAGCAATCACCCGCAAAGTGTGCTCATCAACGAAGCCCACTTCATCATGGCCAAGACAAACACGCCGATCGAGCACACTTACCGATCAGCAAATCAATGCGCAGACCATCTCGCAAGAATGGGGGTCGAACAGACAGACGAACTCGTTTTAGTTATGGACATGCCCATCTCCATGAGAGAATTTTTTCTTAGAGAGATAGCCTGAATATTAGGCAGGTGTTAGATTAACAATAGGTACTTTGTTTAGGTTATGGTCCTTATGACTTTGTGTGTATCCCTAATGTGGTACTCTCTTTCGTAGTCTAATTTGATATTCCGCTTGACCTAAAAAAAAAAAAAAACAAGAAGATAGTCACAAATTGATGATGTGGGCCATGTCTTATTTTAATCCAATCACCGGTTCCGTTTGTTTCGCCATAAAATATTTAACCATTTTGTAAAATGAATAGTTTTCGGGGGAAATTTCAAAAAACCCCCTGAACTTTCACTATTAACAAAAAAACATCTAAACTTAGCATTCCGTTAACAATTTGACTTCTGCCGTCCAATTCCGTTAGTTTGTAATGGATGGAGCTAACGGAAGGCGTTAACTTTTTTTTTTTTTACTTTTAACTCTTTCTTTTTTTATTGGTAAATAAATATGCAATAAAGTTATTTTTTTCTTATTATTTATCAAAAATTACTTTGACCCTATTTTTTATTTTCAAATTTTACCTTTCCCCCCTCTCTCACTCCCCCTTTTTTTCTTATTAAAATTGACTCCACACCACCAATTAACCCCACAACCAACCGCCTAAGCTTTAGCCACAATTTCAGAAATTCAAAAGTTCTTTTAACCTCCTCTTTGTAACCTTTTCTTTTTTTTACTACTTTCCCTATTTGTAACTTTTGAATTTTTGAAATTGTGGCTAAGGCTTAGGCAGTTGGTTGTGGAGTTAATTGGTGGTGTGGAGTCGATTCTAATAAGAAAAAAAGGGGGAGAGAGAGAGGGGGGAAAGGTAAAATTTGAAAATAAAAAATAGGGTTAAAGTAATTTTCGATAAATAATAAGAAAAAAAGAACTTTATTGCATATTTATTTACCAATAAAAAAAGAAAGAGTTAAAAGTAATTTTTGAAAATAGGGTTAAAGTAATTTTCGATAAATAATAAGAAAAAAAGAACTTTATTGCATATTTATTTACCAATAAAAAAAGAAAGAGTTAAAAGTAATTTTTGAATGTAAAAAGTAAAAAAAAAAAAAGTTAGCTCCATCCGTTACAAACTAACGGAATTGGATGGCAGGGGTCAAATTGTTAGCGGAATGCTAAGTTTAGGTGTTTTTTTGTTAATAGTGAAAGTTCAAGTATTTTTTTGCGAGTTGTTAGAAAGTTCAGGAGTTTTTTTTGAAATTTTCCCTAGTTTTCGTGTAAAGTATTTTTCAGTATTTAGTACACAAGTAAATTTATCATAACTAAACATAACATGAGAAATAGGATAAGGAAGGAAGGGAAAAATAGTCAATTATCTCCGCCTATACACTTCACTTATATAAGGTTAATTAATCTATCCAGAGTTTCATTTTCAAGAGTGTAGGGGTGAAGAAAGTGAGAGAGAAGGCCAGTGTAAAATGACTTACGGGTAATTTGAAAGGAAGACATTTTTAGTCATATATGTTAAAATATTTTACTTTGGAAAATATTTTACACCGTTTTTTCTAACCAAACAACTGAAAATGAGTAAAATATTTTGCTGAAAAATATTTTACACCTTCAAAACAAATGGAGCCGCGCGTAGTGACACGTTGTACTTCATGAGTTTTCAGGTAAATATTGTGAATTTTCTACCCATATTGCAAATTTAAGATGATTCAAACAATGCAATATTTAGTTAAAGAATCCACAACTTGCTGTTCGGTGTTTCCCGGCCCAATATGGGAAAGGAGATCTCCGCCCATTTCCATTACAAAATACAAAGAGATAAACGTGCATAGGAATTGATTGTGCTTATTTCCTTCTCCAACAAGAAGAGAAAAGTACTATGGGTACGTTTGATTAGCGAGATACTTGTAGAAAGTGCAAGAAAGAAAGAATTTTAAGAATACCCGTGAGAAATCAACAAAAAGAATAATACTACTAGCATTACTACTACAAGGAAGTTTAACAACATCAGCACTTCGATTTGCTTCCAGATAAATATGGCGGACTTTTCTTTTAAGTCGATCCAAGAAAAACTTGCAATCATTAAGAATATTACTTAACTCATGAGAACCAATCCTTTCTCGTCGAGGAGACGCACTAAATTCATGGAATCGGTCTCCATAAGAATGCCATGTAATTACGATTCAAAGCTAGTTCTAAACCATCCCGAAGTGCCCAGCACTCCACAGTGGTACTAGAAGAAGCTGCCTCAATTGTTCCAACCCGCTAAAAGAGTCTATATGCCACGGTTAGAAGGACCACCATCACAAGCAAGAAACCATTCAAACGCTAAATTTATACAATTTCTGGTGGTGACCATGATATCAGTAGGAGGCCTAGGACCATCAAAAAATACGACGGTTTCTAGTAAGCCAAACGGACCTAAGGATAATCGGGAATAGGACTCACCGAAGAACACCACATGGGTGCAAAACCTTTGACCTACAGTTGACATGCATGGACCAAGACTCAAAAGGGAGCGAGAAACTAATGTTAGAATAAATGGATATAATAAATAATATCGTGATTATATCAATATATTGAGATTGAGATTTGATTGTAATAAGAATTTTCTTCCATAGTTAATTGGTATGATTTCCTTCCTTAATTAGGCTCTCTCTCCTCAATAAATAGAGGAGCTCATTATTGTATAGTGTTATCGAAGTCAATAAAATATCTCTTCTCACATATTTAACATGGTATCAGAGTTATAAGATCTAGGCCCTGTATATATTAGCGCCTGGCGGACGGCCCATGCGATCGCTGCCGTCCGCCGGGCACTTAGTTACTTTGTTAATCTCATTCACGCTTTCCGGTTGCCAGCACCCACCAAGCCTCTTCACCACCAACGCCCGTGGCTTTTCGATTATTGGCTTCTTCGTTTTTGGCTTTTCTTGATTTCTCCTGGTTTTCTTCCCAGCTTCTCCTGGTTCTTGGCAACTCCTGGTTTCTTGGCTTGGCATGGTTGCTCCTGGTTTCTCTTATTATGGGCTTTTTCAAACTCAAGTTGGTAGACTTACTTGAGTTTGAGGGGAATGTTAGAATAAATGGATATAATAAATAATATCATGATCATATCATGATATTGATGTAATTAGAATGATTTTCTTTCATAGTTAATTGGCATATATGATTTTCTTCCTTAATTAGACTCCCTCTCCTCTATAAATAGAGAAACTCATTGTATAGTGTTATCGAAAGTCAATAAAATATCTCTCTTCTCTTGTATTTAACAACTAACAGTAGAAGGAATCCCAATTCCATTCCACAAATGTTTGGGAACAGAACAATCCCAAAGAACATGGGTAACAGACTCTTGGTTAGGACAACCAGTTGGACAGAGATCATTATCAGAAATTTTACGAAATCCCAAGCAAATTTGTGCATGTATCGCAGAATTTATGTTGTCACTCCCCAACATTACTTGATGATATTTTTTGGCTACTATATATCCCCTAAACCCCTTTCCTATACAGAACCCATTGTTAGATAAATTTCAATACCCAATTAATCTACCTCTTTTTAATTGGTTCCTAAACAGAACACTCCCTTGATTTATTTTTTCTCCTTAATTCCTTTCATGAGAAGCCAATTAAGCTCACTGCGGGCAGAGAACTTATTTAACAGGAATTAAATTTACGAAATTAAGGTCGACGTCGATACATATTATTACATATACTATGAAACAAAAAACCACAGTACAGTACTCCCTTCGATCTCTTTATTTCACAGCACATCACAAGTTGTACTAATTCATTTCCTCTCATTTGTAGGAAATGAAAAAACACTTTATTTTTTTTAAATTTTTTTTTGATAAAACACACGACGAAGAGAAGTTTGATAATAATCAAACGTACATCAACCCGAATCCACACGGATCTTAAGAGTCATTCATACATCAACCCACTAGTACAAAAGGTCCAGCAACCTTGAATGCCGCAATCTAACTACCAGCTTCTTCACTAACCTGGATCTGACCATTCACAACTTCAACATTCTCTCCCTCCCAAACGCGAAGTTTAGGGCCGAATATTACGGCAGTAAAATTTTCTGCAAGATCCACTGAAGCGGGACCAGGCATCGACGCGTAAACGGCACATTTCGATTCTTCAAAGAGAGCGCCGTTTCCGGTGGTGGTACCCACCCTAAAGGCTCCTGTGGGGCCGGTTAAAGCTCGAGTACCGATGGTGGTTGCCCCTCCGTCGCATGATAAGCTTATGTCGACTAAGGGAACTCCTACGGTTGGGTTGGCCGGAAGGGCAAAGACGCCATCTACGATGAGCCCGCTGCACTGTACACCAAAAATGGTGATGGTAGCTTGGGCTACAGAGGCAGTGGCGACAACGATGACGAGGAGGAGGAGGAGGAGGTAGTTGGAAAGGACAATTAGCTGCAACCATGTTTGTTGTTTTCCTGATTTTGTGGTATTATTTGGTTTGTGTTGTTGTGTCTTGAAATGCATGGGGAACGCCCTATTTATAGAGTGTGTGTCTGTGTGTGCAAAAGAAATTTTTGGTATTGAGATTGTGTTGTGAAAATTGAAAAGTAACAAATAAAAAATTCATTTATCCAATTAGAAGTAGTGCTTGGTGCAATAACTTAAATTCAAAGTTCAATAGATAATTTATAGCTCACTATATATAGATGTTTGGAATCCATTAATTGTACTTTCTAAAGTGTGAGGTCACAATCCACTCGTGGGAATTCCAATTAATACCGGAGGAAATAAATCTACACTAATAGTAATCAGACCACCAAAAAATTATACGGGTTAAAAACACGTGTTGGGGCGGCATTAGAAAATACTACAAATCTACACTAGCAAGTGAGTCAAATGTATGTTTGCTCCGGATTATTTATCAGAAAAAAAAAATATTAATCTTTGAGAAGAGCTACAAAGATTAAACGTATATCGGGCACATTGACAATAGAGCAACCCGAGAACCAAATCAGAAAGGATGGCAAGAAGCCAACGGAAACATCACAAGCAAATGAAAGCCTCACATCCGCTAAAAAACTCTACAACGTACACACAAAGCAACCTAAAGCCCAAAGAAAACAAAGGAAAAAAAAGATACAAAGGAAAAAAAAGATGCAAAAAAAAAAAACCAACCAAAACACCGCCATACCCCGGCCTGAATTTAAATTCAAGAGAAAGGGAGGCTCCTTCCTCAAGATCATCATCAAACCCCTCCGAAAGATTATCTTCCTCCAGATCATCAAGAGCATTGATCCTTTCCGCTTTTGTGGCCTTCTCCATTTCAACAAAAATTTTCAAATTAAAGTTCCTCCCCCCGCTAAATTTAACATCCAAAATTTCTCCTATGTCCATCGCCCTATGCGCATTCTTGAAAGGAGAATACATGTTCCGAATGTCCTAAGAAGAAATAGAGCTCCGTTAGGGGTATAGAGATTTGGTTTTATATTTCATGGCACAACCAAAAGTGAAAAGTGGATCAACCAACATTTGTTAGATTGTCGTACAGCTCGATTTTCCTACATCAATGTTTTATTGTGTGAACCACTTATGCCTTTAAATTAGCCTTGGCAATATCATTTCCATATAGAGAGAGAGAAAATTGATTTTGGCACTCCAGTTTTAGGCACTAGTACTCCAATTTTTGCCTTAATCATGCGAGATTTCAAATAAAAAAGTGGAGTACTATTGGCTAAAAAAAGTGAAGTGCCAAAATCATACTCCCTCCGTCCCTTTTTAAGTGTCCTGCTTCGTAACTCCAACTTATTAAAAAGACATCATCATTACACCTTTCACATCAACTTTTTCCTCCACTTTCCCTACTTACCCATCATCATTACACTTTTATTCACTAACTTTTCAAAATAAAATCTACTTTTAGGGACAAAATAGACAATGCACAACTTTTACCTCATAACTTTACAAAATAGACACTTATTAAGGGACAGCCCAAAATGAAATACTGGACACAAAAAAAAGGAACGGAAGGAGTATCTTTCTATGTGTACACCCAAAAAAGAAAGAAAGAAGAAGATCTAACAAAAGAAGTTACAAAAGAAGTATGGACATGCCCCATTAGGAAAAAAGAAGAAGATCTAACAAAAGAAGTTACAAAAGAAGTATGGACATGCCCAATTAGGAAAAAAGAAATACAACTTGCCAATATGGGCAAAAGAAGTATGGACATGCCCCATAAGAGAAAAAGAAATACAATTTGCAAATATGGCCGGGCTGCCAGGCATGCCCCATTAGGAAAAAGTATTGCACGCCGTTCAAAAAAAAGGGAAAAAAGTACTCCACAAAAGGAGAAAGAAATCCACTCTATGTCAGCTCTTTATAGCATTCACAGTAGAATAATCAAAAGTAAATAATCAAAAATTGTCACATCATCTTTTAGTTATCAATTTAAGAGGTTGTTAAGGTTAACAATGCAAATGCCCATAATGGCATAATCTAAATTGAATAATCAAAACTTGTCACATCACTTTTTCAACCTATAAAAATTTAAAAATTGTCACACCATATAAATATTTTTTTAAATAGTTTTCAAACTAATAAGAAAGGTTATTAGAAATAGAAAATAATTTTTTGAAAACTTTTATTTTGAAAAAAATACTTTTCGGAAAAAGTTTCAAAAAAACAGTTTTTTGAAAAAAAAAATACAGTTTTAAAAAAAAATTTAATAAAAAATAATTTTTGTAAAACGGGTTTTACTACTTTTGCAAAAAAAAAACTTCTTTTAAAAATATGAGAGAGAGAGAAATGGAAGGGAAAGAAGATTTTTGTTAATGATGGATTTACTTGATTGAGAAAATATGGGAATCACTAAATTTGATTATTTGCAAAAAGTTGTTAGTTTTAATTATTCAAAGGCCAAAATTTCATGAGTTGCTAAGAGATTGTTAAGTTCGTTTATACCACTGTGAGCAATTTTTTGAGAAAATATTGCTAATTTTAGCAATCCTATAATTTTGGTTATTCTACTGTGGATGCTCTTGCAGGGTAGATTACTATCAAATGCAATCCATAGTGCTAATTTTTTTATTTTTGAAAAGATGCAAAATTAAATTACGAAATAACAATAAAACCCCAACAAAGTTTTCTTGTAATTGACAGATAAAAAAGAAGTTTTCTTGTAATTCGCGCATTTGTTCGCCTCTCGGAATTCATGCTTCATTCCCACCGACGAAAAAACTTCTCTAGGATACACCTGCATTCACAGATTAAATTGTACAAAGGATGCGAATAAGAGGTGCCGTGATCCTCTATTAAATTCATCAATGATCGGTTATCCAACCTAACTTCAATAGAAGGTGATAAACTAATTCACGGAGAGCGGCGCAATTTCAGCCATCCATTCGCGCAATCAATGATTGAGATTAATTGTGACCGTTCATAATTGATTTTCAATCTAGACCGTCCAAAAACACTTTGGATGTGCGCGATTGACCTCCGTAAAACCTTCTTTGCAGAATGGTCCGCAAATAAATTTTGCTCCAATAGAAGACCAGTTTTGATTGAGGGCAATAGATAGCCCATCTCCCAAACCCAACAACTCAGCTGCCAACACCAAACAAGAACCCATGTTATGTGGAAAACCCATCATGGAATTGCCGAAATGATCTCTAAAGAGACTACCAGCGGCTGCTGTACCATTACCAGCAACAGCACCGTCTGTGTTGAGTTTTGATCATCCGATTCGGGGCGGAAACCAACCGAACCCTAGCTCTCTGTAAAGTCCTTTTAGAGTTCTTTGTATTGTAAACAGTTTGGAATCATATTAAAATTTAAAAAAAAAGTATGGAACCATTTGGTTGCCCGGGCCAGGACATCTTGAGGAGTAAACAATGTAGTATCCGGGGGGGTTTGGGGACAGGTACGTTTGCTTGGAAGTGATGTCTATTGTGGTCGATCCAATTACACCAACACCCAGGAGGAAAAATAAGGGATCAAGGAATACCAGAATCGTGGAGGATACCGGAATTGCAAGGCGACTTGAGCCAATTCGAAACAGGAATGGTGTGATCAAAGAAAGAGGAGTTAGAGCTATTGAGTAGGTTAATCCACATATCTCTAGCTGCGGGGCAGCCTCTAAAGACGTGAATAGTGTCCTCAATCGTGTTGGGACAATGCATACAGAAAGGGTTGGAGTGATATTCTGAGTGAACAAGTTATATATCCTTGGTGGCTAGCCGCGCGACCATGGGCAACGAGCCACATAAAATGAACAATGCGGGGATTTGCAGGAATTTTCCAAATCCAACTCCAGTTCTCAAAAGGAGGAACGCTTGCCCCATCAATACAATTCATGAGATAAGCCTCCTTGCTAGAAAAACGACCCAAAGGGGAAGTTCCCTCAAACTCCATCGGGATCATTGCTGTAACTCGATCAGAGCCAGGTGGCTCAAAATTAACTTTCTAATGTCAGAAGGGATATGTAATGAACTCCTCTCGAACCCAGAGACTCTCATCGCACAAGTCTCTTAACTTTCAAGACACAATCCTGTCTTGTAAGGGGACCCTCAATCGGGCTCTTGTCGAGCAGATTTAGTCCTGTTATAGAGCGTACGCATAGCGGGAATGGCAATGGACAGCAATGATACGCATGAAGATAGCCATCACCAACGTGATGCACGTATAATGTGTAAAATCTCATGCGGTTCTCATGTAATGTAGTGTAAAATGAGACCCATAATGATTTTTACCTAAATCAAGACATGAAATCAGTAGCCATTTCGTATTTATTCTGTTCAAAACATTTAGGAAACCAAATGGAATTCAATTTCACTATGTATAATGTGTACAATCACATCACAATGACTGGATCCCATTTTTGCTCTGTACATTCTTCTTGATCTTGTTTTACAAAACACAACTACCACAAGAAAACATTTAACTGAAAAGAAAACGAAGAGGGCTACGAGAATTTCGCCTTTCAAATTTAAGGGCCAAAAAAAGAAAAAGGAAACAAAATTAAAATAAAAAATAAACTTGCCAGGATTAGTCAGGCGACTCAGACCACAGTGAGCCCAGTGTATCTGGGCCTCGTTCTATCTTGCGAGAGCCCATCTTCCCTAACCTTTCTTTTGTTATTGTAGGATTGTTGCTGAACCTCTGGTGCTTCTGTTGCTTCTTGATTTTCTTGCTTTTGCTGATTCTTATGTTTGGTTTTCATCAAATGGGGTTTAAGCTTATTAACATCTGCTAATCTCACTGGTTTGAGAAAAAATTCTTCCGCTCCTTCTTCTAAGCATCTGTAGATAATAATAAAAACTAACCATTAGTTCAATTCACCTCAACTATGATTTAAAAGAGAAAATAAATTTCCAGGTATGCATGAATCCATATGCATATGAAAATTATGTGCACAAAGGGAAATATAAGAATCGGATCAAATTTATCGAAACTTTGGTCCCGTTCAATTGCTAGAAAAGAAAATAAGATTATGAAAATGAATATCTTTCCTATATGTTTTGTGCTGATAACTAAAAAAGTTGTGGGAAGCACGTTTTTAACTTCCGCACCGTAGTTTGTCTTCTTTGAAGATATCATGTTAGAAGTACAAGATTTTCTATTAGTTCCATGTATTAATAAACTTTTGGGCAAAGTACAGATTAGCTCCCTATGGTTTGGCCGTTTGACAGATGGCCCTCCATGAGTTTTAATAATGACCAAATCACCTCCCTATGATTTTGGAGTAAAGTGCATCTCTTACTCCGTTAACAGAAAATATTAAATGACTATGATACCCCTGTACTTTGTTTTAGGATAAATTACATCTACATCTATGTCTTCTCTTCTCTCTCTCTCTCTCTCTCTCTCTCTCTCTCTCTCTCTCTCTCTCTCTCTCTCTCTCTCTCTCTCTCTCTCTCTCTCTCTCCTTCTTGCTTAGAAAACGTAAATTGTCAAAAAAAAATGTATTACTTTTTTCAATAATGTGGGCTAATTGTTTCCTGTTTTAATTTTCACAATTTTAGAAATTAAATGTGAAAGTATGTAGTTGAAAAAAAAAGACTTGAAAGTAGAGAGAGAGAGAGAGAGAGTCCAGTAGCGGCGTCAATGTTTATTTATACCAGATCTCAAAACCCAACCTTCTCTTCAAGAACAGGTTCTTCCATTTCAAGAATTGTTTTGGGGATCGACTTCTGCACTAGTTTTGATCCATTTGTTCACTCTTTTGATTGATTTCATTTTCTGCACATTCGGTTTGAAGAAGCAAAAAGGAGTCGACGGGATGCAGAGGAGATGGACAATGAGTGGTGATTTCTGGATCTATTCTGGACCATGGTGGAGTCTGGCAGAGAGGGTTCTGTTGTTTGGGAGGATATTGTTGGGGAAGAATGAAGATACTAGAGAAGGGTAGAATAGTCATCTTACACCAAAAAATATACCTTTATTTTAATTTTTTTCACTCCCACTCTCAAAATAGGCGTGTGTTTTACACCTTCCGTTAGTTTAGAAGGAAAATTTAATGGTAGCACTTTAGTTCAAAACCATAAGGAGGTGAACTAGTCATTAGAAAAACACAGGACGGTTCTGTCAAATGACCAAATCACACAGAGGTCATCCGTACTTCGTCCTAAACTTTTTATTTTGCTTTTCTAGCCAACTTTTTTTATCAACTGGACACATAAGGAAAAAAGATGGATCATTTTCCTTCACTTCGCTAAAATTTTCTCGTGAAAAAAATTTCTACACCAAATTCTTGACATGTTACCGGGATCGGTTGTCTCTCAAATACGAGCATAACTACCAATTACCCAATTTAATTCTATGGATGAGACTTTTTGTAAGTATAATACTCTAATACGAACATGGAAGTCGTTATTTACCTGCTTATTCTTGAAGGAACATTCTCAGATGACATTATAACCACTGGTATATTTCTCAGAGATGTCGATTCCTGCAAAAATAGATGTGTATTCTTCTCTTTAATACTTTGTCAAATCTGTTTGCTACAATGGGAAAAACAGAGGAGACCAAAACATTCACTTAAAGCACTCCACGGTCTATCAATTTAATGGTAACAAAGCCCAAGGGGAAGCTCAAGCGGCAACAGGTACGAGCTATAAATCTAGACCTTTTGAGTTTAAAACTTAAAAACCTCTTAAGGTCTGGTCATAAGAAAGAAATCTCTTGTGAAAATGTATCTCTAACGTTCAATTCACCAATTGAGATAGAGACACTCCTTTGATAACTTGATTTTGTTGCTTGGGTACAAAGTAGGTGGAAATATTTTCAAGCCCCGTTCTACTAAGATTCTTATGTTTAGGTAATTTTTCATTTTACGAAACAGATCATTCTCTCGCAATACATCACCTTTAATTCTCTGAAAAGAGGGAAGTTACGTAAGGCAGAGGAAGAATAATGTTTTGACCTTTTATTGCAGCGATTTAGTCCTGGTTTGGCTAAAAAAATAATCCTACATTTTTTAATTATTAAAGATTAATAATTCTGTCAAATTGGCTTATCAATTGAACTTGGATATGGGAAGAATGAGTTTACTTATTTAATTCGGCTTATTGGCTGAATAAGTCAATAATCCAGATTATACTTTTAGACAAATCGGAGCTTAAGGACAACGATTAGCTTTTAA
This sequence comes from Rhododendron vialii, assembly GCF_030253575.1. Classification (NCBI taxonomy): domain Eukaryota; kingdom Viridiplantae; phylum Streptophyta; class Magnoliopsida; order Ericales; family Ericaceae; genus Rhododendron; species Rhododendron vialii. The sequence continues at coordinate 4,399,171 of NC_080559.1, forward strand.
TTGGCACAGAAACAATTGAAAACATCTTTATTAGCCACACAAAAAGAAATTAACACGACTTTCAAACACGATACGAGTTTAGAGGGATTACTAATAAAAAACTAAACGCACCTTAATTTTCTTGAGCAAATCATAGCCTGTCATCCCAGGCATACAGTAATCTGTAATAATCAGATTCACCTCCATTTCCTGTAAAATCCACCAATTCAAACAACACCATTTAGATTTAGAAAAACCCAGATAGAAAATCACTTGAATTTTCAAGAAATCTAAAGAAAATAATCAAACTTCGATAACAGAGGAAAAAAAAAAGAGCAATGATAGAAAAAAAAGGCAACTTCGGACACAACTGCATCTAGAGCAGTTCAATGCACGAGGGCTCGTACACAATTGTGTCCAGAAGTTGTGTTCCGAAACTCTTGATAGACAAAAGGTAGAAAAAACACCGTACCTGCTGGATGTTTGGGCAAACAGAAGGTTGATTTGGGTTCCTCAGATCATCTCCATCCAAACCCAGAAATTCTAAAGCCTTGGTGCCAGAATCCACTGTAGTTACTGCCAATCAATGGGAAAAAAAAAACAAAGAACACCCAATTAGTTTTCTGTTTGGTAGCCGAGAAAATACGATAGGAAGAGAAAGAAAGGGAAGCTTTCATCTGTTTCTCATTCTTTCTGTTTGGTAGCGAAGAAAATACCTTGATACGATGAGGTCTTGAGGAGCCTCTCGATAAGTTTTCTGTCTATGATGCTATCATCAACAGCCAAGACATGGAACCGTGACTCTATGGCCAAACCCATTTCTCCAATTCCCAATTCAATCTCAAAATCTAGCCGACCCCAATTGATCGGGGGACACGCTCTGGCTCGGTTCGGTAATCTCGAAATCTCAACAGAAACTAAGAGAAGCAGTGGGGAAATTACAGGAAAAAAAAGTGGAATCCTTGTGGATTTCTTTTCCCTGCTTTCTTCTATAGAACTTGCTTTGGTTTGAGGTTTCTATGAGGAGGGAGATAGAGGAGACGATGTAGTTTTGTATTGAAGTGAAGAGTCACCAAAATCCACAACCCATAAAGCACGATCTGGCCAGATTTCACCCATATTTCAAAGATCTCCCCGAATTTTCCAAAGTTGATTTTTTAATTACGTGACAAGGAATGCGAAGGGAAAGCGACAAAGAAACATAGAGAGAATCAATTAATAAAGTATCCAAATCTACAAAGAAAACAACATGGGGGTATTAATTATTGTGTTTAATTTTAGAGGTTCGGATTTTTTTGGCAAGAGAGAGAAAATATGAGAGAGAAAAATTATATTGATAAGTATGTTTCAACACAGATTCGAATATAGATGTGTTTTACAATAGTTGATGTGTGTGACTTCATGTGCATGTGCATCTAATTGAGTCCACGTGTACGTGTATCGAACAAGTTTGAATGCATCTATCTTTGAATTTGTATTTAAATACGTGTCTATTCGATGCGTATGAATTCATGTGCAACATATTGGGTGTATCGAATAAGTCATAATACATTCGTATCCGAACATGTATCCATAATATTGCTCTAAAAAAAACTTCCAAAGCTTGGCCTAATGATCAAGAAGTGGGACATTAGAGTTTTGCTCCGTCATATGAGGTTCAAACCAAACTTTTCAGGTGATGACTCATTTAAGACTAATCCATTTGAAATTTTGTTTCAACTTTAATTCGACTCCCTAAAAATAAGCGGTAGAATCTTTGTGTACCTAAACTTTTTGTTTTGAATGTGTGTGGTTGTAGATACATGTGATGTCAGCAGTGGGCCCTTTTGCCCTTGTGGAAAAATCTTGTGCGATTACCGTATCTTGAGCAGGTGGGTGGGTAAAGCGATGGCAATTTCATTTGATTCCCTTTCAAGATTTGCTCCCATGTCCATTCAATGTGTGCTCCCATCAATATTGTCCTATTCCATAATCAAGAATCCAAGATGCATGATATGCATCATAAGATTATCTCCAAATCTGAGTTGCCATTACTGTCTGCTTTTGGCAAAGAGATACTCCAGTTCTATTCAGCATTTTTTTTACTAAATTTTTTTATCGGTAATCTTTGTTTAGTTTTTGGTCAAACTGTTTTGAATTATTCATTCGTCTCGAATAGATAAATCGGAAAAATATGAGGAACCGAACTTGAAAAAAGTTATAATAAGACAACATTGTAGAAAAGAAAGAAAAAACCCCAACCGTTTGTAGTTTTTTGTCTTTAGTGAACTTTTTTTTATTTTGGTTATAATTTTTTACTTTTTAAATTTGTCACGTCGAGATAGATGATTAATATAAAAAATATAACATGAATTCAACAGAAATCAAAAAAGACGGAAAAAAAAATCCGAACAAGAAATATAAAAAATATAGGGTGACCCCACCATAACCTCTCAATGTACAGAAAGAAATTTGGCATAATCTATTTATCTATCTATCAATATCCTATCTATCTATCTATCAATATCCTATAGAAATGTAGTTGGAAGTCAAAAAGCTCCCAACCCTCAATCCTAAATTTCTAGAATTTAGAATTATTATTATTTTTTTTTTTAAAAGAAGAGAAAAACGTAGGAGTGGGGAGAGGGGAAGAGAGCCCGGGGGGGGGGGGGGGGTTGTGGTTGTGGGTTGTGGTGTTGTTGGAGAAGGTTAGGAAAAATTATTCTATGCCCCAGCAGAGATACTATCACGTGGAACTCCAAATTCATTTTACACTACACATATGTCTTTTAATGTACAAAATGAGACTAATGTTAGCGTGCATCGAACATGAGACAAAAAAAATATTAGATTATAAAAAACTAATGTTAATTTTTTATACCATGCATTGAACGGGTACAATATTTGATTTTTTTGTTACAAATTAATTTGATTTAATTTTTTTGAAGTAATTTAATTTGATTTAATATTTCTTGCAATTTGATCAGTCGTCCATTGTTGAGCATGGAAGGCGCACGCACCCCGGGTTCTTTTTCTATCAACTAGCGTCGTTCCCGTTCGATGCAGGGGACAAAATATTTGTGTGGCTTCGCTACAAAATATCGAGCTCATACAAAATTTGTTGTTTATCCCGTGCATCGAACGGGAGCGACGCTAGTTAAAAAGAAAATTATGGTTACCCACAAAATCTCTCAAAAATGTTACAACCACCAACACATAAAAACACTTGCACAAACGCATTGACATGTTATGTGAGCACCACACAATATGTGAGTATGTGTTTGTAGTTCTAGAATTTTTCATATTTCCGTGTAACCGTGTACATTTCTTAATCTTCGGATTTTTCTTTTTTTCCCAATACAATAGATTAAAATTTAATTAAATTAAGTTACCGAATTAAGTATGGGAAAAACTTCAAGAGGAGAGATTGACATTTTGCCGTTGTCAGCCATTAATTATTAGTGCTTATAACTGTATTTTATATGATTAACTCTTTTGACTTTGCTTGATGAGTGAATATTAGACAAATGAAATTCGAATAACAATCATTTAAGGACAAAACAAAAATCTTAGTATTTGACTTCTAAGCAATAGTTAATGAATAAATATTTTGCAATCTTCAATCATTTTTACTATAAAAAAAATGGAAATAATATTTACCTTAATCATGTAATTTGCAAATTGCCGTACACGCCATTGTATTAAAAGACTTGTTAAAGTTATTAGGTCAACGTCAATTAATTTAATGACAATATTGAAGTCGTAACAATTTTATAGGAAGAGAAAATATATGGGGATCGGATTTGACTAGACACTTAATCTTCAAAGCATCAAACATTTGAACTAATTAGTATGAAAGAAGATGTTTTACAAATATCACGAGAATCACATATGTTAGAGTAGACAATATTTCGATTCATTTTGCTGGTTTTTTATTGCCATGTTCTACTGAAGCTTTGGAATTTCGTGAAGCCCTTGTCACTGCGGCTATTAGAGGATTTTCTGAAATTATTGTTGAAGGTGACTCGTTGCAGGTAGTTCAGCTTTGATTCAAGATGGAAAGTCTCTCTCGGATTGTAACTCTATTCTTGTTGATTGTGTAGAACTTTTTCCTTTATTTTCATCTTTTTCCTTTACTCATGTTTATTGTTCTTGTAATAGGGTAGTCTATTCATTGGCTAAACGTTTGCTATTAGGTGCTAGACTGGAGTGTTGGGGGGGTCCTGTCTCTCAATATCTCGCTAGTCTTGCCCGTGATGATATTCGATCCTCGGACCGCTCTTTATCTTAATAAAATCATCCCTTCTTCCATGGGAAAAACAAAAAAAAGAGTAAACAATATTCATGTTATTCAATCTTCCCATTCAAGCTAACTGAATATAACAAAATCTCATACACATGTCGAAAAACATATTCTTTTCCCTGCACAAGTGTTTGCTCAATCGAAAGATCGAAACTTGTCTACGTAACATGTATATGTACGTATGTGTCGGTCTATTTATTTGGATACTCGAATGTTAATACACCAAGGATGTTGGAAAATCTACCTTAGTTGTTTCATTACCCAAGAAAAGTAATTACGCAAACGTAATTTAACTTCCTTTAAAAAAATCTAAGATCCGAACATAACAAAAATATTTCATTCGCACATGCCCAAATATATATGTTCATTATGGTCTTCATGAAAAGGTTTTCTCTATTCTTCTCCTTCCTTTTCGATTTTATAAAGGTTAACAATTCTAAGTGCACATTGCGAAAAATAAAGGAAATTAATTTTGCACTTTTTCTGTTTCGATTTTGCATTCTTTAGTATATTAAAAACATTGCCCATCTATGTATCAAAAATTAAAAATAATAGAATAATATTATAAATCAACGTCAATGACAAAAAAATAGAGTGTAGATAAAAATAGAGAAGCATGAAAAACTACCCTCGACTAAATTGAACAAGTTACCCATTACCATGATGAAATTAAGAATAGGAAAAAACTTCAAGAGATTGCACTTTGACATTTTGCCCTAATTGTCAGCCATTAGTTTATTAGTGCTTTGAACTGTATTATTTGAACCTCTTTAGCCCGCGAAAAACAAAAAAAACAAAAAAAAACACCTCTTTAGACTTTACATAACAACAATTTAAATAAATTAACAAAACAATTTCTTGTTATTTGACTCGATCGAAGGCACTAGTTATTTTGTCAATGTCACTTAATTGAAATTATTGATATCATAAGATTTTGTAACAAGTAGAAATATACGGGGGATTGGATTCGATTACGACAACTAAGAGAGAAGTTGGAAGTGATTAGATTAAGATTAATTATACTAATCATGTAATTACTAGCTAGATACATTGAACCCTTCACAAAAGGCTACGGAGTATTATATAGATGCGGGGGAGGTCTACCCATACGGCCATACAGATACTCTCCAATCTGGGAGTATCTATATGCCCGTGGGGATGAAAATGGGGTGCAGAGAGCTCCTACGGTGCCGTTTTTTGCATTCCGGAAGGACTAATTTTTTGTAAAGACTAATAAAAAAAATTTAAGAATATTGAGCGATTTAATTTGAAGGATCTTTGTTGTTGGATCCTAAATTTATTATCTATTATTTTTTCAACCAAACAAGCACTTAGGCCCCGTTCATGAGTTGCACGAAAAGAATGAGAAAAGACGGAAAAATCAATTTTTCTATAATTTTCTGTGTGTTCAGTTACCAGAAAAGTTGTAGGATCCATAGCTTCAATTTTTCCATTGGAAAACACTTCCTACAAAATAGGTCTTGCCAAAAGGAAGAAATTCTTGTTTTTTGCAAGATTCCTCGTCAACAAAACACATAAAGAAAAATAAATTTCATTTTCTTTTACTTCATCTCACTTCACTTTTTCTGAAAATCAATTTTCCACACAACATTTCCAACAATTGAACGAAGCCTTAAGAGGTGGAGTTTGAATTTGCCAAAACCGGCACCGTAGGAGTTCTCCGCACCTCCTGCCATCCCCTACGAGCCAGCATAGTCCCAGCCCCAAACTCATTTTTACAACGAAACTTACAATCGATGTCACATTAGCATATAGGCTCCATCATTTAAATTATCGAAAACGTTTACCTTATAGAGCGCATAAAAAATTATATGAATACAAAATGTCGATAAAATGCAACAGACGGTAGCAGCAAGGTTTTTAGGACTAACAATTTGAAACCTTTTTTTTTCTCTCTTCTTTTGATCCGTTCCGTAAGGAATTCGACAAGTTATCACACATTACATGGATGGTATTGGTCTCCCAGTGTCTATCGTTATTATTCCAACGAGGGATTTTGCTCTTAGCCCAAAAGGGATTCGTCCTTGGAGGGTAGTTTTCAAAATCATGATTCTTGCCGGGTATTGTGGGTCAAGACTACTCTTGTTGGGGCAATATTTATTGTCCATTTCTTGCAGCAAACAAAACACCAAATTTTAAATGAACACCACTAAGTTGAGAAAATAAAAATAACCAAGATTATTATGCTTCACCTTGCTATATGCCTATATGAGATTACAAGCTGTGATAAACGAGCCGAAAGATATAAAGGTTTTGTCCATTTCTTGTAGCAAAAAACACCCATCGTTGCCAATGAAAAAAAAAACACCAATCATTATGTAATTGATCCTTTTTTTTTTAAGATTTAAATTTTTACTTCGTTAAAAGCTTTTAGCACATTGTTATTGCTATATTTATTATTTACTGAATTTCAAAACTTAAAAAAAAAAGTCAAATAAGCTCAAAAAAATAAGAATGCAATTAACTTTAAAACCTGAAATTAGTTTCAGGAAAACTCAAGATTTCCATAGCCTTTGGACTTTGGAGAGTGCTATATATATTGATGCTCCCTCTTGGAGGACTACATTAGAAAACTACTCATTCAACGAAATTTTTTTTTTTTGTGTGTAATCAAAATAAGTGCATAAGGGAAATCTAGATAATTTGTAGCAAGCGGGAATTTGAAAGTAATTTGAATTTTTTAATATGTGCATATAAATTTCGAATTCTGTTGTTTAAAGAAAAAAAAGGAGACAACTTTAAGAGATTTTTGAAAAATAGTAAAACATGGGCTTCTAACCGGAAATTCTAAATGGGGTTGGGCTTCTAGTAGTCGTGGGTAGAAAGTAGAAACTCAATCAACGGGCTTGTAGCCCAATGGTAACATCTAGTCCTTCTTTGTGAGGGACACCAGGATTCGAGTTTCATCATGAACGTTTGTGAGTTCAGGACTATGAACAGTATTTAAATTTCTTGTGGACTAATTCACTCACTCTCTCTTATCCCACCGATGTATAAAGTATTACAAAAGAATTAAAAAATGGTAGAAACTCGAATTAGTTAGATAAAGCACAAGTTTGAGACCCGATATTCTCTTATTGGAGCAAAATATGCTCCTATCAGTGCTATCTCGACCCATCGTGATGGTACCTTAGCTTAGTCCCAACGTAGATACGGTGAGGTCCCCTATAGATAGTTGTTTAATATAACAAGGAATAATACAACCAGACAAAAGTGACAAAATACTATACATGCACTTTCATTAAATCCTTACCAATATACAATCATTTCTCTTGACCTAGAATTGACTGAATTGGAAGTTTTGAGTGGATATCATGTGGATTGGGAAATCCTGCACTTCAAGGTCCTGCAAGGCACCCTATAGAACACATACAGGCCATCGATCTTGACAATGAATGATTGATATATGATTTTTAATTTTGATCGGTAAGAATCATTTATTACCGTTCATAATTGATTTTTAACATGAACCATTGATTGATAAGATCGACGACTGTGTGCCGCCTTACATGTACACTACACGGGGTGCACTATAGCACCCCGGATCCAATATCATATATCCACAACCCATGGCCCAATCTTTTATCAGAAATGATATAAGTACCGACCATGGGGGAGAGAAATCGTACCGACGGCCGTCGGCAGGCCGTCTCCGGCCACCAGACAGCCGATCCGAGCCGTCCAAAAATTCTAAAAAAACAAAATCGATGAGGCTTCCGCGAGAATCATTGGCATATGAGGTGTGTAGGGTGCTTGATCCGAGCACCCCTTTTTCGTGTATATATGTATATCTGTGTATATACACGGAAAAAGAGTGCTCAGATCAAGCATCCTATACACCTTGAATACCGTTGATTCTCTCAAAGGCCCCATCGGGTTTTTTTTATAGAATTTTTGGACGGCTCGAATCAGCCGTTTGGTGATCGGAGACGGCCCGCCAGCGGCTGTCGGTATAATTTCTCTCCCCCATGGTCGGTACATATAGCACAACTCCAATCTTTATGCTGCTTCTAAATCTTGAATTTGTGGAGAAAGTCTTTTTCTTCCTATTTTTCATACTCAAGTGAAACAAGTAGCTCTGTTATTAGTATTTTTTTCGCCCTTTTTTTTTCTTTTGTTTTCCCTTAGAAATTCAAATAGCATCGTTAAAAGGAAAATCTGTGACGTCCCACTTTTTCAGTAAAAAATAATAATAATAATATTTTTGACGCAAATAATTAAATCTTTTATTTTTCTTTTCAAACTTTTTTTGCTAAAAAAAAAAAATATATATATATATATATATATATATATATATATATATATATATGATGGGCTGCTTATTTTTGGTATCAGTTACACGTATCGCTTAAAATGCTAAGTTTGGTTAAACTCGGAAGGGTCCCCGCAAGTGATTAGTTAACGTAAAGAATAATATTGGGTTGATTGTGTAATTAGACAAGATAAGTTTTAAGTTTGAAAGTGGGCAGTTTATTAGGATGAGGAAACATATTGAGAACTAGGGTATATTATTTCTACGTTAATAGAGAGACCTAGGGCTTGGAGAGAAGTGTGCGGCAGAGAGAGAGAGAGTGATCGGGGGGCTGATCAGGAGGAACAAGAGAAGTTGGGTTAGTGCTTTCCTTGTCTTTTTACTTCTTTCTTCGTAATATATGCTCTCAATACAAAATCTACTAGTATATATAGCATGTGTACATGTGTTGGCTGTGTGTGCCGTGGGTTTAATGGTTAGCTATGGTGGCGTGATAGGTTCTGTTCATGGCTGGGTGCACGTATATATAATATATTAGTAACCAGCACATATGCATATAGCTATAGTTATTGTAGTAGTAATTAAATGATAACTAATCTAGTAGTTCTTCATTTCATTGATTTCCGTATATGTGCACTTTTGTTTTTCAGACTAGAAGAGTATCCAAGCATTTCACTTTTGTGATCTAACTTTTCGATTGAGGTGAGTGGTTAAGCATGTGATCCCTTCTTTTGGAATCCTCTTGAGCCTATCGATTCTTTACAGTTCGTTATTGGTTGTGATTCGATGATAATTATTCCTATTCGTTGCTCTATTCGTTGCTCTCATAATTATTGGCAATTGACGTACCCTTTGGCATACAAGGTTCATTGATAAAAATTAATAGGATTGTTGGATTGCCCATATTTTTCTTGTTGCTCCATAATATTATTGTGACTCTGCAACGGCACGGAGAATAATCCTGGTGCAGGTGCCTCTGGCTCGCCGTTGTTCTATTTGTGTTTGGGACCATAGACTGTGTTGATATTTATTAAAGTCCAAGGAAAAGACCCGTGAGATATCGTGGTGACTTTGGCCACTAGGGAAAAGACTTGTGAAATACCCTGTGACTCTAGCGCTCAACGGATAGGGAAAAGACTTGTGAAATACCCTGTGACCCTATTCCGGATCGGCTTAGGGAAAAGGTCCCAGGCGCCATCCTGTGGTGACTCTAAGTACGGTGTTGGATCCAACGGGCAAAGCCCTGAGAAAATATTTGGCATTTGGAAATTAGTAATTATGGTTCTCACTTTGGTTCATACTTCTGTTGTCGTTGTTCGTCGTTCGGATATTATTGGATTCATTGTTTGGTATAATTATTGTGGTGATTCGATTATTGTTGTTGCTATTCGTTAATCCGTTATTCATCTTGTGGATACTATTTGTTGAGTTGTTGATCTCTTTGTTCAATATTCGGTTTGTTGATAGTATTCGTTGAACCTTCGACCTTCCTTAATTTGACACCATTTCTTTGGAGCCCTTGTTATCGTTCATTTATACGTATGCCACTTTGTATTATTACCCTTAGCATGCTTAACTACTCACTGAGCTCGTCAGCTGACGGATTTATTCCATATTATTTTTCAGGTTAGTTCATGGAGCATTATAGTGGACTCTGTGGCGTTGTCGGGACCATGTGTTTGGACCTCTAGGGCGTCTGCATCTTTATTTATTTTCTATTGTCAAAAAGCTTCCGCACTTTATTTATTAGCTTCCGCACTTTTATTTATTGGCAATTCTTGGGGAATTTGGAGTTAGAGAATATCGGATGTTGTGTCCATCTTGTTATGAAAAAATATTGATTTTGGGTTTGCACATTTTGCTTTAATAAAATATCCAGTTTTTACTTTCTTTGGTTTAAGTTGCTAAAACTATTTTTTTTTTTTAGGCTTCGTGTCCCATGATTGCTTTATGGTACACGGCCGGTCATGCTCCCGGATTTGGGCGTGACAAATCAATAGTTCAGTGAGAATAAATGAATTTTAGACAAGAATGAATTAATCAATTAACCATTGTATAAGGACAAAACAAGCATCCTACCCGTACTGTGCACAGGACCAAGTAGAAAATTATGTTATGTTTAATATAACAATGTTATTTATAGGTACGTGTAAAGTCTTGTTTTTATTATTTATCCCTCATTAGTTATAAAACTTTTAATGAAATAATGTTTGAGTATGGAGAAGGAAGTTTGAAAGCATTTTGAAAAGTGTAGGAGGAAAAAAGAGAAGAAAATGTTACATAGGGAAAAAATCACTCGACACTAAAAAATCACTCGACACGTGGGAGGGAGGATTAAGAAAAGAGCTTATTTTATTTTTGAAAGCTTAAAAATTTTGCTAGAAATATTTTCTGGAATTTTTTTTTAATAATTTATCTACCTATGTTAGAAAAATATTTTGTTTACGTTTTTTTCTCCGCTGTTGTACGAAAGTCTTGGAGCCGGCCGGCCCTCGACTGATCTTGTTCTTCATCAGAATCATCAGTACTCTCTCTCTCTCTCTCTCTCTCTCTCTGTACGTGCGTTGATCCAATTTTCCTCCAAACAAGAAAATGAAAACCAGGCTCATCTTGGCAGCAGCAATACTAGCAGCCCTCTCAATTTCCCTATCATTAATCACTAATCATTTATTCACCCCACCTCCCTTACCTGGGTCCCTCGACAATCTCCACGCAGCAGAGATAATCCACCTCCCCGGAGCCCTCGGGCCGGAGAGCCTCGCCTTCGATCCCAGCGGCGGTGGACCCTACGCCGGCGTCGCCGACGGCCGGATTCTCAAGTGGATAGGTGATGGCCACGGTTGGGTCGATTTTGCTGTCACCACTTCTCAAAGGTATCAAACCCATGTTCATATTTTGTTTTATTGTGAACAATATTTTGTCTGAACCCAAATTTAAGCTATCTCTGGCCCTTTACTCAAGTTCTTACTCAAATTTAAGTTAAAGTTCAAGCAAAAGCTTCCATGGAGTACTCTGATGGACAAATCTAAATGGAAATGGCTTCTCTGTAGTAGTTTGTGTTTGGAGTGGAGATAAAAGTCTATGCAATCTCATACATCCAAAAGTGCTTTTGACGGTTGGATTTTGATTAAAATCTGAACCATTGATTGCTGAAATCAACGGACGAGATGAAACTGTGGAGGCTTCTCTCCAGTCCGATTGCAGTGAAGCTGAATCCAATCCAAATATAAGATAAATTTGCGTAAAAGCTTCATTGATAGGATATGTAATTTGTGAGGAGCAAACAAGCCTTAAAAAATTTGGGTAAAATTTTTACTCTTGCTTGATTTAGTGGAAATTTTTTGAGTAAAACTCTATCTGGTAGAATTTTGAATTATGTTCGAACTTTGAGTCAAGGACTGGAGTAAGTTTAGAAGGGTTTTACTCAGTATTTGGTTCTGAGTGAGTATTGGGTTGTCCAATTTGTTCATTTAGTCATTGCCATAGGGAATTAGGGATTGACAACCATGATTTTGTAGTCCCTTTATACCATTCCAAGCTCTCATTTTGTAGTCCATCCCAGATCCACAACTATGATTTTGAACTGTTTATCTCGTAATGTCCATCAAAGATATGTTTGAAAGAAACTAGTTTGATGTCCAATAACAATGAACACGTGAAAGAATTAGTTCAGTGGCTAATGTTTAGTTTGGGGCTTTGGGCTATCTGAAAGTTATGCCTTGTTTGGTCTTTTCAAGAAGATCAATACATAGCCAACAAGAAGAAAGAAAGAAAAAGAAAAATGTCTTAAATGCATAACAGAAACAAAAACTTCAATTTTTCTCTGTAGTTTCACTTTTTGCTCGTAAACCTGATTAATTCATGCATGTTAATTACTAGTCTAATTTGCTTAAGCTCCTGACACTGAACTATGTTGATGTCAAAGACTCTACTTCTCATACTGTTTACTTAGGTTTGCTTTTATGATTATGTGAACACTTTATTATTTTTTTTTTTTGGTCGAGTAGGAAGGATTGTGTGCGTCCATTTGCACCCGAAATGGAGCATGTGTGTGGAAGGCCGTTAGGACTCCGGTTCGATAAAAATACTGGAGATCTTTACATTGCTGATGCCTACTTTGGCCTTCAAGTAGTTGGGCCAAGTGGAGGTTTGGCTACTCAGCTAGTTGCAGAAGTTGAAGGCCATCCTTTGCTATTCACAAATGATATGGACATCGATGAGGACAAAGATGTCATTTACTTCACAGACACAAGCACCAGTTTTCACCGAAGGTAACTTATTTACCACCTCTCAGAAGAACTGAAGAAATTTCTAAAGTCGTATCTACATATAAATTCATATCATTGAATGCCTATGCGATGTTATGAAGTTTCCGTACATTATGAATTTTAATGCAACTATTATGAAATTTTATACATATAGATTGACATGCAAATGTTCTGGAATTTTAAGGTGATTCAAGATGGCAATGGCCCTTTGCTTCACTTCATTTGACAAAAGAAAAAGTCCAATAGCTCTGAATTTGTTTTCTTACTTAAGGTTCCTTCCAAACCCCTGAACTGCAGCTCAATCCTGAAATTGAAGTACAATGTATTTACAATTAACAGAAAACAACACCTTGTTTGTTTCCTCAATTCCGAAACTAATGATTCAAAATTTTATATTGTGTAGGCAATTCATGCCTTCAATTTTAACCGGCGACAAGTCTGGGAGGTTGATGAAATACGACAGATCAAGCAAAGAAGTAACAATTCTTCTTAGAGGCCTTGCTTTTGCCAATGGTGTAGCCTTGAGCAAAGATCGGTCCTTCGTTCTAGTAGCCGAAACAACTACATGTAGAATCTTAAGGCTCTGGCTCGATGGCCCAAATGCAGGAAACTTCGAAGTTTTCGCTGATCTACTGGGGTTTGTGGACAACATAAGAAGGAACTCAAAGGGTGAGTTTTGGGTGGCACTGCATGCCAAAAAAGGAGTTCTGCAAAACTGGGCTGTCTCAAATCCATGGGTTGGGAAAGCACTTTTGAAGCTTCCCCTTAGTTTCAAGAAACTGCACTACTTGTTGGTAGGAGGAAAGCCACATGCAACTGCAATAAGGTTGAGTGAGAGCGGAGAGATTCTGGAGGTGTTGGAAGATAGTGAAGGAAAGAGCTTGAGGTTTATTAGTGAAGTGGAGGAGAATAATGGCAAGCTGTGGATTGGGTCAGTGTTGATGCCTTTCATCGGCATTTACAATTTGTGAAGAGGACTTTTGCCCAAAAATGCTTTCCACAATTTGGGTTGCTTTAGATCCATGGTTTGGGACATAGCAGTATGGATATTCAGGAAGATAGTGAAGGAAAGAGCATATGATGATTATCAGTGACATGTACTAATTCACTCGAGATTTCCTTGTTTTTGCTATGATTGAGTTCATGTTGGACCAACATTCATGTTCTTCTCGTTTCTGTAAACGATGCAATTGTAAACAATGCAATTCGAATTACGTGTAGATTTTTAAGCTTAGTTTGAAACTTAATGAACTCTGAGTGTGATGATGCCAGAGATGAATAGTATGTGTAGCTGAAG